>NW_015161954.1:971816-988985 GCF_001447785.1 Gekko japonicus
ATTTTAAATGGTTACCCCTAAGTAGATTCCTCCTTAGGCTTGAAACAACCCTCACCACCCCCTTTAGGATTAATACATACTCAAAAGGTAATTAGAAGTTATAAACACATATCCTAAAAGCAACTTAACTGCATTATCTTCAGTAGAATTTCATACTGCAGTACAGTACCTCCAATTCTAGTGAATCAGCTAGAAATGTACACAGAAGAAGTCAATGCCTGTGCGGGCTCACATTCAGCAGATGCTCCACCAACTGCATTGGCTACCAGTTGAGTTCTGGATTCGCTTCAAAGTGTTGGTAATAACCTTTAAAGCCTTACATGGCCTGGGACCAAATTATCCGCCTTTTTCCTGTATATGCCCCAAAGAGCGTTACACTCTAT
Organism: Gekko japonicus; assembly: GCF_001447785.1. NCBI lineage: Eukaryota > Metazoa > Chordata > Lepidosauria > Squamata > Gekkonidae > Gekko > Gekko japonicus. Next base: position 972,200 of record NW_015161954.1, read on the forward strand.
GGACCAACACCTCCTGGTGGTCCCTGGCCTGAAGGATGTCCATCTTGCCTCAACTAGGGCCAGACCCTACCTAGTGGATCATGCTCTCTATTGAGATCAGGGCGCTGGGGGACTTTCTTCAGTTTCGCAGGGCCTGCAAGATGGAGCTGTTCCGCCAGGCCTTTGGATGAGGCAGTGGGCATCCACATACGACCTCCCTGAGATTCTGTCACCACTCAGCAACAGTTAGCTACCATCAACAGGCTGGGTACACCTTACAGCCAGCAATTTTCTGTTTGTACTGTGACCTCTATTTTACTGTTTATTATGTGTTTTAACTTTTAATTCTTTATTGTATTACTGGAATGTTGTTAGCTGCCCACAGCCCGCTTGTGGGAAGGGTGGGCTATAAATAGTAAAAATAAAAAAATTAAAAAACATCTTTAGTATCACAATTTTAGTTCAATTCAGACTTAACAGGTGTCATATTCTCTTTAATAGCAATCTGAAAATGCTATTACCTTGAGAGCTACCAAAAGTGTCACTGTTTCAACAGAGTAATATCCCCTGTCAACATAGTCCCCCATAAACAAATAATTTGTGTCTGGTGATTTGCCTCCAATTCTGAAAAGTTCCATGAGATCATGAAATTGTCCATGGACATCTCCACAAACTGTGACTGGGCATCGTACTTCTTGAACATTGGATTCTTTTGTCAAGATTTCTTTAGCCTGAAACAAAAAAGCACAGTTATTTTACATGAACCAGACATTTCTTCAGATCCTTTATTATTCTTTCCGAAGTATTCTTCCTGTACACCCTTTCCTATCTCAGCCTGATATATTAAGCATACATTCCTGGCTGCCTTTAGGACCAAGATGTTTACATTTTCACCAACATGCTGCAATCTCACTACCAAGCCCAGAAAGAAACCCATTCTTTGAGGAAATGTCACTTACAGCTGGCACATTGCTGTTCTTATTTCAGTTCTTTGTTAAAAGAGATTTACCCCAATGGAAACTTTGTTCAACAGGAAGTTGATTTACCGAAGTTGCACGAACTTCAGCAAACCATCATCCATGACAAACAACAGTTTGGATCCAGTCTAGGTCTTCCACAGATGCAACGATTTCCACCTAGAGCACAGAGTTACCATCTTCCTCTCCCACAGCAGCCCAAAATGCCCTCTCCCCACAAAAACCTATTTTGGACTCAGTTTATATGTGCAAAGGAATTATATTCACATAAACAATCTCCACTGAAGCTAATGAGGAAACTGTTCCAGATGAGGGAGCTCCAAGCATGCACTGGTGCCAGAACAGGCAGCTGGGGATAAGAGTAGAATGATGCATGCAACACGTCACACTGGAATCCCAAATTTTCGTATATGAAAAAGCTAACCTACTTCTTACTGACAGAAACTGTTCAATGCATCAGCAAATTTCCCATTAGTATTTGCTTGGTCCCCTTATTGAGCCACACTTCTGCAGAATGACTGAAAATAATGCAAAATGTTATTTCATGTTTCTCCAAGAAACCGATTACAGCCTGTCCTTAAAACCTTTAGCAGAATGATAGCTAGTGATTAACTGAATGCTAAAGCTGCTTCTTGCCCACTCAGTAATCTCTGCACTGTAGTAATTACTTCACACTTAAATATTTTGATTTCTACCTCTAAATGGTTGAAATTTAAATAATGTAGCTTTCTAAATAGCGTTTAGTCTACTCAAAATACTTCAGTTCCATTTGAAAGAAATACACAGGTAGATTCAGTGAAGTCACCATGTACAAAATTAACACTGCTCAACATCATCTTCCAAAGGTATTATGGGTCATCTTATCACTTCTACAAACCCTAAAAATTCTGCAGACAAGTAGTCAGCATATGCAAAAAAAATTCTACTCTGCTTCTTCTATTAAACTTTCATATTAGCCTCTTTTCCTCCTGCACACAAACAATCCAGTCAACCCTGCAGAAGAACAGTTGTTATTCTGGACACCTTAATTCCTTTCTCACGTACCTTAGGAAAAAATGGATCTTGAAGTACTACATTTTTCCAGGATGTTCAACATATGCAGTTATGATGGACCCATTCCACTTCCCTCCCTCAGAAGTCTAGATTTTCCCTCCGTTTATCCGGCCCTTCACTGACTGAGCAGCCCTGGAAACATGTTTTCTTCTCCCACCCTGTCAGGCGCGCCTTAAACCCTTGAAAATGGCACTTGAGATGCTTTTAAAATTCAAAAATAACAAAAGGTTTTATTTAAAAGGGAAGTGAAAGGTCAGGTGAAATCAGGGGTTGAAATTTCCAAGGTAAAACTAGTACAAGCACAGGCTTTTGATCTTATACATCAGGCTACTGGGAGGTTCTTAATTCATTCACAGTTACTTAGCTCTTTATATTGAGAGGCTTTTCATCCAGTGTTTTCCCACACACTCTAGTTCATTTTATTTCAGTAATCGCTGACTCTTTTGGTGCCCAGACGGCTGGTACCCTCTTTCCACTACCCAAACCCCTTCTCTTGGAACACCAGTACTCTTCTTGAGTTATGAATTGACTATTAAGGTCTCTACAGGCAGTTTCTAATCACACCAGACCAGGGATCTCTGTACTCCTCATAGATAACTCTCCCTGTTTGTCTGGGTAGGGAATAGGGATGGGCACAAACTGGGATAATAGAGGTTGGTCCTTTCTGCTGGCAGCAACTCCCCAAAGGCTGGAGGAATGGGGGGGGGAGAGATCTTCCAAAATCCATTTAAAGGGAACGTTCTCTTTAAATGGTTTTGAGACGGGTTTCACTGCTTCACCTCCACTCCCATGAGGTGCCCACTGGCAAAACCAATTAAAGGGAATGTTTGGGAGCAAGAGGGATTGCTGAAATGGCTTGCATTTACTTCCGCCTGTTAGGCTGAAATGCATGCAAGCCATCTCAACAATCCCTCTCACTCCCCCCACCCCCTCACCACACAAACCTCCAAAACCACGTTGATGGTCCTGGGAGGTTCGTATAATCTCTCCCATTTCTCTGTCTGTGTTCAAACTGCTCTCAGCTACTGCTGAATTCAGACTGTGTTCAGTCAAGGTTGAGTTCTGACTCTGTCAACACTAAACCCTTTTTCTGCCAGGGCTATTCACAGACAGTCCTAGTACACATCTCTTCTCGATTAAGGCAGGAATCTGACTCACTTCCCAGCATCCAGCTCTCTCAAGACTTTCTTTGCTAAGCTGATGCTAACCAATCAGATTGCTTAGAGCAGCCTGTCACTCAAGGCTCTCTGAAGAATTAACCCTTCACAGTCCTTTACTACAGTACTAACCCTATTAAAAAGTGCAGGCTGTCACAGCAGTAAATACCATAAATGCTTCAAGTGGCAAAAATATCTAGATTATATATACCAATAAATGTCAAAGTACCCTGTTTCCCCGAAAATAAGACCTACCCCAAAAATAAGCCCTAGCAGGATTTCTATGCATTTGTGGTATAAGCCCTAGTGTGTCTTATTTTTGGGGAAACACTTTCAAGGACCATTTAAAACTAAATGCAGTCCCTGAAATACATGCAGTCTGTATGTTTCTCTCTGAACATGTACTTTTTTTGTAATTTTGGAAAATATTACTAACATAAGCATCAGCTGTACTGACAGAAACAATTAAGGAAACTGACTGAGTCGTTTAGACAGATTTTCAAGGACCATTTAAAACTAAATGCAGCCCCTGAAATACATGCAGCCTGTATGTTTCTCTCTGAACATGTACTTTGTAATTTTGGAAAATATTACTAACATAAGCATCAGCTGTACTGACAGAAACAATTAAGGAAACTGACTGAGTCGTTTAGACAGATGACCAGGTTCCTACGCCTGTATTCAGACTCTCCTTGGAGCAACTGTGGAAATTTAAAACATCATTCATCATGGTATTAATACCAGGTTAGAAAGCTAAGCATCTGTTTTGAGGATGGAAGCACTTTTCTGACCAGCTTCAATGAAAACCAGGCATCTCCTAGTTCTTCCTCTCCTGCACACTCTTTATATAGAGCTGACAATGCAGATGCAGAAGATGCTGAGGTACGTCTGACCAGCTTCAACAAGAACAGAAACAGCAGCGATTGCAATTCAAATGTCATGCCATCACCAGCTGAATCTTGTGAGGCACTAATAAGGGATTGTAGGGGCTGGACAAAATTGAGTCACAGGCCTATTAATGCCTAGAGGCATCAGGTTAGCTATCCGTTGAGCCACTGTAGCATTTAATCAATCTGCTGCAACATGTAGAGCCCAAAATTATGCCACTATCATAAGGGTTATATTTTAACAAGATCTCAAGCATGGTCAATTAGACAGCTATGATAAGCAGGTGGACACCCAGCTTTATCTGCTGTTGGGCGGCCAGTCTGACTCAAGACTGGAAGATCTAGACCTGGCGTTACAGGCCGTAGCTGGGTTGCTTAGGCTGAGCCAACTGAAACTGAATCTGACAAAGACGGAGATTCTGTGCCTGGGTCGGAGTGGTCCGGGGTTAGGGATCCCACTCCTGACCTTCAATGGGGTGCCATTGGTACCAGCGTCGGAGGTCAGGAGTTTGGGAGTGCTCTTGGATGCCTCCTTGATGATGGAGGCCCAGGTAGCAGCCACTGACAAGTCGGCCTTTTATCATCTCCAGTTGATGAGGCAGTTGGTTCCCTTCCTCAAACGCGATGACCTGACAACAGTTATCCAATGTGATGGTCACCTCAAGATTAGACTACTGCAATGCTCTCTACATGGGGCTGCCCTTGTCCCAAATCCAGAAGCTACAGCTGGTGCAGAATGCAGCAGCCAGGCTGTTACTGGATCTTCTCTTAAGGAAACACATCCCGCCTGTGCTGAAAGCACTGCACTGGCTACCTGTAGCATAACCAGTTTGCTTCAAGGTGCTGGTTCTTACCTATAAAGCCCTGTATGGCCAGGGGCCTGCATACCTGAGGGACCACCTTTCCCCCTTATGTTCCCCAGATAGCACTGCGTTCTAGATCACAAAATCTCCTCACTCTCCCCTGCCTTAAAGATGTCAGGCTGGCCACAACCAGGGCCAGAGCTTTCTCAGCAACAGCACTGCTTTGGTGGAATGAGCTCCCAGAAGACATCAGGGCCCTCTGGGGTTCACCATAATTCTACAGGGCCTGCAAGACAGAGCTCTTCCGCCAAGCATTTGAGCAAATTGGTTAACATTAACTGAGTAAGCTAGGCCCTTTAATCCACCCTGGTCACCTGTTCGAATATCCTCGCTTATATGGAGGAATGATGTACACAAGAGCCAAATACCAGCCGTACAACTAGCGCTGACTCTATGGCAGTGGATCAGAACAGTTCCTGCCATCCTATCATATGTATAGCACCTTATATTTTTGTACTACTGTGTTTTTAAGATTGTTGTTTTATTGTTTTAATGTTTTTATTGCCAATGGCCTTGAAGCCACCCTGAGCCTGCTTTGGCGGGGAGTATAAATCAAATAAATAAATAAAACTTAAATATTTGCATATTTTAGCCCAGTGTATCAGCCCAGTGTATCTTAGCCCAGTGTATCAGATCAATCATACATAAGCACAGTATTTGGCATGGATTAAGAAGTCAACATCTGCCCAAAAGGTGAATGTGAAAAAGAAAGTTCTTAAGCCACTGTGAGTGTGGGGACAGGTTTGAAAGTACATCTGAAGATAAGCCCCACAAGTTCTTTTAGAAGACTAAAAAAAAAATTCATAAAATTCTTCAATGCCCAAAATAAAGTGCCAGTGGATTTAGCATACTGCCTGTTATACTAAACAAATGTTAAAAGCACCCCATATTAATTCCATGCTCTCAATTGCAACAATTACTTGTACTAAAATATCTGAATTAGGAAAGATAGAAAAAAGGTATTTTAAACATTCTGTTCAAAGAAATTAGAATCTTTATGTGAAAATCATTTTACTGGAACATTTCAAAAAAATTAAAAGGCATTATAGCATGTACTTCCCATAAAGTGTTTCAATGGGAACAACCATTGGACACTTACTGTGAAGGGTCCTTCTCCTCTGAGGACAGGAGGACATCTCCATGGGTTATTCCCACCGTGCCTTTAGGGAGGCAGGAAATAGTTTTTTTCCCCTTCCTGTTGGTGCCTCCGGAATAGCCCCAGTTCTGGGACTCTGAAAGCAGTGTATGCAGTCTGAAATAACTGGCCTTGCCCTACAAATAATATAACTTGAATATTAACTTTAACATGCAACAACCCAACTCTGCAGGATAGAACACATCCAGAGTATGAGTCATAATAAACAAGAGAAGTCAGCACAGAGGAAATAGAAAAACAGAGAACGATGACAGTGGGAGGGCCGAGATGTCCTCCTGTCCTCAGAGGAGAAGGACCCTTCATGGTAAGTGTCCAATGGTCGTTCTCCCTCTGAGGCGGAGGACATCTCCATGGGACCTCCCCGACCAGTGTCCCTCATTCGGGCGGGTCGTCATCTTCCTCCAATGCCACGGCGTGCTGAAGTACTCTTCTCCCAAATGCCGCATCTGCAGATGCCACCGTGTGGATCTTGTAGTGTCTTGTAAAGGTAGAGATGGAGGACCACATCGCCGCTCTACAAACTTCCTCCACTGATGCCCTGTTAGACAATGCTGCATTGGTCGCTGCACTTCTCAGAGAATGAGCCGTGATGCCACTGGGAGGATCGTGTCCTGAAGTCCGGTAGGTTTCTATGATGCAGGACTTCAGAACTGAGCTGATCGTGGATCTAGACATTTTTTCCCCTTTGTGTGGCGGGGAAATGCCGATGAACATAGAATCAGTCTTTCTCCAAGACTCTGCCCTTGCAATGTAAATTTTGAGAGCTCTTCTAATATCTAAGGTATGCCAGAGAAGTTCCTTAGGGTGTTTGGGATGAGGATAGAAAGTGGGCAAACATATTTCTTGTGATCTGTGAAATCTGGAGTCAACCTTGGGTCAGAATGTAGGATCCGTAAGGAGCACCACCTTGTCCTGTCCTTGTGGAACATGCAGCAGGATGGCTTTACCGACAATGCTCTAAGTTCAGAAACTTTCCTTGCCGACAAGGCCTTCATTCTCAGCCATTTTAGCCCTACATCCCTGAGAGGTTCAAATGGCGCCTTCATGAGAGCCTCAAGCACAATGTTCAATCTCTACGTAGGAAAACGATGCGTTTGTGGAGGAGATTTGGCCACAGCCCCCTGCAAAAACAATCTGATATGGGGATGCTTGGTAATCTTGAACCCCTCCAAAGAAGGTAGAACCGTCGCCAACGCCGCTAGTTGTCTACGGAGAGTGGAAGCTTGGAGACCTGCGTCCAAACCGTCCTGCAGGAATGACAGAAGCGAAGCTACAGATGGAGATAACGGAATTACCTTCTTGCGTTTGCACCATCTGATGAAAACCTTCCACCTATCCATGTAGTATATGTGAATCGTGGATTTTACTCTGGAATCCATGATGGTGTCCATGACCTGAGGAGAGAATCCCAACTCTGCTAGACTGCGCCACTCAACCTCCACGCAGTCAGACATAAACCAGGCCGGATCCGGATGCTACACTGCCCCCTGGGAGAGCATGTCCGGAGACACCGGTAGTACCAACAGCGGAAGGATCGACATCTTCTGCATCTTGGAGCCACCAGGATGACCTCCGCCTCGAGCTCCCTGATTCTGCAGAGAGTCCTGGAAATCAGGATAAACGGCGGGAAAACGTACAGAAAACCTTGAGGCCACCTCGTCGTGAGAGCATCCATTGCCTCTGCGTCCTCATGGAAGTACCTGGTGAGAAATCTTGGCAGCTTGTGGTTCTTTGGTGATGCAAACAAGTCCATTATTGGTTGCCCGAACTGAATCACTAACCTGTCGAAGAGACTTGGGCAGAGAGCCCATTCTCCCTCCTGTAATGTCCCCCTGCTGAGCCAGTCTGCCTGGACGTTCTCGATCCCTCTTATGTGTTCTGCCCTCAAGGACGCAACACTCCTCTCTGCCCAGACGAGGATCTTCATTACCTCCTTGTGCAGTCGGCAGGATCGCGAGCCACCCTGCTTGTTGAGATGAGCTTTGGTAGCAATGTTGTCCGTTCTCACCAAAACATGTTGTCTCCACAGGCGGGAAGCGAAGTGAACCAGAGCTAAATGGATCGCCCTTATCTCCAGAAGATGGATTGGAAGAGACCTCTCGGTTGATGACCAGATCCCTTGGACTGGAACACCCTCTAGCGTTGCCCTCCAGCCCTGGAGACTGGCGTTGGTGAACATCTCCTTGGTGTGCGAGACATAGTAGTTCTTCCTGGAGGTAAAGTTGTTCATGTCTGTCCACCAACGCAGACTTTCCTTGACCTTGAGGGGCATCTGCAGGGTGATAGTCCTCTTTTGTATGATGTCTAGTTGATGGGGACGAAGAAACATTTGCAATGGTGTGGCATGCATACAGCCCCATTGAATCATGTCGATGCTGGCAATCATGAGGCCCAGGAGACTGGCCAACTCCATCAAAGCTGAGGATCTGCAGCGGTAAACTCGAGTAGCGAGAGTCTTGATCTTCTGCGCCTTGGACTCCGGCAGAAACAGGGCGGTGCGCATGGTGTCGATCACTGCTCCCAGATGTTCCACCCGCTGACACGGAGTTAGAGAGCTCTTCTCGATATTGATTAGAACTCCGTGACTGCAAAGACACTGTAGGGTCTTCTCGGTATTTTGTACGGACTCCGAGCGTGTGCTGGCCCTGACCAACAAATCGTCTAAGTATGGATGTACATGAATCCCCTGGCCTCTGAGATGACTCACAGGATTGATAATCAGCTTGGTGAACAGCCTGGGCGCTGTGGAAAGACCGAAGGGGAGAGCTCTGTACTGGAAGTGCTGACCATAGATGCAAAAATGGAGATACTGTTTGTGAGCGGGGTGAATTGGAACATGGAGGTATGCCTCCATAAGATCTATGGATGTCAGATACTCGTTGGGAGACAAGGAGTCCGCTACAGCTCTCAGAGTTTCCATGCGGAAATGGCGCAGAAGAATGAATCTGTTTAAGAACTTGAGATCCAGAATCGCCCTCCAGTCTCCGTTCTTTTTGGGGACCAAGAACAATATAGAGTAGACTCCCCGGCCTCTTTCGCAACATGGGACTGGTTCGATGGCCCTGATGCTCAAAAGATGTTGCATGGCCTTGTCAACAATGGATCTCTTGTTCACAGATTTGCTTGCAGGTGATTGCAGGAATCTCTCTTGAGGCTGACGGAGAAATTCTATTGTATATCCCTGAGACACGACTTCCACTGCCCAGGCATCCGCCTGTGCCTCTGACTAAGTCCCGGCAAAATGGAGAAGTTGTGCCCCTACCGATTCCTTTGGAATCAAGGATTGAATGAACCACGTTTGCCGGACTGCTTGTTCGAATCCCATGAAGGCTTTTCGATGTCCTGACGAAAACGCGGCAGTGAGTGATGGGAACGAAAGGGCTGATGGTTGTGTCTGTCCGTGCGTCTCAGAGACCTAGGCATGGCTTTTTTCTTGTCCCTAGTTTCCACTAGAATGTTGTCTAGTGCGTCGCCAAACAGACAGTCCCCCTGGAAGGGATAGGCTGTAACGATGGATTTGGAGACTGCGTCCGCTTGCCAACCCCACAGCCAAACAAGACTCCTGGCTACAGGCGTAGAAGCCAGGCCCCTGGAAGCAAAGGAAATAACGTCCAAGGTAGCGTCAGCCGTGAAGGAGTCGGACTTGAGAGTGCGGGAAATTCCTCAATGCGCGGTTGTTTTCTGGGATGAGCTGAATAAGTTTCCTTAGCCATACTATGGATGCCCTGGCAGCGATGGAGGCTGTAGACGCCACTCTAGCCATCATGGCAATTGACTCGTGAATTCTTCAAAGAGCTGCTTCAAGCTTCTTATCAGTTGATTCTTTGAGGTTCCCTAGACCATCCTCAGAGACTAGGCCAGCAGTCCGGAGTGCAGCCACGGGAGCATCCACCGGCGAAACCTGTAACAACTCATCAGCATAATTAGGCATAGTCTATAATTTTTTTGTAAAGGTGGGAAACTGCTTGTTGACCACAGGCTTGTCCCAACCAGATCTTAATTGGCACTCGAAGTACTCAGGAAACGGAAACACCTTCCCCACGTACTCCTTGGGAGGAAAAAAACTCCCTGTTGCCACCAGACTTGGATTTAAATTTAGCTCTGGCTAGAGATGTAAATTCTGGAAATTTTGAAGCTCGGAAAAAACCCCGGGTTTTTTCCAGTTTTTTTCGGGGGGAAATGGAAATTTTCAGAAAAATTGAAAAAATGCTACATTAGCACTTCTTTTTTCTTTTCCAGATTGAAAGTCATTCTGTTACTTTAGGAACAGAGAATACGACTATGGACATTTTTACTTGGCATGAAATTATCACAACTAGCATATTAAAAACATAGTGTATCCAAACAATTATTACAAACAGAATATCCACCCACATACAAAAACAAAACTGAAACCTTTTTATTTTCTTCTGACAATAGCACCTCCTAAAGGAAGAAATGCATCTTGTTCTTGCATTGGAGAGTTCAGTTTGTAACCTAGGACTTGCTTGTCCTCAGTGCACAGAAATTAGATCAATCTGATACCATACATATCTGATATTCAGAATCAGGTACATCATGTAGCTCTAGAGCCTTAACTGCCTTAGATAAAAGGTATTGAGAGTCCTCAGATTTAAAAAACCTATTGGACTGTTCATGAAGCTTCAGTTCCTCGCCCTCCTCCTCAGACAAGAACTCACCCTCTTCCCTATCCTCAATGGAAGAGGCATTGGACTCTAACTCCTCCCTCCATTGATCATCAGTAGGCCTCTTAGCGAGGGGGGGTGCCTTTTGTGCCGCCTTAGTAGGCCAACCAGAGGGAAAGGGCACTGGAGGATTCAGATGCTGTGCCTCCTGTTGTAGGGGAACTTCGGGCCTCGTATGTAACTGAGCCATTTCTTTATGAATGGACTGCCTAATGAACTCCATTAGATCTGCAGAGTTAACCAGTACCCCTTGTTCAGGGGGCTTACCCAACTGTGAGCCACCATCCCGCATCAGATCCCGATGCATTGGGGCTGGAGAGGTGGAAAGATGTCCTTCTTCAGCCCCCGCGGCTCCCAGGGTTGCCCCTGTAAGAGGTCCAAAGCTCAAAGCTGGATCCTCAAGATGGCCACCGGGCGCCCGAGGGCGCGCATGGGAAATGGCGGGCTCATTTTCCTCAGGCTGTCTACGACGCTTCTGGACACCCCACACCGCTGTTACTCCAGCCGCCAACGTTGGGCGCGCACAATCGAGCCGCGAAGGCCGATCGGCTCCAGAGTCTTCCTATGCCGCCGCCACTGCGGCGTGCCCGCCTTGTCGTGAGGGAAAAACCTCGGGAAGTGCTTTGGCCGCCATCGCGGCTTAGAAGCTCTCTTCGGGTCAGTGGACCCTGAAGTCTTCACTCCAAGATTGGAGCAGAAACCAGGAGAGCAGAGAAGATGAAAAAAGAGAAGAGGCAAGGCAAAGATTAAGCAAAGGGGGAAAAGAATAAATTTTTCAAAGCTACAGCTAAGCCTAGCTAAACTGTGCTGCTACTCCCTATCGAGGCAGGAACAGAACTGGAGATGGGCTATTCCAGAGGCGCCAACAGGAAGGGGGGGGGACTATTTCCTGCCTCCCTAAAGGCACGGTGGGAATAACCCATAGAGATGTCCTCCACCTCAGAGGGAGAACTACTGACACACAGAAGCTGCAATCCTAAACAACATACATACTACTGAACTGAAAGGGGTTTACTTCTGAGCATAGAACCCCCAAAGAACTGTGCATGATATTATGTGGCTGTCCACTCAATTATTTCAACTGAATCTCATGGCTGTCCATGGAGATCACTGCAGCATTTTATCACTGAGAGCCAGTCTGGTGTAGTGGTTAGGAGCACGGACTCTAATCTGGGAGAAATTGGTTTGATTCCCCACTCCTCCACATGCCGCTGATGGGTGACCTTGGGCAAGCTACAGTTCTCTCAATTCTCAAAGAGTTCTCTCAGCCCCACCTACCTCACTGGGTATCTGTTGTGGGGGAGAGGAAGAGAAAGAAATTGTAAGCCACTCTGAGTGGAGGGCAAGGTATAAATCCAATCTCTTCTTCTTCATCACTTGCATTACTTGTTACTTATATCTATCAGATTGGTGATCACAATAGATTGGATTGGACACAAAAATTCCACTTATGCCCGAGCTCTTGCATAAGTGGAAACACACGAACAAGACCAGAGCAGCCATTAGTGCTAAGTCAAAATTACTGCATCCCCACTTGTGCAAGATATTGTGCAACCAATTCTAGAATTTCAGGAACTGAATCTAGCAGCCTCTTCATTTTCAAAATGGCTCCCCAAAGTACAACACAGAAGAGGGAGATGTTGAACAAAATGTTGCACACTTCCTTCCACAAGAAGGACTTCAATAAATAGATTTCTTTTCCTGTTCATGTATTGCTGAACCCAACTCAAAATCTCTTCCATCAAGTGAGATGACACATATAAATAAGAATTGTAAGACTGGTTTTGGTTTGACTCGCATATCCTGTTAGGTGAATTTATAACTTGATTTTTTATTTGGGGTTATTACCCGTGTTTGTGGATTTATTTCCCGCCCCTATTTATAGATTCATAAAACATGCATGTATTCTCACAATTCCTGTGGCTAATCACTGGAAAAACTATTTATTACAACTCTGAAACGGTTACAACTTGCAGTTGAAAGTGGACACTTGCCTAATATAGTTCTGCCACTTACTCATAATTATTAGTTTTACAAAACAATGAATCTTTATAAATTGAAGTGTTTTCCCCAAAGACAATGCACTAGAAAAGTTTCTTTGGAAAAGTTTCTACCCCCTGTCAATGCCCCCTCTAAGCTGTGGAGTCTTGTGAGCAAAAATTCTGCTTTGTGAGCTACTGGCATTAAAGTTGGGAGCGAGCAATTTGGCTATTCCATAAATTAGTTTGCTCTGGAGCCATCCTTCCTGAGCAAAGACAACAATGTGTGAGCCGGAGGCTAAAAAACTGTGAGCTAGCTCACACTAACTCACCTTAAAGGGAACACTGCCCCATATATTTGGAAAGGGGTCAGCATCACTTCACACTGGCCTCTGGACATAACTGGAATCACACTCCTCCCATCACTGACTTCTGTGATGCACAGAAATCTCTTGAACAGAAAGGCAATTTCAAGCTTGGCAAGAAGATAGCCATTGCTGGCCACTTGGCAATCACCTAATTAAGGAGTACTATCAATAGTTTCTAGGTAGGTAATAACAATTGATCAGAGAGGCAAATGGAGGCAGAAACCAACTCTAATCTGTTTGACTAACAATAACAACTATGAATTTTGAGAGTTAAACCCAAACAGAGCCTTTTAAAAGGCCACAAGAAACAGCATGGTGGCATGCTCAGTAGCCCCAATCAAAATGAATATCACAGAAACAAAGCAAAAACTAAAAGGACAAATATAAGCATTCGCATCTACTCTCCTCAAAGGCAGAGAAACAGCAGGCAGGACATAGGACTGCTGTTTTGGGGCTGTGAGCCTCCATAGCAGACCAAAGATAAATAGCTTGGTATTGGCAGATAAGGAAAAAAGAACAGCATTTTTTGGTGCACATGCCACAGTATTTAGCGTGTCTTTGTAGCGCTTACAGCTCATTTCATTCCAGGCATCATTTGAAACTGCAGTTCATGCTGATTTAGTTGACTTTATACTTGCCCAGAGACATTTGGGAGAAAATATCAATATGCCATACTCTATTAATCAAGTTTAAACAGCACAAAATGCATAGCTTATAACTTTCCATATAGAATTGGTATATTTATGAAATTCAGGGAAGTATAAATGCCTTAATTTTTCTACAAGCAACACTGTGAATATAGCCAATACTAGAGATGGCAATACAAACTGCCATGTTCTATGCAACCTTAGTATATGAACAGTATCACATACATTATAGCATATTAATTGAGGACAAAAATAGTCACATTTAAACAATGAACATATTTTGAAACTGTGTACAATATACAAGAATTATCTAATTATGGCTGCAACTTGATGGCACTTCCCACCACCACCACATTTTTGTAAAACAACCTTTAATAGCAATGTAAAGGCTCAAAAAATTTAGATAAAAGTACTAAGTACATTTTTTCAATTTTTCCAGTGAAAAAACTAACAGTTTTGGAAGCACTGGAAAACACTTGGAGTAAGTATAGTGCTTTTCAGAAAAGATCTTACTTGCTTAAAACATGTACCATGAAAACATCTGAGGACTTATTTTCAGTCTTTCCAATGAAAAGGTAACGTTAAGGAACACTGGGGGGAAATCCTATTAAGCAGTTGTTTTGGAATTACTGAAATGCGCTGAAACAGCACAGCATGCAGCGATCTGCAGCTTTCTTTGGCTTTCACATTGGGTAGGGGTTGGTGGTTTTTTGCAATTTTGCTTGTGAAAACTAAGGCATTGATTCCTTTAAGTTTCATAACTATGTTAATACATACAATGTTATATTTATTTATAATTTACATTTATAGAATGCAGTTCTCTGAGTACACACAGCTCCGGGTGGTGAACAATGGTAAAAAAACCCATACATTAAAACAATTTCAACAGTTTAATAACTAAAACAGATTCTAATGACGCTAAAAACTTCAACCATGCTTGGTTCTGTCAGTAAAAACGTCCTGTGCCTGAGTCGGGGTGGTCCAGGGCGAGGGATCCCACTCCCAATGGTGCACTGTTGGTGCCAGCAATGGAGGTTAGGAGCTTGGGAGTAGTGTTCCCTCTAAGCTGAGTTAGTGTGAGCTAGCTCACAGTTTTTTAGCCCCCGGCTCACACATTTTTGTCTCAGCTCAGGAAGGATGGCTCCAGAGCAAACTGCTTTATGCAGTAGCCAAATCACTCACTCACTACTTTAATGCCAGTAGCTCACAAAGTAGAATTTTTGCTCACAAGTCTCCATAGCTTAGAGGGAACATTGCTTGGGAGTGCTCTTGGATGCCTCCTTAATGATGGAGGCCCAGGTAGTAGCCACTGCTAAGTCAGCCTTTTACCACCTTCGGCTGATCAGGCAGTTGGTTCCCTTCCTCAAACGCAATGACTTGGCGACAGTGATCCATGCAATGGTCACCTCAAGGTTAGACTACTGTAATGCTCTCTCTACATGGGGCTGCCTTTGACCCAAATCCGGAGGCTTCAGCTAGTGCAGAATGCAGCTGCCAGACTGTTGTTGGGTCTCCCTATGCAGGAGCACATTCAGCCTGCACTAAAAGCACTGCACTGCCTGCCTACAGCATACCAGAATCACTTCAAAGTTCTGATACTTACCTTTGAAGCCCTTTATGGTCAGGCACCTACCTCCCTGAGGGACTGCCTTTCCCCACATGTTCCCAGAGAGCACTGCGGTCAGGATCCCAAAACCGTCTGGCCCTTCCGGTTCCTAAAGATGTCAAGGCTGGTATCAACTAGGGCCACGGCCTTTTCAGTAGCGGCTCCACACTGGAGGAATGAGCGCCCAAAAGACTTTAGGGCCCTGCAGGACCTTTTACAGTTCCACAGGGCCTGCAAGACTGATATACAAATCTATGGCTGCATAGTCCCATTGGCGAATTGGAAACACACAGTCGGAGTCCAGCGAGTTAGATAACTATCTGTTTAATGCATTTAAAACAGGGAATACAGGGCTGAGTGCCTTAGCACTTCAGTCATTCCAAAAACTGTATTCTGCCATAACGAGGAAGGGCATAAGGTCTTATACCCCAAATGACATCACATATAATTTACACATTAAAGAGTCTCTAATTGGTACCAAGCAGTTAACATCATACAAGCATCATCTGACTCAGTGCATCTCTCAGTGGTGTCAGTAATTACACTTGTTTGTCTTGTTTTCATAACATTGGGAACATCAGGGAACACTGGTCCCTTCCTGGGCTCGCATGTGGAGAGCTAGCAGATAAGGGCTGTGAAATACATTAAACTTCGCTCTCAGCGGCCTTGCAACTCCTAAATAGCATTCCATTCTTATTGCATCTTAATTCCTTCTACAGAGGCTTCTTATACATAAAAATGCAGTTATAAAATATATGTTCTGCTATAAGTTTCTCTAATCAAAAGATTCTGGGTTACATACCAAAATCTGGATCTATTATGATTAAACTCTTGAAAGCACAGTGACAGCTGTCAATATACATCAAGGAGAGAGTGTCAGAAATCACATTCAGGAATCATATTCTTTTCCCTTGTCCTTTAATTAAGGAGTTGCACCCAACACACCAAGGCCCTGGGCCCATTACCATCACCAACAGCCTGAGTTCCTCCGACACTAAAATCTAACACCAACTGCATTTACCAGTGTGTTGATGCTACTCTGCCTTTGCCATCGTTACTTATATTGTTACTAGTTCCTTATGATGCTGTTTTAAGATTCAATGCTTTTATTGTATTGTTGTTTTTAGCTATTGCATATATGTAAGCCTCCCTGAAGCTGCCTCGGCAGGGAGGGCAGGGTATAAATTGAATAAAATAAAGAAATAAAGAAATAAAAATAAAATAAAAGGGCAGGAGGCGTTTTCCAGGTCTTTGTGGGGAACTCATTGGGGCCAGTCCTGACTAGGGTTGCCAGCTCCAGGTTGGGAAATTCCTGGATATTCTGTGGTGGAGTCTATGGAAGCCAGAGTCTGGGGAGGGGAGAGGCCTCAGCTGAATAGGATGCCACAGAGCCCACCCTCCAAAGCAGTTATTTTCTCGGGGGGGGGGG
>NW_015161954.1:989184-991774 GCF_001447785.1 Gekko japonicus
GCAGATCACTCAGAATTAAAACTGCTCTCCAGATGGCAAAGATCAGCTCCCCTGAAAAAAACGGCTGCTTTGCAGGGTGGACTCTGTGTCATTCTACCCTCCTGAGGTCACGTCCCTCCTGCTTGGGTCCGCACTGCAGAGAAAGACTGTAGTTTTCCTAGGTAGAGGCTACAGGGAGGGGGGAAGAGATGGAAACCTGAAGTCAAGAGGAGCAGATAATGGCACGTTGATGGTTGGCTGGGAAGGAAATAGGGTTGCCACCTCCGGGTTGGGAAATTCCTGGATATTTGAGGGGTGCAGCCTGGAGAGAGTGGGGTTGGAGGAGGGGTGGGACCTCAGACAGGTACACTGCCATAGACCCCACCCTCCAAATCAGCCATTTCCTCCTGGGGAATCATTGTTGCCAGTCTCCAGGGAAGGGCTGGAGATAACTCAGAATTATAGCTGCTTTTCAGATGGCAGAGATCAGTTCCCCTGGAGAAAATGGTGGACTCTGTCTCATTATACCCTGCTGAGGTTACCACAGCAAACTGACGCTGAGTGCCCAAGGCCTACCCACAGCCTCTTTCTAGAGCTCACTGTATTTCCACAATGGGCCTTATTTCTAGTATTTCATATTGCTGCAAATTTGCTGACTAAGCACAGCATGTTGTGCCTTATCCAAATATGAGCACTTTAGAAGCCTTAGTTCTACAAACAGCAGGCTTCTACATATTATAGCTTACAAAGGACACCTTGAAAGTACATGAACACCAACTAGGGAAATCTCAATACAGAGATGATCTAGGAAGGACTTCCAGCTGACAGTATCACACATAGGTACTTATTTGCCTATAACTATTGTTCCTGGGTTCCACATCTTGACTATTCCCAATTGCCATGTATTTCTTTCTATTTCTCCAAACGCTGCCTCCCAAAATGGAAATTCTTCAAAAAACCTGATTCTTAGAAACAAGTCAAGTATGATATATTCGAACTACAGAATGTGCAAGCTCAGGACCAACAGCAAGCTGGATGCCTGAAAAACAAAAGTACACGACTCCCTGCATGTGCCATCAGGCAGCCAAGGGGGCCATTTACAATTCACAGATTAGTTTTGTGCACTAATTAAAAAATTGCTTTATAACTTTTTTAGGTGGACATCAAGGTCATCTTTCTTTTGGATAAATAGTGGTATTGCCAAGTATTAGGTCCAGATTTGAAGTGGGTCACAAGTTCAGTAAGAGAACAGGACTATTATGACATCATTATATATCATGTTATTCTCTCTGTTCTCACTACTCTGCAATCTGCTTACTGTAAAACAATGCTAGAGTGTCTACAGCACAGATTTTGATATGACTTGACAAATACAATTTTAATGTTAACGCTGACAATTTTCATCAGAAGCATCACCACCCAAACCCATGTTAAACTGATATTCACAGGTCTACAGCACTTAGCATCCAGTCTCTTGAATTCTTTGGCTATTATCTCAAATGCTAGAATGGATGATGTCTAGGGCAAGTGAAGTGTCAGAATGAGGTCACAAGCAAAGCATTTTAATCACTAGCCTAAACACATGACCTGATAAACAGCTCTGAAAAGTTTCATTAATTCTTATGACACATATGAAATATTATGGATTCTATTCCACCAGTTTTACATTAGCACTGAATCAAAATGTGTATCTGAAACCTAATTCTTGACTGCCCTTTTAGCTATAGTACCACAGGTACTTGTTATCTGTATTTGGTATATAAAAGCCCTAGCACATTGGCACTTTCCAGCTCTCCCATTGGCTGTGCAGTGTGCTCCATCAGCTACTGGCCCGTCAACCACCACTCGAGAGTACTCGCGTGCCACTGGCTGGGGGGTCCTCTTGCCGACCCACTGCCAGCTTGTCCACTCTTCCCTGTTAGAATAAACTGCCAAAATGGCTGTCTCTCCTGATGAAGATGCTTCTGCTGCTTGGCTCCTCTGCAGCTGGCTGGCTACTGAGGTGTGCCACTAGCCGCCAAACCATTCTCTTGTCTCCCTACTGTGGGGCTAACTTCCCCTCAAGTGGCTGTTGCTAGGCAACCAAGCTTAGTTCTGTCGGTTAAAAAGGCAAAAGCAGGAGGCCTTTCCTATTTTGGCCTTTGTGGAGACCTCATTGGGGCCAGTCCTGACTACAGTTGTCAGCTACAAGTTGAGAAATTCCTGGATATTTCATGGTGGAGTCTACGGAAGCCAGAGTTTGGGGAGGGAAGAGGCCTCAGTTGAATAGAATGCCATAGGGTCCACCCTTCAAAGCAGTTATTTTCTCCTGGGGAGACATATCTGTTGTCTGGAGTTCAGTTGTGATACCTGGTGATCTTCAGGCTCCACCTGGGGGTTGGCTGCCCTCAGCGTAGTAGTCAGTGCTATAGAGCAGGGTCTGTTAGATCCAGGTTCTTGCTGTAGAAGTTGAGAGGGTGATTTTGGACCAGTCACAGGCTTTCAACCTAACCTACCTCACAGGGTTGTTGTGCAAGTCAAAAGGGGGAGAGGAGAATGATGTAAGCTGCTTTGGTCCCCATTGCAGAGAAAGACTACTTTTCCTCCTGGGAAACCATTGTTGCCAATCTCC
>NW_015161954.1:991860-993621 GCF_001447785.1 Gekko japonicus
ACAGGTACAATGCCAACCAGCCATTTCCTTCTGGGGAACCACTGTTGCCAATATCCAGGTGAGGGCTGGCGTTCACTCAGAATTACAACTGCTCTTCAGATGGCAGAGATCAGTTCCCCTGGAGAAAATGGTGGCCTCTGTGTCATTATACCCTGCTGAGGTCACCACGGCAAATTGAGGCTGAGTTCCCAAGGCCAGGGTACCCACCCAAAGCCTCTTTGTAGAGCCTGTTGTATTTATTTCCACAACGAGCCTTTTTCCTAGCCTCTAAATACAGTCATAGCACTCTATAATGCAGGCAATATGAAATAGCATCTATCTTTGGAGGGAAAACGGAAGAAGGAGAAAAAAGGGAAATCAAATCTTGCTGTCAGTCCAGCAACCAGTGAGAACAATTCAGATGAAATTTACTATAATTTCCAGTACTGGTGCCAAAGATGTTATTCTACAGAACTGATGTCAGGGAAGTTCAACAGACATACTAGATTCAATGACAAGTTGAATCTCCTTACCTCTAACCATCCTTGTTATTTATTTAGACTCACCCCTTCAGTACCTTGCCTTAGATGTCTGACTTTCTTTCCTCCTACACCCATCTGTTATCTCTTCCTTGACAGAACAAGACATGCTGCGTATATTTATAAACCACCCTTCTCTCCTCTCTGCAAATTTAAAAAACTTCAGGCACACTTATCTACCATCATAAGGTTATCCTATCAGGTTGCTACTACTAACAACACCTCCCAGCTTTTTCTTGAGAAGCCTTGCTTCCTTTCCTATCTGGTAAGATTTTCTTTCTTCCACTTTTTGAACACCAAATTATTTGCAGGGGGGAAGCTTAAGTCGCACTTCTGTACTTATTAAAATAAGTACTTATTAAAATATATTCCTAGACAATGCTTCACAGCATGCCAACCAAGGAAAAGGTCTATTTCCTGAAGTTTTCACAATCCACATTCAGAAGCTACTTATTTTCCTGAAGCCTTACACCTGGGAACTTATATTGTAATTATATTATGCTGAAATCTAGACATTGTATGTTGTCATACTGGCCATGAAATAATTTAACAGATACAACTCCAGATCCAAGAGGACCACTCACATTATAAACATGTAACACTGTCTAGCTTTGAAAGCCAGGAGAAAAAAATAAGTTGCTAATATACAGGACATGCAACACTACAAGCATGCCCATACCATGGGGTACCACACTTCACTTTGGTAGTTTCTCAGTTCTTATTTACCTTCAACCTCACACATCCCCCCCCACCCCACCGTGTCTTCCCCGCCTTCTGCTGTTACATAATTATATGTAGTCTAGGAACCTGAGTTGCTCCGGGACAGAAAAGGTGCAGGGTACATTGCTTGTAATCTTACTGACACCTTTAAACAGAACAGGAAAATATATTTTCATATTACTGAAATAGTATTGTTCCAAATTAGCACTTCAGATTTGCACAAATTTACCAACATACACACCAAAAGCAAAGTGAACATCAGGCTCAGTTGGTCGCTCTGTGCAGAAACAATTAACAAATATAGTAAATGGCAACTGATGGTGACAGTTAACACTGACTCAACAGGATAAAGAAACCTGAGATCAATGAGTCTTTGTCCTCACATTAATACAGTGAAAAACTGTAAGAGGCCATACAGTTTGAATATAATTACAATTTCCTATAGTTTTCAGTATGTAATACTCATCACTCAAGTTTATACTGGCCCGCAGTATGCTACCAGCATGGCCTAATGGCACAGGCT
>NW_015161954.1:994106-996950 GCF_001447785.1 Gekko japonicus
GGAAAGAGGAGGGGTGGGACCTCAGACAGGTACAATGCCAACCAGCCATTTCCTTCTGGGGAACCACTGTTGCCAATATCCAGGTGAGGGCTGGCGTTCACTCAGAATTACAACTGCTCTTCAGATGGCAGAGATCAGTTCCCCTGGAGAAAATGGTGGCCTCTGTGTCATTATACCCTGCTGAGGTCACCACGGCAAATTGAGGCTGAGTTCCCAAGGCCAGGGTACCCACCCAAAGCCTCTTTGTAGAGCCTGTTGTATTTATTTCCACAACGAGCCTTTTTCCTAGCCTCTAAATACAGTCATAGCACTCTATAATGCAGGCAATATGAAATAGCATCTATCTTTGGAGGGAAAACGGAAGAAGGAGGAGAAAAAAGGGAAATCAAATCTTGCTGTCAGTCCAGCAACCAGTGAGAACAATTCAGATGAAATTTACTATAATTTCCAGTACTGGTGCCAAAGATGTTATTCTACAGAACTGATCTCAGGGAAGTTCAACAGACATACTAGATTCAATGACAAGTTGAATCTCCTTACCTCTAACCATCCTTGTTATTTATTTAGACTCACCCCTTCAGTACCTTGCCTTAGATGTCTGACTTTCTTTCCTCCTACACCCATCTGTTATTTCTTCCTTGACAGAACAAGACATGCTGCATATATTTATAAACCACCCTTCTCTCCTCTCTGCAAATTTAAAAAACTTCAGGCACACTTATCTACCATCATAAGGTTATCCTATCAGGTTGCTACTACTAACAACACCTCCCAGCTTTTTCTTGAGAAGCCTTGCTTCCTTTCCTATCTGGTAAGATTCTTTCCTTCTTCCAAGGAAAAGGTCTATTTCCTGAAGCTTTCACAATCCACATTCAGAAGCTACTTATTTTCCTGAAGCCTTACACCTGGGAACTTATATTGTAATTATATTATGCTGAAATCTAGACATTGTATGTTGTCATACTGGCCATGAAATAATTTAACAGATACAACTCCAGATCCAAGAGGACCACTCACATTATAAACATGTAACACTGTCTAGCTTTGAAAGCCAGGAGAAAAAAATAAGTTGCTAATATACAGGACATGCAACACTACAAGCATGCCCATACCATGGGGTACCACACTTCACTTTGGTAGTTTCTCAGTTCTTATTTACCTTCAACCTCACACATCTCCCCCCACCCCACCGTGTCTTCCCCGCCTTCTGCTGTTACATAATTATATGTAGTCTAGGAACCTGAGTTGCTCCGGGACAGAAAAGGTGCAGGGTACATTGCTTGTAATCTTACTGACACCTTTAAACAGAACAGGAAAATATATTTTCATATTACTGAAATAGTATTGTTCCAAATTAGCACTTCAGATTTGCACAAATTTACCAACATACACACCAAAAGCAAAGTGAACATCAGGCTCAGTTGGTCGCTCTGTGCAGAAACAATTAACAAATATAGTAAATGGCAACTGATGGTGACAGTTAACACTGACTCAACAGGATAAAGAAACCTGAGATCAATGAGTCTTTGTCCTCACATTAATACAGTGAAAAACTGTAAGAGGCCATACAGTTTGAATATAATTACAATTTCCTATAGTTTTCAGTATGTAATACTCATCACTCAAGTTTATACTGGCCCGCAGTATGCTACCAGCATGGCCTAATGGCACAGGCTGGCTTTTAAAGCTTAAGAGAAAAACACTGATTACAGTTCAATTGTTGCCAGAGGTCATTGTTTACAAAGCCAGAAAACCCATATATTACAAGTTGCCTGACTGGTTTGTACGTGTACAACAATTTTTCAACCATTTAAATAAAAAGCCAAGTTTAATAAAAGCATGAGAAACTTTATGGACTCTAGTTTTCTCTCTCAAACTAAACAAAGTTACTTTAGATGAAAGCAGCAACCAAATAAGAGTATTCACACTCAAAATATTAGTATACATTCTGGTGCAATGCATAACTGAAAAATTCAATAAATTTAACGACTGTTGACAGTACTAGTACAATTAAAACAATTTAAATGACCTGAAGTATATTATATTATTCAAGCCTCCACATCTTTAATGTACCAAAGAAATGCTATCAGCTCTCTCAATTTTGAAATAACAAGTGTTAGGAAAGACCAACAATTTTTCATGCCAAGGAACACACAACCACTCAAAGGCATTGCCAAAAACCATCCTGTAAACTGCATTCTGAAATGAAAGGATTCTGACAGCAAGTTTTACAGCCCAGTGAGTTATTGCATCACTACATACATCTGCAATACAAGATAGAAACCCAGCTCGTTATATCAAGATGGGCTTCAAACCTTCTTTCACACAGCGCTAACATTAACTATTCTGATGTAAAGTATTATGAGACATTCGCGTTTAATAATCCGGACTGTATGTCGAAGAAAGAAAGTCTCGCTTCCCCAAACGCAAAGCAACAGACCACGATATGGGCGCTACAGAGGACCGCTGCGTTCTCAGTACACTGAACCGGTTTCCAGTTTCGTTCAGGGCCCCCCAGCCCACCCACATAATACCAGGGAAAAAACCACCGGTAGAGCACTAGGCAAACAGGAGGGTCTCAGCGCATTTTCCGCAAAAGGCGCCATTTTAGGAGACAGCGGGGAAAGGAGGAACCGAGGAAGAGGCCGATGCGACAGGAGGCGCAGGGCTGCCAGGGAAAGCGATAATCGTCTCTAAAGCCGGCTACTCCCGGCGGTAAATTATCTCAGGGCCCCACCACAAAGCTCCCCCCTCCCCAGGTGAGGAGCCTGCCCCTTGATCCCCCTCCTCTCTCGCCCCAAAACCCTACGACACCCGCCAAGCGGACACGCCCCACGCGCCCTT
>NW_015161954.1:997528-1037456 GCF_001447785.1 Gekko japonicus
CAGAGAGAGAGGCGGGCACTCGCAGATTCTGTCCCTCAGCCGCGAGGCTCAGGCGGCAACCCAGCGGTTCCAGAATTCACTCGTTCTCTCCGCTTCGTGTAATGGCTGCCGCGCTTTGACGTCATCGACTCGGTTTCCACCCTCCTCAGGACAGCAACGAGAATTTCGCGCCTGCTCAGACACACCTAAGGGAATCCGATTGCGCACGCGTCACCCCCCCTTTCCCGGTTACAGCAAGGGGGTGGAGCCTCCGGAAGAAACAACGCGGAAAGTCTCGAGGGGGCATGTGCGGCAGAACTCCGGGCTTGACCAATAATAGTGCAATCTGTTTTAAATTGTTGTTCTTAACTGTTTTTAAATCGTTTATTAATGCATTTATATTGTGATGCCGAATGGCTTTGTGACCCATCCTGAGCTCATTTGTGGGGAGGGCGGAATATACATTCGAAAAATAACAAAAAATAAGCTGAAGAAGTGAGCCGTGACTCAAAGGTTCATACCACAAATTTGGTTAAGTCTAAGGTGCTGCTAGACGCTTACTCTTTTCTGCTACAAAAAGCCTTTGTTCTTGAACTGGATGAACAGAATACATTTTTGGCTAAGGTTCAGGGTGGATTACATAGTATAAAATAAATGCATTCAAATAGCATGAGACATCCAGCAAACAATGCAGTAGGATTAAGATCACAGAAAATAGAAGGCAAAAAAAAAAGTCTCAGCCATGTCATACATAATGTAAAAATGAAACTACAAATATAGAAGCAATGCAGGAAGAACAAATAATATACAGTAAAAAGTGTCATATACTACAGTCCTATACATTTTATAAAAGAACCCTTCAGTTTACAAACTGGAGTCAAGCAAATTAGGGAGGACCAGAGTACATGCAAAGCAGGTAGATTCTCAGCTTGCTGCTTGAAAAACAAAACATTCCAGCCTTCAGATCCCAGCAGGTAAAATTCTAATAACAGTAAGGGAAATGTGGCCAGTGTACTGTGCTTTAGATACAGCAGAACAGGATGTTGCAATCCTAAACAGTTTAGTCTTTCTAAGTCCATTGCATTCAATAGGCTCAGAAGGTTGTAATTCTAATGTCTTTGCTAAATTACAGCAACCAGCCCTAAAAATAACTGAGTAAACTGAGTTATTGAAAGCAGCAATAACAGGGCATAGGTTACTGATTAAATCAGTCAAATACTCATATTACTGAGGATAAACAAAATAAGAAGTAATAATTGTTTTTGCCCCAAACTTTTTCTCGGTTGCAGCCAATTGCAATACTGCTGTCAACTTGGGAAGGAAACCTTGCTAGGCTCAATTTAATTCTACGGGCATTTTAAGTTATTTTGAAACCAAGCAATGAGCCATTAGACATAGCAATCTATAGGCCTATTTCCATACTGTGGATAAAAAATTGTATCTGAGGCCCTAGCTAATATGTAGCAACTCTGTACAGAGTGAGTGGGCTCTGGGAAAAGCAGTCAGAATGTCACTAGATCTAATTGCAGTGGCTGAGAAATGTTCGTGTCCATTAGCATCCAGTCACTAGATACTGAAAAGGCTACACTTTTGAAAAATTTACTGTTCCAAAACACTTTCTTAATCAGATCAGCATTTTCTATGGGAACCCAACATCTTGGTATGAGAAGGGTTCTCCTTATTTTCCCTTTTTATTTATATTTGCCCTAGAACCTTTGGCTTGTGCTGTTAGGCAGAACACACAAGGTTTCTGGGTAAAGACTGGAAAGGAAAAGATAAATGTTTTGGTATGCAAATAATCCCCTTCTTATTCAGTGTGTACAGATATGTCTAAAAAGTTAGTCCTCCTTCAGAACAACCTGCATCTCCCTGGCTTTGCTCTGCTTTTGACAGAGGTACTATATCCTCTGTGGTTGTGATCTTCTGTGAGACTTTTCTTCTGTATTCAAGTTCCCAATGCAGACAGTAGCTGACAACAGCCAAGACCAATCCAGACAGAACACTGGAAGTTCTGGAACATCTATTACTCGACCTTGCAGAGCTGCCGGCTCTGGGTTAGGAAACACCTGAAGATTTGGGTAGCCCTCACCTGGATGTTGGCAACCCTAACCAACTTTTTTTTTAACTTCCTAAATAGCAGCTATGGGAAGCCCCATTTTGGATCTGGGCAAGGAGGTTAATTATTTCACCAGAATTGTTTTTCCAGCCTAAAACAGCCTGCTGGCGACTGCTGTTTGCCCCCTTGGAGAAACACACAAATTGTCGCAGCCTTTATGGTGTCTGCATGTCTTTCCCAAAAAGCCAGATATCAGCTGGGGGGTATCTGAGGCCAAGAAACAGCTTGGAGTTGTTTAGCTCCATGCCACGGTGCCCATATAGACTGGGATCTCCCACAGAAAATATTTCTGAAGATCTGAACACAAATCTTCCAGGCTCTTGTCTGGTCTGCGCCTCAGCCCCCCCCCCCAGAACTGAAATTGTTGATTTATTTAAAACATATTTATCCTGTGATCTTGACCCCTCCCCCAAAAAACCTCCAAGTTTGTTAACAACAGTAAAACAATGATTTATTTCATAACTCTTTAACACCATGTAATTATTTCCTTTATCACCATATCATCTTTAAACTTATAATGGAAGATAGCTCAAACTCTTATTAACTGTCTGCCTCACAAGTGGAAGGTGGTAGTAAAGTTAATTACAGCTAATTCTAACTAATCCATATTTTCAATAGTGATTCAAAATGAAGAGGAAGGTCAGAACAGAACATATGAACCATCAGTGATGAACCTAGTCATTTCTTATCTGTTAGAAAAGGCCCGGTTTGATAAGCTGATCTAGTTATGGACATCTTTAACTCTCCATTTCAGTTAGAAAGTAAATGTAACATTGTGCAGAATAGTCAAAATTTTAAAACATTGGCTTATTTTACATTCTTGTACTCTGAAATCCCATTGAAATAAATAGAAACTAAGCCAGATGGCTCAACTGTTGGAAGGCTGCCACACACGACAAGGTTTTTACATATAGAAAACTAGCAGGGAGAAGGTTATACCAGGCCACTTCTCCATATCCTGCTAGTTATTTTATGTTCAGCAAATTTTATTCCAGTATGACAGAACATTTAATCATGAGTCTGCACTTGCAGTCTATACAGCTTAGACATAGGTTTGCCATGTGAGCTGATGCTTACAAGGACTATGCCTAACATCCTGATAGCATGTACAGTGAGACAGGTAATTGACATGTAATTCTGCAGGTTGCCAGCCTCTGGGTGAATCCTGGAAATCTGGAATTACAACTGATCTCCAAACTGCAGAGATCAGTTCCCTTGGAGAAAATAGCTGCTTTGGACTGTGGATTCTATGGCATTATACCCCGCTGAGAACCCTCCCCTCCCCCAATCCCACCCTCCCCAGACTCCACCCCCAAATCTCCAGGAGTTTCCCAACTGGGAGCTGGCAACCCCATAGGATCTGACTGCAGATTCATAATCTTATTACTTGGGAAGAAGACTCGTAGAATTCAGTGGGTCTTGTGCCCACATAAACATGCTTAGCATCAGGCTCCATGTCCTTGCATTTATTTTGTAGTGCTGTAAATTGTGCTCTAAATCTGAAAGGTCTTAACCAGAAGCAGACAGCGATAGCATCTGAGAGCCAGTTTGGTGTAGTGGTTAAGTGTGCGGACTCTAATCTGGGAGAATCGGGTTTGATTCCCCACTCCTCCACTTGCACCTGGCTGGATGACCTTGGGCAAGCCATAATTCTGGCACAGCTGTCCTTGAAAAAGAGCAGTTTGTGTCAGAGCTCTCTCAGCCCCACCTACCTCACAGGGTGTCTGTTGTGGGGAGGGGAAGGGGAAGGAGCTTGTAAGCCGCTCTGAGACACCTATGTGTAGTGAAGGGTGGGGTATAAATCCAATCTCTTCTTCTTCACACTTCCGTGTACTGGTTTTGGTCCTAGTGCTTAAATTATGGTAAGAATGTGAAAGAGCAGAACAAAAAGGGGGGGATGCCAGGTGATAGCTGACTGCGTTATTATACAAAGTCTCTCTGAATTTCACTGTGCAGGGCTTCATCAAGGGGAATCAGAACACTCACCTAATGCTGGAACTGTCCACAGCAATTAAATTCTTTACATGTAAGGACTTTATATAATCAATGTTATCTATCACCTGGCATTTTTTTCCTTTTAGTTCTGTTGGCACGTTGCTGGGTGCATCCCAGTTTTTCTTTGTCATAGGTAGGAGAGTGAATGAAGTATCAATTAAACCCACAGCCTCATCTCCTGACCCCATCCTGAAATAAAGCTGGGGAGGCAAATTTCATAGAAACAGTAGGTAAGGCAGGGCTGTCTTGAAAACTGGGGAGGAGGGGCTGATACTCTATTGGTTGGATCATCGGTTCAGCTTGTTTGAAAACTTTGGGAGACGTGTGATATCCTGCAATTAATTTCATGAGCCTATTGTTTCCAAGAACATTAAAGAGCACATTCTAAGTAAAAAGAGCTGTGGGTCCATATTGGTTCATTGCAATAATTATTACTGCCCTGCAAAATCAGACAAAAATATACACGCCCATATTAGTTTTTAATGCTTCAGGACAAAATGCCCAACTAACGAGCAGAGCATACCCACAAAAATCTGGATATACAGCTTCTGTGCTTCATGGTAAATGCATGTTTCACATGAAGTTTAGTGGGAGGGGTTAATACTTGCTCAGAGATGTTTGTTAAATGCTCGTGGGATAGACCATGAAATGGTGCAGTCATGCTACCCCATGAGCACAGGGTGCCACCTTACACTGAGTCAGATCATTGGTCTAGCTAGGTCCTTACTGTCTACTCTGTCAGAGGCTCTCCAGAGTCTCATGTGGAGGTCTGTCACATCACTTACTGCTACTGATCCTTTTAAAAAAAACCTGGAGATCCAGGGATTGAAGTTTAAAAAACTTCTGGATACAAAGTAGATTCTCTACCACTGCACCATGACCCCTATCCTCATCACCAATGGGAGTGGGTCTGTAGAGCCAAGAAATTGTTCTTTGCACTTCTTTCACTCAAGCGTATATACATTTTAAACAAAATATTATACTCTGGTTTTCCATAGACTTTCCAGGACTCTCTCATCCAAAGGACTAATGAAGTCGATACCAGTTGAGTTTTGGTAGTGTTGCAGTCCCATGTTCCCATATCATTTACTGGACAAAAATCTAGAATTCAGTATACACTTTATATTGTTTCACCCAACTCCATCTTTTCATTACAGAAAAGTTTTTCATTACGCTTCCCTGCGAACCTCTACATCAACTAAGGTGTGATGCAAAAATAAACAATTAGATGATATCTTTCAAATGCTGAGTTGCAGTGTTAATCTCACCACATACACACCCCATGTAGAAGTTCCAGTCTATGCACAGTTAGAACATGTGCCTTCTTTGTCTTTGGGATGCCATCATGCATTTCACTGCTTGATACAACAGCTGAAAGCAGTTCTTTAAGCAGTGCAGAGCAGGGAATGTTACTCATTTGAAGTGTATTGAGTGCTCAGAGGCATGAAGCATAGGTACACTAAAATAGGCTCAGTGTTCATGGAGAAAAGATGGGCTACAGTTTAGGAACAGGGGAATGTATGGTAAATAAACAACAAGTCTAATCTGATCTTCTATAGTGTTGAAATAAATCTAAATAATCCCAATACATGCACACCACTACATCTGTGGCTGTTCTCAGTGTGCACTGCATGGCATTAACGAGTGTAATTCACTGCTGCAAGTTTCTGTCTGTTTATGGCATTGATCCAGGTTCATCACTTTTATCCTCACTAGGAGAGAATGTAACAACATTGTGAGAGAACCTCCTTGCCCACAATGACATCATGGTCTCATCCCATCAATGCTTGCCTCATTCCTTTGAGCCTAGCCATGCAGCTGGACTCTCTCCAGGTGCTGATTCTGGAGTTTAATTTTTTAAAGGATGCAAATAAGACAAGAAAAATTGGCAGTGGTGTAAAAAAGGGGGGAAATCTCCTGTCTCTACCAACAGTCCCACACCCAATTAGTTCATTTCCTCATCCATGGCAACTACAGTTTTTTTAAAGTTCTATAATATTGTGCTGTGTAGTGAAGAAAAATAATCCCGTGCATCTACTGAATTCCATTCCCACATCACTAAACAGATACAACCTATCATTGGATGGATTTTACACATACCTACTTAAAGAGCTCTTGAGCCTCTTGTTGTTGTTGTTGTTCAGTTGCACAGTCGAGTCTGACTCTTTGCGACCCCATGGACCACATCATGCCAGGGCCTCCTGTCTTCTGCCGTTCTCCAGAGTTTGCTCTAATTCATGTTTGTTGCATCGATAACACTAACCATCTCATCCTTTGCCGTCCCCTTCTTCTTTTACCTTCAGTCTTTCCCAGCATTAAGGTCTTTTCCAGTGAGTGCTGCCTTCTCATTTGGTGGCCAAAGTATTTGAGCTTCAGCTTCAGTATCTATCTTTGTTTATTTAATAGTCTCTGATACCTGACACTTCTTGCTCTGAATTATTGCATCAAAATGTCTGTGCTGTAGCAATCTGGGAGGGGGAGGAGCCTCAGCCCAGTGCAGGGAGCAGAAGCTTGCCTATCTATCTCTCCTGAGCAATTGAGAGAGTCTGGGAAAGCAAGCTATGATGCAGCAGCAGAACTGGAAGGAGAAGAAGGAGAAAGCCAGTCCCTTGCGGGCCTGATAGAAGCCCTCTGGGGCCCTGATCCAGCCCCCAGGCCGCATGTTTGACACCCCTGCTCTAATTGGCACAGTTGAGGAACAGTCTTGACAATTTCAAAAAAGAAACAAAGGAGTACCAGCTCTGGTGGGCAGAACAGAGTTTAAATTTTAAAAATGAATGAGGCATGGTTAAAACTGACAAGGCTTTCTTCTGACATCAAAAATAAAATATTGTTTGTCCTACCGGTGTTGATATTCATTTTGAAAATGGGGGCATGAGATTGAGGAAATTGGCAAGACTTTCCCCTCAACTACACAGTTTAATGAGGGGGTGCACTGAAGGAAATGGCAACGAGTTAGGCTGGTGGGTAGCTCAGAAATTTGAGATTTGTTCATGTTTGACTGTCACTAATGACGCCATGATAAGACTACATCCGAGTCTAGTCACAAGGCAGGGTAGGCAACCATCTGGGGTAGACAAGTGGGAAAAATCTTCTCCCACACCAGCTGGAGGATATGTGTGACATTTAAATGGGAAAGGATAGCATGTAAGTAATGATCTGTATGCAATGAAGCAGAAGAAAATTCCTCAGTGATCATTAATTCTCTTGAAAATGCACATGGAATTTTGGCCTTGGAAGTAAAGCATATTGCTCCCTTCCATGACAGATGGCAAGGTTCCTCATCAGCCTGAGTCCTGGTCAATGTTCCCTCTAAGCTGTGGAGTCTTGTGAGCAAAAATTCTACTTTGTGAGCTACTGGCATTAAAGTTGTGAGCGAGCCATTTGGCTACTGCATAAATTAGTTTGCTCTGGAGCCATCCTTCCTGAGGGGAGACAAAAATGTGTGAGCAGGAGGCTAAAAAACTGTGAGCTAGCTCACTCTGACTCAGCTTAGAGGGAACACTGGTCCTGGTGCCTCTTTTTTTAACAATCTAGCACCATCCTTGCCCCCTTTGACAGTGGTATGGGAACACAATTCACACTTGGTTGGAAACTTATATGGCTCGTGGTATTTTTATACCTATCAGTTGTGTTAGAAGGCACTCTTTTGACTGGAATGGGGAAGACCATACTTTCCCCAGCTTTTATTTTGTCTCTGAGGAACAGCACTGAACCATACAAGACATCCACCTAGCAAATCACCAGTGTCTAATTTCTAGAAAACCAGATGCAAGCACTCCGATCCGAAGCCACACCCTAACGCAGCACTCTCTCTGCTTACCAGTGGTGAAAGAAATAGATTCTGAAACCTGTTCGGGAGCATTTCCATATCATCACAGTGAAATCACATACTTAGTTTGAACTCTGGCGCTAAGCAAATTGTTAGGGAATATGCTACAATGCATTGCTCATCTATGTTGCAACTGTCTTCTGTCCTACCATTCCCAGTCTGATCTACTTCATAACCCAATGCATGCTTTCTTGTTTCCTGATCATTAACTTGGAGATGCTCTTAAAACCCATACCAGGTTACAGGGATAAGCAGACAGTTGCCATGGATATTTTATGACACTACAGCATCATATGGTAATTAAAACTGCACGCATTTAGTACACCCCACATTGCTTAAATAGACATATACCCTTTCCACACAGACCACTTACTCATTTTCCATACAGGCAATCCCCAAGCCATGGAGTCAGCTTTTCAAAGTTCCTCCTGCACCTAGTTAGTTTTTAGCAATCTAGAGTCAGTGTGGTGTTGGTTTATTCTTCACTTGCCAAAAGTAATCCAGATTGTCAGGAGAGTCTGTGGTCATCAGCACCGTCATAATCAATGGCATCACGTTGCCACCGGCCCTATTTTTTTTAAAAAAAAAAAAATGCACATGCACCATTGCGATACATTGACGTAATGCTAAAAGACTGCCTTTCTCCTTGCGTATAGCAAGATGATTGGAAAAGGGTCTTCCTGCCTTGTATTTTGAATGGCCTGGGCAGGGGATAAGTGCGTGGGTAGGTTGGTTGGTTAGCTGGTTGGTTGGTTGGTTGGAGGGTTTGTTGATGTTATTTCTTAGTTGTTCACTTTGGAGAATCACTGTATTAGATTTAGGCTTTATTTTTTCTGAAAAGACCAAATCAATGTGGCATGGATACAGATACGGATGCAGTAGTTTGAGTACTTAGTGGCATAGGTGCACATCCTTATGCTTAGTCCGGCCAGTGCTGTCAAGGCTTGCTCCTGATTTCTGCAAAGGATACATTCCAGAAAAAGAGCTCTGTCTTGGTTGCACTCATCCACCATTGCGTTTAGGATAGCTTTAGAGGGAAACTTGCTCCAGTTTTCTCATTGGACAAGGCTACAATGGCATGTTCTGGCATGTATACGAATTCCCCATTGTTATTGGGTCTGCTCTCAGAACCAGGACTGGTAGGAGAACTTTCTGCTGTATGTGTGGCATGATGAGTAGTGGATGGCCAGTGTTCAGATGACCTGGCAGACTTTTATGGAAATAGTATCAACCCTTAAAGGATAGCTACTGTGGCACGGAACCACCATGTGGGAGCCAATCTCAGTGCAGAAACAAGTTGCATGGGTGGCTCAGGCTGAGCAGGCTGAAGTTAAACCCGGCGAAGATGTAGGTCCTGTGCTTGAGTCGGACCAGATCAGGGTTAGGGCTCCCACTTCCGATCTTCAATGGGGCACCTTTGGTGCCAACTTCGGAGGTTAGGAGTTTGGGAGTTCTCCTGGACCCCACCTTAACAATGGAGGCCCAGGTGGCGGCCACTACCAAATCGGCCTTTTATCATCTGCGGCTGATACGGCAGCTGGTTCCTTTCCTTGACCGCTACAGTGATCCATGCGACGGTCACCTCGAGGCTAGACTACTGTAACGCTCTCTACATGGGGCTGCCTTTGTCGCTAATCCGGAAGCTACAGCTGGTGCAGAATGCTGCGACCAGGTTGTTGGTGGGTGTCCCGAGTTGGGAGCACATCCAACCTGTGCTGAAAGCGCTGCACTGGCTGCCAATAGCATACCGGATTCGCTTCAAAGTGCTGGTGCATACCTTTAAAGCCCTACATGGCCAGGGTCCGACTTACCTGAGGGACCACATTTCCCCATATATTCCCCAAAGAGCACTTCGGTCAGGGTCACAACACCGGCTGGTGACCCCGGGCCCTAAGGAGGCCAAGCTGGCGGCAACAAGGGCCAGGTCTTTCTCAGTGGCGGCTCCTACCTGGTAGAATGAGCTCCCGGAAGAGATCAGGGCCCTGCGGGACCTTGTACAGTTCCGCAGGGCCTGCAAGACGGAGCTCTTCCCTTCCCCCCCTGCTACTCAATAAGAGAGGAGTTTACAGGTGCATCCATTGTATTGATTTTAATTTGTTTTAACTTTGTAACTTGTATTATATATTTTGTATGTTGATTGCACTCAGTGCCTTATGTGAGCCGCCCTGAGCCCGTTCGCGGGGAGGGCGGGGTATAAATATAATAAAATAAATAAATAAATAAATAACAATAGCCATATAGTACCCAGTGAATGTGAACTGCTACAGGGAAGTCCAGGAGCAGTTCAGTGTGGGACTTTCCATGGTTCGCATGATTGTTCTTGAAGTCTGCTTTGCCTTGGAGCTCAAGCTGTATTGAAAGACTGTATGACTGGGCAGCCAAGTCTTAAAGGTAGCTTTTTTTAAAAAAATCCCCCTTTTATGTCAATACTACACTGGGATTACTAAATAATGGTAATGGTTCTCAGTTAATCATAGTATGGTACTTTGGTTGTCTCCTTTCAGATAACAGATGGCTCTGCTCATTTCAGGTTCCCACACTGCATTGGAGCAATCAATGGGACACACATACCTACATGGTCACTGGTCAGGAGTATTGATCAGTAATGGTAACCAGAAGAAATTCTGCTCCATGCTCCTCCAGGGAGTTGTGGATTACACTGGCTAATTAATTAATGCAGAGGTTGGATGGAGCAGCAGGAACCATGATGCCTTTGTGTTTTGCAGCTCTGCATTCTGTGCATCAATGGACGTCAGATTTTTTATTCTGGGGAATCCTACCAATACTAGTCTGGACAGTGTGTCTATGTCAAAATTAATTATTGCTGATGGAGCGTACCCACTGGTGTGCTGGCAAATTAATCCATATTGGGGAAACAGGAACAGATGCCAGAGGAACTTTGATTACATTCTTTTCAGAGTCAGAAAGGTTATTGAGCATGCCTTTGGTTGACTTAAGGCATGACGGTGGTCTCTTTCAGCATGCCTCACCATCTTTGAGGAGAATGCGACATCAATGATCACAGCGTGCATTCTTCTACACAACATTGGCGAAGAGAAGGGACATGATGTCCTGATGGTCTGCTGTGACCTGGCCCCTCTTATGGTCCCTGTAGAGGGGGGTCTCCCTCATGGATCACTGCCTTGACGTGGTGAGGGGGCTTGCATGGTTCGATGAGGCTGTGGGCTATGCCATGGAGAGCCACCCAGGATGGATAGGCCACAGCAGAGAACTCAGACCAAGCGTGATCCCCTGGAGAAGGAAATGGCAACCCACTCCAGTATCTTTGCCAAGAAAACCCCATGGACAGTATCAAAAGGCTAAAAGATATGACGCTGGAAGATGAGCCCCTCAGGTCTGAAGGTGTCAAATATGCTACTGGGGAAGAGCAGAGGGCAAGTAAGAGTGAAGCGGCTGAGCCAAAGCCAAAAGGACGCTCAGCTGTGGATGTGTTTGATGGTGAAAGGAAAGTCCGATGCTGCAAAGAACAATACTGCATAGGAACCTGGAATGTAAGATCTATGAATCAAGGTAAGCTTGACGTGGTCAAAAATGAGATGGCAAGACTGAACATCGATATCCTAGGAATCAGTGAACTAAAGTGGACAGGAATGGGCGAATTTAACTCAGAAGACCATTATATCTACTACTGTGGCCAGGAATCTCGTAGAAAAAATGGTGTGGCCTTTATAGTCAACAAGAGAGTGCAAAAGGCAGTACTGGGATACAATCTCAAAAATGACAGAATGATTTCTGTCCGATTCCAAGGCAAACCATTCAACATCACAGTAATCCAAGTCTATGCCCCAACCACTGATGCAGAAGAGGCTGAAGTGGACCGGTTCTATGAAGACCTACAACACCTCCTAGAACTAACACCAAAAAATGATGTCCTCATCATCATAGGGGACTGGAATGCTAAAGTAGGAAGTCAAAAGGTAACCGGAATAACAGACAAGTTTGGCCTTGGAAAGCAAAATGAAGCAGGGCAAAGGTTAACAGAGTTTTGTCAAGAGAACACACTGGTCATAGCGAACACCCTTTTCCAACAACCTAAGAGACGACTCTACACATGGACATCACCAGATGGGCAACACCGAAATCAGATTGACTATATAATTTGCAGTCAAAGATGGAGAAGCTCTATCCAGTCAGTAAAAACAAGACCTGGAGCTGACTGTGGTTCAGATCATGAGCTACTCATTGCAAAATTCAGACTTAAACTGAAGAAAATTGGGAAAACCACGAGGCCATTCAGGTTTGACCTAGATCGCATCCCTGATGAATATACAGTAGAGGTGAAGAATAGATTCAAGGGTCTGGATTTGATAGATAGAGTGCCTGAAGAACTATGGACAGAGGTTCGTGACATCGTACAGGAGGCAGCAATCACCACCATACCAAAGAAAAAGAAATGCAAGAAAGCAAAATGGCTTTCTGATGAGGCTTTACAAATAGCAGAGGAAAGAAGGAAAGCGAAAGGCAAAGGCGAAAAGGAAAGATTTACCCAACTGAACGCAGATTTCCAGAGAACAGCAAGGAGAGATAAGGAGGCCTTCCTGAATGAACAGTGCAAAGTAATAGAAGAAAACAATAGAATGGGAAGGACTAGAGATCTCTTCAAGAAAATTGGAGAAATCAAGGGAGCGTTCCATGCAAAGTGCAAGGAGATCAGACTAGTCAATCCTAAAGGAAATCAACCCTGACTGTTCCCTGGAAGGCCAGATATAGAAGCTGAATACTTTGGCCACCAAATGAGAAGGGAGCACTCACTGGAGAAGACCCTGATGCTGGGAAAGATTGAAGGTCAAAGAAGAAGGGGACGGTAAAGGATGAGATGGTTGGACAGTGTTATCAAGGTAACAAACATGAAATTAAGCAAACTATGTGGGTGTCACTGGACGTCCCAGTGTGGTCTTCCAGCCACCTCCCATAGCTGCATCATTGCAGCATGGAACTGAGTCTGGCCACTGTCCCAGGAGATGCCCTGCCATACTTCCAGAGCAGCCACGAATGCCGCCTCTTGCATTCTGATTGGCTTTGCTGGGGGTTCTATTGAAACCCTGCCTGCAGAACTGCCTTGCCACCTCCTTGTATATCCCTATATTTTCGAGGTGGGTGCATGCCATGAAGTCACCCACATGTCTGGATTGAAGATTATCTCTAGGAGGTGGGTGACCTTGACCTGCTGCCAAAACATGCCATGCCTCTTTGGCAGCATTTTCAGAGATACAGTGATGGGTGGAACTCATGCCCATGAATTTATAGAGGAATGCCAAAGTGTCTTAAATCAAATTGGGCTATAGCATCCTTCACCTCCCCAAAAACAGTTACTTTGAACTCTGATTTAACGCATAAGTGTTCATGGAACTGCAGTTCATACATTCCCACCCCCTACCCTTTTACAGTTGGTTCACCATCATAAAATTAGCCAGAAAGTCCCAAAAACACTTCCCTTCTGTCGAATGGCACTTGTTATTTCATTCATAATTACCCCCCTCTTGTTGTTGTTCGACTCTTCGCGACCCCATGGACCACATCACGCCAGGCCCTCCTGTCTTCTGTCATGCTTCGGAGTTTGCTTAATTTCATGTTTATTGCCTTGATAACACTGTAGTTCAGAATCCCTCCTCCCTTGCCACCTCAAAGTTGTTTCAGGCAGAGAATAGTTACACTTTTCAGTACCCAAAGCTGTAATCCTGTCCCTGAAACATTATTGTTGCAGTTAATGGGGGGGGGAGAGACTACAGGTAGGGATTCTGCTTTCTATGTTTGAGCAAGACCCCCCCCCCCTATGAAAAGTCACAATATTGGCCATTCATCTGCTCCATTATAAACAACAATCTGGTGAGGTGGGTGAGGCTGAGAGGCTGGCCCTCAGGGGTGGGGGAGCCTTCACTGCAGCATTTTGAAACCCTTCCCATTCATCACACACACCCCTATCATGGAACCGGAATGCATTAGCTGGCAATTGGATGTATATCCGGTATCCCTTTCCCCACCCAGGGAAGCACCATCTAATCAGGCACATATGTATCTCTTTCCACCTATTGGCTCCTACAGATTTTAAGACTGGAGAGAGAATGCTGCTCTTTCCATTAATGCATGCTATAGGCTTGTTATGAATGCTACACATTTGCCTTGGAGTACATGAACCCTTTTGTTTTTTTCCTCCCTCAATAGCATATGTGCATGCCATGCTAGAAAGACCAGCCCGAACAGCACCTCGGACCTCCGCCGCTCTACAAGGCCCAGGAAAGCCCCCGCATATCTACAGGACTTTGTATGTGGGTAGTTTGGACTATGGGGGGAGGGGTGTAATGTACTGTCGCCATTACCACGTGTAGTGCATTCAGCCTGACATGCCCGGACTTGCCCGGGCTGGCCAGGCAATATTCCTCAGTAGCTTCAGTCGAAAGACAAAGGATCCGTAGGATCCTAGCCGGCCCAATCAAAGGGCCAGCTTCCCAGCCGGGAGACCAATGGTCGCCCGGTTACTGTAAATAGCCTATCGGGAGTGGGGTGTGTGTTTAGGTGTGCTGGTGGCGGGTTTTCTGAACGCATATAAACCGGCCTGCGAGCTGGTTTCTTTGTCTTGTTCCTGATCTAATAAAGTACTCTGCTGAATCACTCTTGCTGAATCACTCCACGTTCTGAGTACTTTTCAGAAACCCTTCCCATTCATCACACACACCCCTATCATGGAACCGGAATGCATTAGCTGGCAATTGGATGTATATCCGGTATCCCTTTCCCCACCCAGGGAAGCACCATCTAATCAGGCACATATGTATCTCTTTCCACCTATTGGCTCCTACAGATTTTAAGACTGGAGAGAGAATGCTGCTCTTTCCATTAATGCATGCTATAGGCTTGTTATGAATGCTACACATTTGCCTTGGAGTACATGAACCCTTTTGTTTTTTTCCTCCCTCAATAGCATATGTGCATGCCATGCTAGAAAGACCAGCAGCAGTGGAGGGGGAAGAGACGGATGAGCTGGAAGCAGAGGAGGTGCAGGGTGAGGACCAGGGGAAGCCCAGGAAGCAAGTTCACCAGCTTCCCCAGCAGCAGGCAAGTTGCCACTTCGTTTTTGCACATACAAATATTTGTGGGGCCACATTAAACTGTTGACTTTGTAGGATGTGCTCCATTGAATAAATGTAAACATGTTTCTGCTGCAGGGCCATCTGGGGCTTCTGCAGAGGCACAATCTCCCACCCTCCATCTGACCCCTCCATCACAACAGCCAAAGGAGGAAAGGGGACCACAGATGCAGGCTGCAATGGATTCAGTGATGGAGTCTGTGCAGTCGCTCCAGAAGCAGTGGACAGACACCCGTAAATACCACCGACATCAGCATTGCATTGCAAGACAGTGTAATCGAGGCGTGTCTAACCATCTATGTACCAATCACCACGGTGAAACCAATGAATCACTACCTAACAGCTGTTGAGAACCACCAGCGAAAACTACTTAGGACAGAGGCAAAACTTGAAAAACAGCAGATACAACTGGAAAGGTGGCTCAGCCAGATGCAGCAGCAGCAGTAATGGGGGTGCTGTAATGTTAGTTGTTTAGGGACTTTAAGGGGGGTGATTGTTTCTGTAAATAGTTTTTTTTTTGGTGTTGGTTGGGGGTGTTATTTCTGTACAAAGTGTTAAGGGTTGTTAATATGTTGGGGGTGGGGGGTGTATGTTTGTATATAAAACTATTAGCTTTCCGAACAAAAATGGCCCTTTATTCCTAAAAACAATGGTCTAATGCAGAACTGAGTTATCCATTGTGGTCCCAGCTTACATCAAACAAGCCTGCATTCACATTATAAACTGATCAAAGCGTGCCCTCTTATGACCCATGCAAGACCGCTTCTTCCCCCTGCCTCTGGTGCCATTATCCTCAGTTGCACAAAATAAATACGACACCGGGTGTCCTGCTACGGCCCTCACTCTGAAGGGGTGGGCACCTATGGCTGTAGGTCTGGAGTGTCAAAGGACTGTGGCTCTTACTCTTCAGGGTTGGGTTCCTGTGGCTCATGCACTGGCACACTGGTCTGGGGGATAGACCACTCTGTGGTGGTTTGCCTCTTGATAGATAGACCACTCTGTGGTGGTTTGCCTCTATCAAGACACCCAGTTTTTGCAGAGCACTTATGGCTACCAGCATAACATTCTTACTCTGCTTCATTGCTTTCTGGAAAACCTGCCTGTCCCGTTGGGCCTCCATCAGCATCTCTGTGTGACACCGTTGCTCATCCTGCATATTCCCCTCCCACTCTGCTTGGCACTGCACAAGCATTCACTCTGCAGCATCTTTCAGTGCTTCAACATGCCTCCTCCGTCTGGGCCCGTTGGCTAAATGTGTGGCATGCGAAAGCTCAGCAATAGGCCTGACTCCATCAGCATCTGAATGTGCATGTCCTCAGACATAGCAGTGGAGTGACTGGGTGACTTTTTCTTTTTAAGAGAGAGATCAGTGGCTACGCTGCTACACATCAATAGTGACTGCAGCACACAACTTTGGCTTTCTCTGCACATGCTGGAGGTTTGGTACCCATACAACCGGAATGGAGCACATGAACAAATGGGTCCTGTGGCAGGGCTGCCTGGGAACACGGGAACTGAAGGAAAAGAAAGAAGAAAAACACGGTGCTCACATGCGGGGGGGTCACACCTGGGTGCAGACTGACTTAATATTGTGAACTTGGGATCATGGGAACCTTGAGGTACAGGCTGCAAATGACAGGCAGCAGGGAAGGAACTCAGGGGTCTCAGCTCCTAATTGCTGCAACATCATCTGCATTTTTTAAAAAAAGTGCCTTTGAGTACAGTATGCCATTGTTTGTTGTGAACCATGGTACTTCTGGCAAATGGTTTTCTTGCAAAGAAGGGGAAAGACACAGCATGGTACCAACTGACAGAGGCATGGGCCTGCTTGAGATACCCCCCCTCCCAAGGAATACAGTTCAGATTCCTATCGTTCAGATTAGTTTCCTTTCCTTTGTAGGAGTTTGTGCCACTGGTAGACATTATATTGCTGCAGAAGAAAACTGGTATTATTTTGCTGTACAAACAGTAGTACAATTAATGGGGGGGGGCAGTGTATGAATGAAATAGATAATAACCCAAGAAATTTCTGCTCCATGATTCTTGTCTAATTGAGGTCCTCCACATCTGAAGGGGTGCTCTCCACTGTTGTGGATATATCCTCATGGGCACCTGAATGGATAGAACACAGGGAAGTCACTCATAATTCCCCGAAGTCCTGCAAAAGTGAAGGCATGGGGGGGGGGAGTGATACTTACCCACATCTACCAGTGTGGAGCAATGGATGTAGCTTGGATTGATAGTCACCAGATTGTGGCTAAAAAGGTCCTTTAAATCTGCCTTCTCTTCACATGAAAGTCTTTCAACAATGGGTGCCACCACAATTCAGGCTTCTGGCCACCTGCTTTGGCTGGACACATGCATCATTGCACAGTATGCAATTCGACTCCTTGTAATAGGGACAGGTTGCTGGTGAGTTTCCAGAATGATTATTGTGAGTGGCCGCCCATTTGTACTCCTGTTGCGTGGCCTTAGTTTTGGTCTGGCACTCCACCACAGATCTCTTATGGCCGCTGGTTGCCATCTGCTTTGATATTCTTTCAAACACATCGATGTTCCTCTGGGACGATCCAAGATCCAAAGACTCTTTTTCTCCAGGACACACTGCAGGCTCCATTATTGTTGATCTGCACAGATGTGTTCCTCTGGTAAAAACGCAGCAGTGGAAAATATGGGAAGGAAATGGGGAGTCAAATCGCACCACTTCAGGGAAAGATTTCTTTGCAGTGTTCAGAA
This sequence comes from Gekko japonicus, assembly GCF_001447785.1. NCBI lineage: Eukaryota > Metazoa > Chordata > Lepidosauria > Squamata > Gekkonidae > Gekko > Gekko japonicus. The sequence goes on from NW_015161954.1 coordinate 1,015,293, forward strand.
TTACCACCCAGAGGCAATTCTGGGTGCACTCTGACTGGATACAGTTCTGCAGCGATTCTCTCATTGGTTGCAGATAAATGTGCATGTGCATCACCCAGGAAAAGAAGCCAAAGGAAGGAAAACAAAATGATGGATGTTTTTTCTGACAACAAAATGGTGCATGTTTTCAGAATCACCAGTACAAATGAATGCAGTGTGGTGAATTATAATTATTCATCATCAAAGGGTTTTCCTGAAGGGAATCATTTTACAGTGCAATTGAGATACAGTGCAATATTAATATAGCCCCCCCCCAAAAAAAATTGAAAGTGTTAGAACGAAGTATATTAATTTTCCAATGAAAAGCTCTTTCCCATTGGCAGGGGGAGGAAATGGTTGCTGAGGGGAAAGGGGCAGGGGAAATGGCTGTCGTGGGTAGAACTGGGAAAGTCTGTACTTTTCCAGCCACACAGCAACTATCTAGGGCTTGCTGCGATCTTTCCCAAAACTGCACAGGAAAGCAGGACTGCTTCTGCACCAAGGATTTCCCAAATTTCAGCCTCTAGACTGGTGTATTTTTTCCATGTTTCCATTACATCATCCTCTATTTGTGTACAGACTGTTAACAGACTGTTCTTTACACACACACACACAACCTGTCTGTTTTTATTAAAAAAATAAAATAAAACCTGCAAAAACAGTGTTTTCTGGGCAGAACACTATCTGCACAAGCAGTTTCTTGTGTCTGAAGGGGAAACAGTGCGATTTCAGGACTTCAATGAAGACCTCCTCAATTAGTATTTTCATTTGTTGATGAGGTCAAGGGGCCAGTCCCTGGAAATAATTCATATAACAGAAGATAATTGCTTGCCTTTTAGACAGAGTGGAGGGGATTGTAGGAGTCTCTGAAAATGCAAGATTTTTTTTTAAAAGGTTGTTAAAGGTATTGTGATACCCCTAACCAGTGTCACTTAGGCTTAGTGTTTTTTTAAAAAAAAAACATAACAGAATCATCCACAGTTCAGCCTTTCTTTTAAGGATGGAGAGAAGTTAATTGGAAATGTCTACAAACCCATTTTAAAACCGTATATTTAAAAGTATAGCATTACTTCTAGGCAGTGTTGCACTGTGAAGGTGAAGGTTTCCCTTGCTCGAAAGCCAGTCGAGTCTGACTCTAGGGTTGCGGCGCTCATCTCCGTTTCAAAGCCGAAAACAGAACAAGTGGGCATAAAATTCTGAGGGTCATGTGATCACACAACGGGGAGGAGGGCTTTAATGTACATCAGGTGTGAAAGGGAAACTAAAAACAGAGCGAAAACAAATTACCTAGGCTGTTTAGAATCTCCGTTGCAAGGACAATTTGACACACAATTATATCAGCAACCAAACTTTGGATAATCGTGGTGGTATGGAAGCTGCTCAGGTTTAGGAAAAAACAGAAAAAAGCCAGGGAAACCCCAGGAGTTACATGATAAATGCATCACAAGGTTGTGGGGAAGCAAGAGGGAAAAAAAACACTTCCCAGCCTGAACCTGAGGCTTTGATCCACTGGAGTATGTTCCTGAGAACAGAAGGATTTCAGCCCTTAGACCATGCCTTTATTGCCTCCCCTTCTTTTTTTCCCCCACCCCTGCCCATAGCCACAACGGGACAAAAGGGGGCACTGCCCCATCAAAAATTTGTCACACCCCTTCAATAAGTACTAGCCTTTCAAGTGTAAATTGTATATATGTGAAAGAGAGAAGGGAGGTGTTGATGTAGAAAGGTGTGACTCTTCTATGTAAGTGACTAGAACAGAAATGGCAGTTAATGGGGCTGGAGAGGCCTTGTTTTAAAAGCCTGCAGCAAGAAGAGTGGCTGGGGGGATTAAAATCATTAGAGTAAATCAGAGCCAGTTTGTGGCTGTTTCAACTTTTGATGCCTTTACTGCTACACGTGAAGGCAGAATTCTCCTGCCTTACTTGCATTTTTTGATCACAGGGGCTGTCAGTGCCCATGTCAGAAAAAACAATGAGAAATTGCTCACAAAAAACTTAATGAGAAATTGCTCACAAAAAACTGCAATCAGGATATGTCCACAGACAAATCTCCTGCACAATCACATCAACTTCTACATTACATATGCACAATTGTAGTCATAGCAATTATGTTAGTATAATATCTTTTATTAGGATTAACACATAACAAAGTGGTGAGCTTGTGAATTCCCTGACCCTTTTCTTCAGTGAGATGGTAGCAGCTGCAGCATGCTGGCCATGAGGGAAGCCTCAACCTGTAGTAGACTTAAAAAAAAAAAAAGTGGAATGAAGAAGGTGTGATGCAGACTTGATTAAACTGTGTGATGCAAAACAGATTTCAAGTTGCACCTAGGGCTACTGGGTTACAACCACTATCCTGCGAAGTAGGTGAGGCTGAGAAAGTCAGAGTATGGATTCGAACCTGGTTCTTCCAGATCCAGTGCTCTAGTAACACACATTCTGGCAGGAAAAACAGCCATTACCAGCTTTTCTATCCCAGTAGCTCTTGGTGCAAAACATGAAGTCTTACATGGCCTGACACAATTTAATTTGCATAGTACCTCTTGTACCACATCTTGGTGTGTGCTTTTTTTAAATGAAGAGTCAGCTTTTCCCATCATGCTCTGAAACATCTTTCTCCTTGCCTCTTTTAAAATTAGCATATATCCTGAAGAAAAGGAGAGAAACTAAGTAGGGGTGGGCTACTCTAGACTGTTTGGTTGTAATAAAAGGAATTACACTGCTATTACTCACGAATTCATATTCTAGTAAACCAGCACAGCTACCTGTAATTTTGTAGATTTTAGGTCTGTTGTTTGCTCTCTAGAGGAACTGGTTGGCCATTGAGCAAGACAGTATGCTGGACTGGATGGATCACTGGTCTGATCCAGCAAAGCTCTTCTTATACTCTTGTATTCTTAAAGTTAGCAGGCTATGTATTGCAGGCAATGTATTTTGATTAATTCTTCCTGTCCTTCACCAACTTTCACTTCCAATAATAGATTTATCCTGAAGTACCGTATGTACACTGTTGAACAGTTTGATAATTAGTGTTTACTGCTTATAAAAGGAATACACACACACACACACACACACACACACATATATATGTATGTATGTATGTATGTATGTATGTATGTATGTATGTATGTATGTGTAAAGGTAAAGGTTCCCTTGCTCGAAAGCCAGTCGAATCCGACTCTAGGGTTGCGGTGCTCATCTCCGTTTCAAAGCCAAAGAGCCAGCGCTGTCCGAAGACGTTTCTGTGGTCATGTGGCCGGCATGACTAAACACCAAGGCACACAGAACGCTGTTATCTTCCCACTGAAGTGGTACCTATTTATCTACTTGCAATTTCTTGCTTTCGAACTGCTAGGTTGGCAGGAGCTGGAACTAGAGACGGGAGCTCACTCCGTCATGCAGCACCCGGGTCTTGAACTGCTGAACTACCGACCTTCCACAGCCTGCAGTTCAGCGTCTTAACCACTTGAGCCACCGCAGCTCCTATATATGTATATATACATATATATGTGTGTGTATATGTATGTACGTATATATGTGTGTATATATAATACCTGTAAATCTGATATTCCTAATAAACCTAAAACATTTCCCCCGATACACCATTTGACTTAATTATTTAGAAATTTACTCAAGCTCTTTTGCAGTTTGATTAAATTACATTGTTTTACACCATGTAATCCACCTTAAATGAGAAAGGGAGACCATAAATAAATAAATATGAGCTACCCACCACTGTACTCATTTGCTCCCCTAACCAAAAAGTTCTGCTTCCAGTACTCTTACTGCAATACTATTTCTGGGGGTTTCCTGTCACTCAGCAGCAGCATTTGGGCCGCATATTGGACTGCTGCAGGAGGGGGAGGGGAGAAAGTTGCACTTTGTGGGTGGAAATCCTTCCAACCACAGAAGTTCTCCAGTGGCTCCCAGCCATCGTAAGGGTTCACTCATTCCATTTGAAGAAGTGGGCCCTAGTCCACTAACAGTTGTGTTGGAATACAGAGTCTTTAAGGGGTCACAAGACTCCTGTTGATATGCTGGAGTTGACTTGAATTATATTGCTTTGGAGAGATATCACGCTGACTGTTGGGTGGGAACACTCAGAATGTTACCCTTTTGCAGAGTCACTGTTGTTCTGACACATGTGATTAAGTGCTCCAAAAATAATGCTAAACATTGCCTTTCAGGCCAGCTGATAACCAGATCATAGGTTTCCTCCTGGAAAATTGTGAGCACATGCTTTTCCCACTGTGTTGATATTACTGGAAAGAAGAGGGGGCAGGATTTTCCATCGTTATATATACTTTAAGCCAAACTCAGTGTTATTTTTCAGTATCAGGTATTGTCTTTGGGTAGAAAACCAGACCATGTAGACAGAATTGTGTATGCTTCTGACTTTTTATAATTTTAATGTGCAGACCTAGAAATGTTTTATTAGAACTCAGCATTAATACAGTATGTCAACAAAGCACTGGTTGGTTATCACCACATGTAATTATAATGAAGAAACTCTTTGAAAAGCCATCGTTAAATTATATTTCACTTTGGATTAAGAGATTCCCCCCCCCCCTTCCTCTGGACAATGCAATACCAAACTTCACTGCTTGCTGCCTTTGGTGTTATAAATAGGTAGTGATGCAATTAGAATAATTATTGTTGGTCTGAAAATAGTTTGCATCCTTACACAACAAAATGTTCTAACTCAGAGCCTCTATTAAAAGGGAGGAGTTGAAGGGTGTGCTGTGGCAACCTGAAATTATTTATGTATCACTGTTTGGTTGCCATAGAACAGATAGTGAACATACCTTGTTTCTTTAGTAGGAGAAATTTGCAAGCAAGTTTAATGCATGCTGAACTTAGTCCCTGGGCCAGCTCTAGATTAATAGATATAGGGCTCTATCACAGCCTGGGGCTACACATCTTTTTCATTCATATGTCACACTTCCTACTCAGCTTGTAATGAAAGAAAGGCAGGTACTTTCAACTGTCCAGTTACTGTACATCATAATCTTACTTAATGGTAATAATGCTTGGCATTTAACTAGTGGTTTAGAGTGTGCAAGCTGCTGCACTAACAAAGTCATAGTCATTGTTACAACAACCTTGCAAGGTAGGTCTGTTTTATTATCATTGCCGTATTGCGGTTCCTGACCAGACTTATACCCTTCTAAGTCCATTAAAGTAAATGGGCTCCAAAGAGGGGGCAGCCTTTGTGATCCTGACACCACGGGCAAAAGTCCATGATGGGCCCCCAGGATCACTGCATTCCCCCCACACACACGAGAGGCGGCCTCCTCAGCTGCCCTGAGTGGGGCACAAGCCACTTGTCTTGCGGTCACAGAACACCATGTCATGGCTGAGACACACCGCTTTAAACAAGAAGAGCAGAAATAAGACTGAGACTGAGCTGTGAACCAGGAAGGCTCTGGACAATTTGAACTGATCAAACAGCTTCTTAGGCTCTGACGGCTACCAGTATTATTACCTTTTTAAAAAAGAGCCTGGATAGCCCAGGCAAGCCTGATCTCATCCGATCTCGGAAGAGAAGCAGGGCCAACCCTGGCAAGTACTTGGAAGGGCGACTTGCAACAAATACTAGGAGACCCACTAGGGGTCTCCAGAAGTCACCATGACTTCCAGGCTTGCAAGCACACACACACACACACACACAATACTCAACAACAACAAAAAGAGTCTAGAATGGAAAATAAAATCACATCTACATTGTGTTGACATATATCTCTGGTTATGATCATCATACACCCCAATCACATATGGTCTATATGTTCTATTAAGCTGAGGTTTTGCTGTCTGCTCTTTCTCTTTGCAAGGAGAGCAAAGCCATTAGGCTAAAACAGTATTAAAGATATGGGCCACAATCCAACACATTTGATTCCGGACTCTCCTATTATTGCCGATGCACAAAACTGCTGGATTGCATTGGCAGAAACCCTACTATGTAGATCCCTTGGATCTCCCTCTATCATGGAGTTATTGTTTTTTACATGTCCACCTCATTGAGCAAATTCTGATGCTGAGGAATTTTGCACAATACCACAAGGGAAGATAGACAGAGCAGCCTAAAAGAATGTCCATGCCCTTTATGCAGTGTGAGATAGGAGCAGAATCGAGTCAGTTACCCTACAACCGTGGACCCAGTAAAAGCAAAGACGCAGACTTGGACGGTCCATCTTGACTGATGGAGATACTTGCCTTTGGACTTCATTTAACCAAGTTATCTGGGAATAGCAAAAACTTATTAATGTCTTTGTTCTAAATCTGAACAACATGACAACCCAGAAAGCACCAGATATGGTGGCAGGTCTGTTGTTGAGCCCTCAGCTTCCTCCCCCAATTTCTGCAATCTCAGACAGACAACAAAAACATGTGGTTTATCAAGCCACTAGTGGACTGCCATGTATTGCTGGTAGAATGCTTTTGCCTTGATGGATTACAAATATGCAGAGGGTATGTACCTGGATGAAGAAAGAACTACAATAAAATTGACTCACTGGAATTTATGTATACCAGCAATCATTACTGGAGAAGAAAGGCAGTGAAATCCTGAGAAGAGTCAATAGGTTTTAGAAGGGCACAACTCTGTTTAGGATTGCACTGGTAGTCTTGCAATGCAAACCTAATCCTTTTATTTATAGTATGACTAGGAATAAGGCCTGTTGTGGGAAGAAATACATTGAGCTCTATAAAGAGGCTCTGCGAGAGGGCCCTGGCCCGGGGCACTCAGAGGCCATTTGCTGAGGTGACCTCAGCAGGGTATAATGACAAAGAGTCCACCATTTTCTCCAGGGGAACTGATCTCTGCCATCTGAAGAGCAGTTGTAGTGCTGCGCAATCTCCATCCCTCCCCTGGAGATTGGCAGGAATGGGTCACCATGAGGGAATGGCTGGTTTGGCGGGTAGAGTCTATGGCATTGAACCTGTCTGAGCCCCTCCCCCTCAAACCTCACCGTCTCCAGGCTCAACCCCTCAAATCTCCAGGAATTTGGCAACCTGGAGTTGGCAACCCTATGTCCTGGCCAGCCAACCGGCAATATACTGGTGTCTGCCCCCTGGCTTCAGCTTTCCATCTCCTCCCCCCTCCCTCCTAGAGAGCAGTTGTAATTCTAAGTGATCTCCAGCCCCCAGGTGAAGATTGGCAACAATGGGTCCCCATGAGGGAATGGCTGGCTTGGAGGGTGGAGTCTATGGCATTGTACCTGTCTGAGGTCCCACCCCTCCTCAAACCTGACCCTCTCCAGGGTCCATCCCTCAAATCTCCAGGAATTCCCCACCTGCAGTTGGCAACCCTAGCAGGACCGGCCCCAATGAGTTTTCTCCCAAAGGGCAACATAGGTGTGGAAAGGGCCTTTTACTGACAGAAGGAAGCTTGGTTGGCTAGCAACAGGCACTGAGGAGAAAGGACAGTTGCCTGCTCTGATTAGGGAAATACCTGGAGATTTGGGGTATGGATCCTGTGGAGGGCAGCATTTCGTGGGGGGGGGGGGGGGGGAAGGGGGGGGGGGGATGGAAGGACTCAGCAGGGTATAATGCAATAGGGTCTACCCTCCAAAGCAGCCATTTTCTCCTGGGGAACTGATCTCTGTCATGTGGAGCTGAATTGTAACAGCGGGCTTGATTATATATATAAAAAAGGAGAGATATACACACAGTTATAACTATCTTTTGAATCAAAAGTGTGTTTGATGTTGGAACCCTGGTTCTTTGCTAAAATGATTGGTGAGATCCAAGATACCAATGGCTGAGCGCCCCCACCAAGTACTTAGAGCACCCTGGGCGCCTTTAAAGCACGATGACCTATCTGCTTGGAGCCTTCACATGCACCTTACGAAGACGTCCAGGCTCCTGTGTGAAGAAGCCGAAACCAGAATGGTTCTGAAATTAGCCCCTCTCTGCATGAATGAAGGAGTGAGGGTACCTGGGGGCTCGGGAGAATAAATCTGAATCCGACCTTTTAAGAAGCCAATGAACGCTCCATTTTGTGCTTCACTCCCTGCAGTTGTGGCCCAGAGAAAAGGACATTTCTGTCACCACTTTGTCTTCTCCTTTCCTCCCCTTTCCTCACAGCAGAGCCTTGGCCGGCCAGCCAGCCTGCTGGGACGGGAAAAGCGAGGCTGGCTTCAGACGGCTCCAGGAGCAGCCGGGGAAGGGTAGAGGTGGAGCGGGAGGCGGAGGGAGGCTTGCCAAAGGGAGGGAGGAAGATGGTGGGGCAGGCGCTGACTGGATGGAGCTGAGGGAGCCGCCGGGACTGCTGCGAGGTTGAGCTGGTGAGGGCAGGCGCGAGGAAGGAAGGAAGGGTGGGAATCTCATGGTGGCGGCCTGTGGCACTGTGGAGCCAAGAGAAGCGTCTCCCTCAGGAGAGAGCTGTCTGCCAGTAAATGTGACAGGCCACAGGGGCTGAAGTGGGAGTGGGCAGGGAAGAGGAGCAGACCCATCACCTGGCCAATGGCACGCAAGTACTATTGAGAGTGGCAGCTGAGTGGGCCAAAGGCTGTGGAAGCGTGGGCAAGAGGGACACGGAGATATAAAGGAGAGATTCTATTTGGCCACAGTTAACCTTCTGCTATCAAGGCTCATCACAGACACAATTATTGGGTGTCTGTTGTATTATAAGAAGGTTCAGCATTAGGATACATTACACAAAGTGTGACATGAGAATTTTACCATTTAGAATGGACCCAGCTAGACCAGTCTCATCAGATCTTGGAAGCTAAGCAGGCTAGTATTTGGATAGGAGACCACTAAAGAAGTCGCTGTGCAAAGAGGGCACTGGCAAGGCACCTCTGAATGTCTCTTGCCTTGAAACCCCTATGGGGTTGCCATGAGTCAGCTGTGACTTGACAGCACTTTACACATACACATACAGATCAAGCAGGGGTAAGAAAAAAGCAAACCAATCTTCAGTGCTCTCTCTGCTGTTAAAGAATTGGAAGGAGAAGGGTCAGATGATCTGACGAACTAAAGGCACAGTACGTATAAGGAACAAGGAGATGAAAATGGGTGAGGTTTAAGTACACAGAAGGACATTGTGCAAGTTTCGAAGAATAAGGGTGTGTACATTGCTGGAATGCTGCAGCAAGAATTACTTATACCCAGAATTAGGCTTTGTTGGTCTTAAAGGTGCCACTGGACTCAAATTTTGTTCTGTGCTATAACAAATTCTGTTGGGTTTCAGGTGATTATTTTACATAATCCAGCATCCACTAATGAACACTTTATGTTCTTGGAATATTGCATCTGTGTGGAACACCATGTCTTTCTGGATGACTTAGAAAAGTCAGAGATGTGTAGTGTAATGACAACTCCTGCTCAAATCCTGAAGGACAGAGAAGATTCCTAGGGACTGACACTCTAGAATTCAAGTGTTCTTAGTGCAGAAAAGGGAGCAGTCTGAAGAGATCTCTTGAGGGTTATGGTTAGTGCCAGATCTAAGCAGGTCTTTGACCTGGTCTCGTGGGCTCATAGGACAGTCATAGACCTCCAACAATTTCAATGACAAAGCAGAAACTGGCTTACATTGACTGTGTTGTCTGCCACATACACCTAGACAACACAGTCACTGGACCCAACAACACCAACTGCACCATCTCAGGCGCATTCACTTACTCATCTTCTAACACTGTATATGCCATTAAATGCCAACATTGCCCCTCGGCTCTCTACATAGGACAAACAAGACAAATCCTATGCCAAAGGATAAATGGACATAAATCTGACATCAGGAATCACAAGACTGAGAAACCTGTAGGGGAACACTTCAACCTTCCAGGACATTCAATGGCTGACCTCAAAGTAGCTGTTTTATTGCAAAGGAACTTCAGGAACAGAATAGAAATAACTGAATTACAAGTTATTACAACACTCGGAACAAACACCCCGCCGGGACTTAACAGAAATATTGGTTTCTTATACCATTACATATGCTAACTCATTCAATCGTCACATATGTATTCTCACTAAGAAGGACTATACATCCCCTATATTTTAATGTTTTTTAAAAATAGTATACTATAATAGTGATTGTAATGCAATGCAATATTTTGTTGATCTCTGACATAACACTGCACCCCAGGAAAGAATTCTGTCAGTTAACTCCATGTTTTAGTGAAGCAAAATGTTATTTAAAAAAAAAATCTGTTTACTGCTCCTAATAATTAAGATCATAATTGAATATGTAATGTAATTTAGAATGGTAGATTTAAATATAATTCTGTTTTGGGGACAAGGAAAATACAGCCAAGATGCTGTAAAGTTTGCCTTGATGCTAGAAAGGAGATAGATGGGGTCTAATTTAGGGTGAGTCAATCTCCAGTTCTGACATATTTATTAAACAGATGATAACCAGAAACCAAGCCTGTAATTCTTTTGATCTGTTAATAAACATCTTTACTATTTCGCATGCTAATTTAACAGGCCACCCCTATATATACAAATATGTTCTGTAATTCCATTTCATTGTCTGACACAAAAGCTCACACTTTGAATAAAATTTTGTTGGTCTTAAAGGTGCCACTGGACTCTAACTTTGTTCTATTGCTTCAGACTGACACAGCTGCCCACCTTGATCTATCTTTACAGGAGAAGACACTCCCTCAAGTACTCAGGACACAAGCCATTTAGGACTTTAAAAGTTAAAATTAGCATTTTGAATTGCACCGGAAACCAGTTGATAGCCAGTGTAATTGTTGGAGCAAAGATGCGTCTGCTCCTTCTTCCTCACACCTGTTAAAAGATGACCAGCCATATTGTGGACCAATTGAAGGGTCCTAAATATCTTCAGGGGCTGCGGTGGCTCAGTGGTTAAGACATTGACTGCAGACTGGAAGGTTGGTAGTTCAGCAGTTTGAGACCCAAGTGCTGCATGACGGAGTGAGCTCCCGTCTCTGGTCCCAGCTCCTGCCAACTTAGCGGTTCGAAAGCAAGAAATTGCAAGTAGATAAATAGGTACCACTTCAGTGGGAAAATAACAGCGTTCCATGTGCCTCGGCCGTATGCCAGCCACATGACCACGGAAACGTCTTTGGACAGCGCTGGCTCTTCGGCTTGGAAACAGAGATGAGCACCGTGCCCTAGAGTGGGATTCGACTGGCTTTCAAGCAAGGGAAACCTTTTAAACATCTTCAGGGGAAGCCAAATGTAAAATGAGCTACAATAGCCGTTAAGTGATGAACAGTGTCATCCTAAGCAGAGTACACTCTTCCAAATCCATTGAAGTCAGAAGGGTATAACTGCTTAGAATGGTACTGCAAATCATGCTTTCACAGTAGTCAGATCTCAGCCGATGGAGGAAGAAGAGGAAGAAGAAGAGGAGGAGGAGATTGGATTTATACCCCACCCTTCACTACCCAAAGGAGTCTCAGAGCGGCTTACAAACTCCTTTCCCTTCCCCTCCCCACAACAGACACCCTGTGAGGTAGGTAGGACTGAGAGAGCACTGACAGAAACTGCTCTTTTTCAAGAACAGCTGTGCCAGAACTACGGCTTGCCCAAGGTCATCCAGCAGGTGCAAGTGGAGGAGTGGGCAATCAAACCCGATTCTCCCAGATTAGAGTCTGCGCACTTAACCACCTGCAGTCGAAGATCTTGTCTGTTACATCCTCCAGACACTAGTTCAGAGCCTCAACTGACTTCCCTGATTTAAGATGCAAATAAGAAACAGAGGAGTGTCATCCTATATACTGATTACATCAGTCTCCAGATCCACTGCACATCTCCCTCAGTAGCTTCCTATAACTATTCAACAAGATAGGGGGTAAAACTGACCCCTTTGGAAACCGTAGAAGGAATAACAGAAATCCCTCAGCATTACACCACATCAGGGCAACAGTAGCAAATAGTGTACCCTGTCACGTAAACATAGTGCAAGGTCTTTCAGGCATCAGAGATTAAACATTTAACCAACTAAAAATGTGAGAAAGAAGAAATGATACCACTGAATAAGGAAGAAGTCTGAAGTCGAATCCTGTCTAAGTCTGGAATGTAATATTTATCTGTATATCTTGATTACTCCCTAATCTATATCATATAATTCAGTTACAGATTACATTTTTTTTATAATCAAAGGCTGGAAGAGATGGTGATACCTTTATTCAAGAGCTGCATCTACTGTGTTATGCTGTCACATGATAAATGTACTGTGGCAGGACTTTTATCTTCACTGAAAGATAGCTGAAAGGAATATAGACCTTGGGAGACATCTTACTAGAAGTGATGTACTGTTAAACAATCCTGCGGCGTTTCACCAAGTCAGACACTGAACTGGAGCCAAATTCCAATCGTATGACCTATTTAGAAAGGGGGAAAGGGTGTTTCCCTTGTGCTGTCATAATTCACATGTAAAACCATGCTATTCTCAACTCCACCCGAAATCTAATGTATAAATTTCCCAGGTAAACCAAGACAGGGAAACAATGTACCTTAAGCTTTCAGGATGGGAAAAACACATTTATTCACTATCTTCTGGTTTCATATACTGCTTTTTTCAGTCAGCAGAATACTTGCATCAAGACTCAACGTGACTTTACTTCAAGGCAGAGTTGTTATACAGCTGGGTGATACAGTCCTACTATACAATACCTGATCCCAGAGATATCAGTGCAAGTTTGTCAATAATAAGAATAAACAGGGCTAAATTGAACTAAATATTCTATAGGATGCTAACTTGCAGTGTTCCCTCTAAGCTGAGTTAGTGTGAGCTAGCTCACAGTTGTTTAGCCTCCAGCTCACACATTTTTGTCTTAGCTCAGGAAGGATGGCTCCAGAGCAGACTAATTTAATGCAGTAGCCAAATTGCTCGCTCACAACTTTAATGCCAGTAGCTCACAAAGTAGAATTTCTGCTCACAGGACTCCACAGTTTAGAGGGAAGCAGGGGGTAGTGCCATAAAACTATTAGAACTCCATGGTATGGTGAATGTATATGTATTCTATGGATAGATCTAGAATTAGAATTCCCCCCAAGGCTGGTTCCATGTGATCATTTATTCTTGAATTGCTATGATTTATATTCCAACACAAGATAGAGATGTGTTTTCCCATATGCAGAATCCTTACATATATTTTTGTCATGTCCCCAGATCCAGTGGTTCTGGGTCAGGATTTAGAACTGATTTTGGAATTAACTAATACAAATATTTAACAAAAGATAAGGATCTAGAATTAATTGCTATTTTGATTGTTGTGGCCAGGCTGACAGAAGTCCCAGGATGCTCTCTATAGTTGACTAGGCCAATCTGGAAAACAGCTCATTTATCAACATTAACATTTCATAGCAACATTACTCAGAGACCTTAGCATGCTTTTGGATACATTTGTACAAAAAATGTTGTCTTTTAAAATGTCTTGCAATGATAACATTAGAGATGGAATTTATTCTTGTACTTTAAAATATTTTCAAATTGTGTATATTCCTCAGTCGCTCCACTGGTGCTATAGCATTCAGAGTAGGATTGCCAACTGACCTGTAGAAAAATATCCTGTCCCTTTAATACAGGAGTAATGGGTAGAAATGGGCAGCTGAAACTTTTCAGGACATAGAAAACATCACCTGGAAAACAAGACTGACAACTGCCTAGAGAAAAAAAACATGCAGTCCCTTTAATAGAGGCCTAATAGGATGTCATTTATCAAGTGAGGAAAGCCTTCCAGTACCAGTTACCTCTGTGAAAGGAACTGGGCATCATTCTCAAGCCCGGTTGGCAATCCCACTAGTAAATAACATCCTATTAAATAACATCCTATTAAGCATCTACTTCGGTGGGAAGGTAACAGCGTTCCGTATGCCTCGGTGTTTAGTCATGCCGGCCACATGACCACGGAAACGTCTTCAGACAACGCTGGCTCTTCAGCTTTGAAACGGAGATGAGCACCGCAACCCTAGAGTCGGACTCGACTGGCTTTCGAGCAAGGGCAATCTTTACCTAAGCATCTATTAGAGATACAGGATATTTTTCTCCATGCCACTTGGCAACCCTGTTCCTGAATAGATCCTTTTCTTGTGGTGGGGTTTTAAATGCTCCTTAATTCATTTTTTTAAAATGCTCATAATTATGAAAACTAAAATAGGAGCATACAATATAGGTAAGAATAATATGCTAATTAAAGCCTTCCCAAAGCTGATCAAGAACGCATTATGGTATGCCCAAGAGTGAACAAGTAGTAACTAATTAAGCACCTAGGAGAATCAGAGGTTACCTTAAAACAAACAAAGCAATGAAGTTTTAAAAGTCCTCAATGGCTTTGTTGCTTTAAAGAGGCTTTGGATTCTCCAGTGGTGCTTAATTAGTTACTTCCTGAATGTATTCTTAATCAGCTCCCTTTCAGTGGGGGGGGGGAAGGCTTCAATGGCTCCATTTCTATTGGTTCCAATGGTGTGTTCATTATTATTTTTAATAATGATTGTAATTTTTAATTATTTATATTTTCTTTAAATTCTCATAATCAGATTTAGTACAAAAGAGCATTTTACCTCCTCCTTCCCTGGCAAAGGATCTATTACTGGGCCACCACAAATGAACAAAGAGTAATTAAATAACTCTGAGGAGCAAAAGTGGCAGGGAAATTAGTATAAAGAGACAGTTGTGGGGAGAAGAATTTGCTGAACTAGGACTACTTTCAAGTAAACAGGATGGTAGAGACTTGCCTTTGGGGACAGGCACTGACAGATTGTTAAAGGTAAATATAGTGCTAGGTTAAGTACTATTTGGAACCCATGTTTTAGTTCTGCTTGGAGGTGAATGTGGAAAAGGAATTCTTCACCAGAGCAAAAGGTCATCATGTAGAATCAGCTTAAGTGAAGATCTTGGTGGCTTATAACTTCAAAGAATAGAGCCACATGCCCAGCTGTGTGGGACTTTTAAAATGCCCATATCACAGATGAAATAGATATGCCATGTTTAGAGAGTCATTAAGTCATAAAATCTATCCTAACACAAATGAATCGCCCTGTTATTTAATCTGCATAATCAAACACCAGGCTTCATAGAAAAACAGGTTCTTATGAGTCACCCAGCCTCTGGCAGAAATGATTGCAGCTCTTTTGACTTCACACAAATTCTTTCCATTTTTGACATCAGGCTCTATGACTTCATGAGGGAAAAGCAAGAAAAAGAACAGCCTGACTAAATGTAAAGTACTGAGACTGACGAGTGATTTCAGCTCTCATACTTCTATTAGAGCAGAACAAGACAACTCTAGCTGGCTCACAGGCCGGCTTATATTCCCTGAAAACCCCACACCCAAAACACACCCCACTCAAGTGATTGGTTATTTACAGTGGCCGGAGAGTTCAATGGCTCTTCACCCAGAGCCAGAGCCTAGCTCACCAATTGGGGCGGGCTAAGATCCGCTTAGTTCATGTGTTCTGGAGCGAAGCTCAGACGTTTCACCTGACCGCGTGGAGCCCTTGCCTCACACGCAGTCTGAGATGGATACATTACACTAAATGAATGTTCTAATCATCCAGAGGCTCACAAATGAGGTTCCACCACATGCTGTTAGAGTCAGAAAGGTGAAGAAATGTTAAAATTTGCCTCAAAATGTAACCCCAATACACATCTCAATATCCTGCAGGAAACAGAAACTGAGAGAAGCACAAAGGGTTGGATCCATTGATCCCTTGGGAAACAATGAGTGAAGTTCGTTTCTGTGTTCCTCTTTCCACAGTCCTTTCTGGCCACAACTAAGTTTATTCCTAGGGTTGCAGAACCTACGTGAGTCAGGAGACTGCGGTGGGGAACGGAAAGGGCCCCAAATGCTTTCTCCTCCCTCTTCTATCAGAGCTGCACTCAGGGGAGAGGCAGAAAGGGTGGATTTTGCCTTCTTTCACCTCACCACTGCAGCCTCCGACCAGCACGATCTATGTTCACATAGATCCTGCAACCACAAGAATAAACTTTCCCGGTTTTTAAAAAACCAAAAAAACTGCTGGGGAGAAGGGGATATAGGCAAAGCCTGTGACTGTCAGCTAATCAATCACTGGATCCTAGCGAATGATGACAGTCACAAGATTCTTCTGTTGTGAGCACTCCCCTCAAAAGAAGTAGTAGGAGGAAGAGATTGGATTTATACCCCACCCTTCACTCGGTGTCTTAGAGTGGCTTACAAACTCCTTTCCCTTCCCCTCCCCGCAACAGACACCCTGTGATGTAGGCGGGGCTGAGAGAGCTCTGAGAGAACTGTCCTTGAGAGAACAGCTCTGACAAAACTATGCCTTGACCAAGGTCATCCAGCAGCTGCAAGTGGAGGCGTGGGGAATCAAACCCGGTTCTCCCAGACTAGAGTCCATGCACTAAACCACTACACCAAACTAGCATTGCAGACTTCATATGGTACTGCTTGGATCCCATTTGCACCAGCATAGCTGCCTGTAGTGCTGGTTCGGTATGCTTGCATCACCAGAACATCATCATCATCATCATCATCATCATCATCATCATCATCATCATCATCATCATCATCATCATCATCATCATATTTTTTTAAACCCTGTAGTGGCTAAGGATATGTTCCCTTCCAATCTCTTCCATCTTGTCACAGCACATGTTTGAAATGAGATATAAAAGTCTTTGATATGCTATTTATAAATATAGGCAGGAGCACCAGCTCATAGGTATGGAGTCTGTGACATTCCAAATCTGTAGACTATGCTTGACATTACTGACACTAGGTTTAAAGCACGTAAATCATCATTTCAGTGTCATTTACTCGATAGGTTTCTTTTCATTTTAGAATGTGTGAAGCTAAATACAAGAATGGCAAGCACAGCTACATCCCACATGTCCTGGTGAATGCTTCCATGAACTAGCTCTCTGCATATTTCACCCTGCAACTGTGGAGAAGATCATGTCATCTGAAGTCACTAAGGCACATAAAACCAGCCCTGTGTGACTTCTTGGAGCTCATCCACACACAAGCAGCAGCAGATCATGCATGTACTACAACCCTTCTACCTGATCCTCCATGTAAAGAGTTCCGCGCACATAGAAAACTAAAGGCAGAAGGGTTTTAAGTCCATTCTCCTCCTAAACCTAACATTCTTCTCAGCACTTGAATTAACTTTCACAGAGGAGTATTCATACATGAAAACGTTATCAGGCTGCTGAAAGGTAAAAGTGTTTATAATTATTTCTGGCATACTTGAGGGGACCCTCATGTTACTCAGGTGGGAGGGGAAATCTTATCCCTTTGCTGGTCCCCACTTCCTTCTCCCGCCTGTCACTACACTGTTTCCTCCTTCCCTCCTCCCATAAGCTGCCACCTCCATCTCTTTTACCCCCATCTCCTTTCTCACCATGCGCAATGGTTATAGGGGTTGCTAGGCAATCCCAAAGTGCATCTGAGATCTTAGAATGCAACACTGTGAAATCTTTTTGCTTGAAGTTGCAATGTCCACACAAACACTGACATCAGTTCAACTGTTTTGTGTTTTTAAACCCCCTTTATGTTATTTTTGATTTCCCCCCCCCCTACGAACCTGGGAATTCCTTCAGCTGTGTAGAGAATTGCCCCCACAATCCCTGGGTAGCCCCGTCTTGCATATTTTTTTAAAAAAATCCACACAGGAGGGATCATGTTGAGATATATTGGCCCCGGTCACACGGGCCAGATAACGTGGGGGGGGAGGCGGGGTTTTTTGCCCCGCCACAATTAGAGCCGCCATAACGCGATCCCACACGTCGGTGGCATGCCACAGTTCCTTCCCTCTGCACTTGCACATCAATGAGGGGCCGGAGGGAAAAGCCCCTTCACATCAATGAGGGGCCGGAGGGAAAAGCCTCGGCCGGCACGATCACACCGAGGGACCAGAGGCAGCCCATGGCAAACCGGTTGCTAGTACCTCCGAGCAGGTAGTTTTTAATCGCACATTTTCGGCGGTACGCCACAGGTTTACCACGGGTGCGCTCCACTTCCCAGATGTTGCGGTGTGATCGCGCCCAGATAATCCGCCATGCACTCGTAGCTCTCCCACGGCAAATCCTCCGTGTGAACGGGGCCATTGACGTTCTTTTTCTGGCTTATGAGGCACAAGGCTCCTCTTCAACAAGGATTAGAACCTTTTTTGCAAAGCAAAGATCAGATGGTTTGTCACAAACCATTTCAAAGGAAATAGTGATCAATTCACTAATTTATATGATCGCACATATGACCGCATACCACCATGAAATGTCTAGAATTTTTTAAGAGTGCCATTTGGTGCTTTTTGAAACTGGCCCACAAAGGACTTATTTTCTTAAACTTCTATAAAGGTAAAGGTAAAGGTTCCCTTGCTCGAAAGCCAGTCGTATCCGACTCTAGGGTTGCGGTGCTCATCTCCGTTTCAAAGCCGAAGAGCCAGCGCTGTCCGAAGACGTTTCCGTGGTCATGTGGCCGGCATGACTAAACACCATGGTGCACGGAACGCTGTTACCTTCCCACCGAAGTGGTCCCTATTTATCTACTTGCAATTTCTTGCTTTCAAACTGCTAGGTTGGCAGGAGCTGGAGCTAGAGACAGGAGCTCACCCCGTCTTGCGGCACCCGGGTCTTGAACTGCTGAACTACTGACCTTCCACAGCCTGCAGTTCAGCGGCTTAACCACTTGAGCCACCGCAACTTCTATAGTAACTACTTATATTGCTTCTATGGACTGTCAGGCTCCAAATTGTATGCTTTAACTAGTGACATAGGAGTCTTCCAGTTGTGTTTTCACGTCAGTTCCCATAGAAATGTATATACAGGACCACTTTATTCCGCACAAGAGTTTCTCCTGTGATGTCAAAAGCCTAAAAGAGAATGCTTGGTATTAATTAGTAGCAGGACATAAGTGACTCAGGGATGCCTCCCTTTCTTTTAATTATAACTAGATTCTTGTATGTCTAAAGTATTTTTGTCTCAGCCAAGTTTGTATACATTCTGCGTAGGAAAAAAGGGAATATGCTTAACCCTTAATATACTAGAGCCTCCTCTGCCACACACACTTCCTGTCTGAAAAACTGTAAACTAGAGAATATAATTCAGGTCTGAAAAACAAGCTATACTATTGGCAAGATTTGTGTAATAGGATTACTGCCAACTAGCCCAACAGTAGTTAGAAGTTTCCAGCAACTGGGTCATCCATATGGTTGGGTAGAGCTAAAAGCCCATGGCATCTATGAAAAGACATTGTTGTTACCTATTTTCTGTCACTGAACAATTCAGTACAGGAATAGGTAATGCAGCAATCTCACAGGCACTGATATGCCAAAATTTTGTTTAAATTAAGAGCTAACACTGACATTGCTATTTGAAAATCATTAGTCAACTCTGTTCAGACTGGGGAAATGCCCTCTTAACTGTGAGGCTGCTGCATTATCAATGAAGAGACAACATGAAAATGCATTCTGTGGTTAGGTGCCAACCAGGCTTAGTAAAGTTTTCCCTTGCTCAAAAGCCAGTCAAATCCGACTCTAGGGCGCAGTGCTCATCTCCGTTTCCAAGCCAAAGAGCCAGCACTGTCCGAAGACTTCTCCATGGTCATGTGGCTGGCATGACCTTCCCACCAAAGTGGTACCTATTTATCTACTTGCAATTTCTTGCTTTTGAACTGTTAGGTTGGCAGGAGCTGGGACCAGAGATGGGAGCTCACCCTGTCACGCGGCACTAGGATCTCAAACTGCCGAACTACCAACCTTCTGGTCTGCAGTTCAGCATCTTAACCTCTGAGCCAACCAGGCTTACTGGCAGCTAAATACCACTGGCAAAAGGAATGGCATACAGGATAAGCATATAGGTTTGGGGAATCAGATCTACAAGGGGATTTGAACTGGGACCCCTGGATTTTACAGATCTGAACTGATATTTTCCAGTAGTATTCATAGCAGATTGAAGAAAACCCAGGAAAAATATAAGGTACATTAGTGCTTTTCCCCAAAGCTTGAATTGGAGGAGGGAGAAAGTTGCCCATGGTCCCTTACCTTTTCTGATGTCTTTTTTAGATATTCTAATAATTTAATACAAGGAGCATGATTTAACCATGATTCATTAAGAGCTCCTACCTTAATCCTTTATCATTCAAGCACTGCTTTCTTCCCTAGTTCCCTACCAGCCTCTGATGAGCAAGTAATAGTTTCCCACTCCTATAAAAGTTCCTTGGTTTCTTGGTTCAGCCTTTTGGATGTAACTACAGAACTCCAGTTTACTGCCCATTCAGCATACAGAATGGGCTAAAAAGCACACACTGTAACAAGCAATTACTCTTTACATTTGGACTTCAAACAGACTGTGCACTATACTGACAGTAAGAGGCACCACTACCTTACATTTATTATTTTCTACACCAAGAATTCAGAGAGAAATGGGCAAAAAATCACAAACAGCAGAAACTCATAAAAGAAAAGCCTGTATTCATTCACTCTATGGTGGATTAATACATTTCAGTAAGCTTCTTTGACTTCCTGAAAAATAAAATAAAAGCAGTTTAGCAGAGCATTTCAGATATGTACCGAGCAATAGGAAAAATTATGGCAGGGTGAGCTGGAATGCTCTTCATAATTCCTGGTTTGCCAGCTGGTCTTTAATAGCCAGGCTGTTCAAAAATCTATTCCAGCTCACACTGTTCCTCACACTTGCTTTGGCATAATTTCCAGATATCTAGAAATACAACAAGCGTGTTTGCCTTAAACCAAAGAGGCACAAAGGAAATCCCACTGACACTGTACTGGAGTTACAAAAACCCCCTGATGATGTCATCTTGGTGCGGGTAAAACTGATATCAGCAAGGTAGAGGGTGTGGTGATGAATACAGCTTCTCAGCCTTTTGCTGTGAAGTCATTTCCCCTCTCCCAGCTTCCTTCTGCATTCATAATATGTCACTTGTACTTTCATAGCCCTGGGGGTACCAGTCCCAATGATACCACTTCACTTCTCAACACTCATTTGGAACTGGTAAAGCACATGGAGCCCACAGAGGTGACAGAATTCTTGAACTGCTAGAATCAAGCAGAACCACTACAGGAAGATGGCATTTCTGAATGCTTTCCCATTTTAAAAGCTCGTAAGACATAAGAAGAGCCTACTGGATCAGATCAGTTGTCCATCTAGTCCAGCACCCTGTCTCACACAGGGCTTAGAAGTCAAGGCCCTCCCCTGCTGTTGCCACCTAGCACTGGGATTGAGAGGTCTGCTGCCTCTTGATATGGAAGCTCCCGTGAGTAGACATTGATGGACATGTGCAAATGGAGCCCTTTATCAGGGAGAAAGGTTCCAGCCCAGCCTGACTCTCATTGTCCTAGTCTTTAGGCAGAGGAGCATTTTTACACTGTGCTTCCTCCATCTGCAACCCAAACTGGTGTAGTCTACCAGTTCAGAACTCCAGGAAACACAACCAATGATCAGTTCCCCATTTCTTCAGTTTTCCCCACACGCCTGTTTTGAAATACATTTAGATTATCTAACCCTTTTTCCATAATGTGTTCAGCCAAAAAAAAAAAAAAATGCCCCATGCTTGGCTTTCTGTTAGATTTTTCTGTTTTCAATATCAGGATTGCTCAGATCATATTCACATATTGTTAGCCTGAATAACACACTCAACAAAACCCCAATAATTCGGCTCAGTGGCAGTGGCCTCACTGTGCTTGCGCCAGCCCAGCCATGTGACCCGGCTGTTGGGGTGGCTGGGCTGGTGTAGGCGCTGTGAGGCCACCACTGCCCAGCTGAGCTGAATCAACTGTGGCAGCCGGCTGCTGACTCACGACTAGGGCAGCACCACGGTTATTTATTAAAAAAACAAGTTGGCTCCCTTCTCTTGTCTCTGCTGGCCAGACCGATGAGAAGGGCACATGCCTTTGCCCTCTCTCTCTCTCATCTGGCCGCAGGGGGTGGGAGGGGGGTGGAAGCTGCCTCGTTGCTTCTGCTGCTGCTCCTGATGCACACAGAGCTCCTGGTGGCTGGGACACAGCTGGATGGGGGTGGAGGAGGGGCTGGTGGAAATGGGTGGGTTGCTGGAAATCACAATGCATAGCCCCCCTAGAGACTTCTGGATTGCTTGAGTGAAATTTCTGCTGGAAGTTTGGTGTCTTTATTGTATTTTTATTTTTAATTATTTTTTAATTTTGTAACATCATGCCCCACCATTCCCCCCCGGTGCCGCCCCCCCCCCCCCAGCCCCTCCCACGC
>NW_015161954.1:1037484-1069216 GCF_001447785.1 Gekko japonicus
GGTCCACTTTCCACAAGGGTTCTGCTGTTAAGATATTAGTAAGGAAGAAGTATATGATGCACATCCTACTTTATTTGGCGGCATTGGAAAGCAATAACCAAATATTTAGAAACTGTTTGTTCCACACAGAATTTAGGGATGGGAAAGTGGCTGAAGATCAGGTGCTAGAGGCTAAGAAAATAGCAGCATAAGGTGACAGTTGACTTCTACAGCACTCAAAACGAACTCAAGCAACCAAACTTTCAGCTTTATCCTTGCTAAAATCTGGTGGGAGAGGCCAGCAGTATCCCACACCAAAATCCTTGCAGCTGATGTACACCACTTTCTCCTAGTTGGCAGTAACCATACCCTACACACCCACATTCCCACATAGTAAAAAGGTGTGATCCTGGTTTTACTGTGAGTGGGATAGCAGCTTGTTTTGATTTTTTAACTGTATTTTTAACTTCATGTTTCCATCTGACATATGAATTCTTTATGTAGCTCCTAAGATATTTTGGCTTTAGGCCAATGAAAGGAAGTGGGCTTTCCTTAGGCAAAGAAAGAACTGGAGTCAGAGTGTTTGATTCACAAAGAGGAACCTCTCTGCCCTTTTCCCATACCTCTGCAGATGTTTGAGGTGTTTTGAGTTTCTCTCTGTATCCAGATGCACAACTATCCATCTTACATTATCTTTTTGGGTAGGAAAGCATAGGGATCACTGTTATGAAGGGCATGTTCAGTACCATCAAAGTGATTGATAGCTCTGTGTTAACTTGTCAACTCAGATGAGCTTGTAAGGGAGATTTTGAACTGCTAGCCTCAAGCAATTCCATGGCATGATTAAAATGGCATAGCAAGGGTAAGGAGCAGAAATCCCTGTGTCTGTGGTCCTCTGCTTGATATCACTTCGTAAAGGAAACACACCAAAGAATCAAAGATTCCGCTGAGCAGTAGCCAGAAATACCAGTCAAAAGTTTCTAGCAAAGCTCAATGCTTCCAATGTGGGTATTGTTTCTTGTTTTGTTGTTTCAACAGACATAGCATCTGTTCATAGCCTGATTTAGATAAAGGTAAAGGTTCCTTTGCTCGAAAGCCAGTCAAGTCCAACTCTAGGGTTGCAGTGCTCATCCCCATTTCAAAGCCGAAGAGCCAGCGCTGTCCGAAGACATTTCCATGGTCATGTGGCCGGCATGACTAAACACCAAGGTGCACAGAACACTGTTACCTTCCCACCAAAGTGGTACCTATTTATCTACTTGCAATTTCTTGCTTTCGAACTGCTAGGTTGGCAGGAGCTGGAACTAGAGATGGGAGCTCACTCCGTCATGCGGCAACTCGGGTCTCGAACTGCAGAACTACTGACCTTCCACAGCCTGCAGTTCAGCACCTTAACCACTTGAGCCACTGCAAGTTCTTACCAGGGGGTCAAATAGTACTTTCAACAAAAGAATATACAAAAACAAAACCCATAACATATGAAAAAGCCCTCTGGTAAGGAAAATGTTTTGAAAATGATTAGTACAATGAAATACCAAAAGTTGAACTCTTGTGACTTTTGGGTTGCTCTAGCTCTGAGAGTCAAATAACTATTATTAACCATTGCTCCAAGAATAAACCAATATAATAGTTTATGTTTCAAAAGTATTAATGTTTGCAATGCAGAAATCTTTAGGATTATTCCATGTGGTTTTGTTTTAGGCAGACTACAACCAAACACTCAGCAAAATTTCAAGGAACAATAAATTGATATTGTTCATTGTCCAAATAATAATAAACCAAGACATGTGCCATCAAAGATCATGATGATATATTAGAATATGTTACTACAGGTAATCCATCTCTCTATGTGTAATGTTTGTAACCTAAAGGCACAAGAAATAAAATACGCACAAATGATGTCCAATAAATGCCTGAAGGTCAGTTCATACATGTGTGTCATCTGTTTACTTCCTCAACACAATCCCTCTTATTTACGGGACAATATGGAGAAACCTGGATGAATCTGGCTATAAGCAGGCGCAGGGCAAAGAAGTGAGCCATGATTCACAAAAGTATATATTTAAATAAATGCTGTTCATCTGTAAGGTGCCAACACAACTACCCCTTTGCAATCACACAGGACACAGAAGCCGGAAACAATTTCCATGATATAGTGCCACTTCTTCCAGTTGCCTCAATAGAAACAGCTTTTGGCTGATGTGAACTATATCCATGTACAGGCTCCTTTGGACTGAGGTTTCTTCACAGGATCGCAAACAAAGGGGGAAAGAATAAGTGTAAGCTGCAATTGTATATGTGGACAATGGCCATAAAATTCAACATTTTAACTGCAACAGTATTAAGAATATACTCTTAATGTGCTAGCTTTTCTCTAGAATCTTTTTAATATTTATGTGTAATTCTTAAACTACTCCACCAGAATACAAAACTCACTTTGTACTAATGCTCTCCTAATAGGTATTAGACTCTGGGGAATTTTTGACATTCAGCAAAACTGGATACTTTATACATTGCCACATAAAAATGAGATATGGTTAAATGCTGGTACTTAGCACACAAACACAAATTTGCAGTTTCTAACACCCTAAAAGGCCAATGTTCTTGCATTTCCAAAGGTGTATTATAAAATGACCTTGCTAAAGGGGAAAAAACCACATAGTAGTAGTACTAAATGTATTACTATACTATACAATACATTGCAAAAATGAATCATTTTGTGACCATCACATTTCAAAACACTTTATTGGAGGATCTAGACATAGTGTGCAGTTATCCTATGCATGTTTACTTAGAATGAAGTCCTATGGAATTCAGTGGTGCTTACTTCCAAGTAAATGTACATAGGATTTAATCTTAGGTATGCTTAGGTGTGCCTTGAACTCCAGATGACATGTTTTGTGTACTAACAAAGAAATGTAATTTACCTCTTGTTTTTCACGGTTCTGATCCACATTTAGTAAAGATGGTATTTTAGATACTTCAGATTTCTTTGATTCCCTCTTCAGCACTCTTACCTGTTTAACTTTTACAAAACAAATAGCTAATTATTTCTACATTTGAATGCTTTTGTGAATTACTCATAATGCATTTAAAAATGATTAATTCAGTAGCTAAGGGAAAAAAGAAAACCTCAGTCTACAGACTTTTCAGGAAATAGAAGGTAAGCAGTTATTTTTTGCTGCAATAGGTCATTAACATATTTTAATTTAGATTATTTAAACAAGCAACAAGAATCCTGAAAAGAAAGGAGCAGTGTGTGTGGGGATTTTGACCTGGAAAAAGTTGGCAGATAAAGAATTATGTATGCAAACCCAAATGTTCTTTGGTACAAAACACAGCATCCAAAGGCAGATTTTCATTTAAAATTTTTTTACTGCCAATGCTTTGTTACTCACATTTGCATATAATGTGTAGTTTATCCCTGTGATAGAATTTAGTTCATGAAAAAAGCCTGATCTTCCACACAACTTACACGATTCAAGAAACTGGGAAACTAATCTCATGGGCCCAACAAGAGAGCTTATGCCTGATTTTCCACATTAAAAGCCTCCTTCCTTCAGAGTGCATGACAAATTGCTGTTGAAACAACAGGAAATTCAAAAACTGTCTGAGATATGATACAGGGGGGGGGGTACTGTTTCAAGAGGCGAAAGTAACAAGTTCTACTAGGGTTGCCACTGCCAGCTCTGGGTTGAGAGATATGTGGAGATTTGGGGGGTGCAGTCTGGGAAGGGAAGGGTTTGGGGAGGGGAGGGACCTCAGCAGGGAAAAAGCCATAGAATCAAGTTCAACCCTCCAAAGCAGCCATTTTCTCCAGGGAAACTGATCTTGGTTGTCTGGAGATCAGTTGTAATAGTGGGAGATCTCCAGGTGCCACCTGGAGGTTGGCAACCCTATTTACTTTGCAAGTGCAAGCCCTTGCATGAGTCTAAGGGCCAAACTATACATTAAGTGATCAAATGTCCTGATGCTTTTATTTTTTACTTAGCAACTGCTGTGTAGATGTACGAATTTGATCAGAGCAGAAGCAATGAATAAAAGGTTGTTTAATCCTTTTCCCTGCACTGTTGTCCTGATTGAGGTTAATCCCCTCCCCATGCATTTTGGTTGCTAGAAAACAATTTAAAAGATCAGGAGCTTTGATCACAGATCCTCAGGGTTACTTGTAGGTTGGCCATATTAGTATTTTTGGATATATTCATGTATCTGGAAATATGTGGGTTTTCCTGAATTTTGATAATTGGGTGCTGAAAAATTCTCAAAATATTTGTGAATGAATTTAAGGCTTGCAGGCCTGTTTTTTTTCAGTTTCACAGAACTGCAACAGCATCCCTTACTTACATTAGTTTGGATTGGATTCCGTGGTTTGACATTCGTTGTGTTAAACTAACCCATTGCTCTGCTGGGATTCTGTAGTTTTACATTGGTTTTGTTTACATTTGGAGGCTTGTGGACATGGCTGCTGTTGTGTGTTTGGCTACTGATTTCTTTACTTTGGAGAAAGCATGATTTTCCCCCCCAGAGGAATCAATGGAGACAAGCAGAAGACACTTAGTTTACAGGCCTGTAGAACTGGACT
The DNA here is from genome assembly GCF_001447785.1 of Gekko japonicus. Classification (NCBI taxonomy): domain Eukaryota; kingdom Metazoa; phylum Chordata; class Lepidosauria; order Squamata; family Gekkonidae; genus Gekko; species Gekko japonicus. The sequence continues at coordinate 1,042,046 of NW_015161954.1, forward strand.
CCTAATTTGCAAAAAGCGGGGGGGTGGGGGGGGTCTTTAATGTATGGGCAAAAAAAGCTCCTCTGCAATTTTGGTGTCTTTTTATCCAAAAACAGTCATTCATCCCCTGAAAAGAGACCCCCATAGGGAATAATGGATCTGAAACATTTTTGGAATTTAAAAAACCTAAAAAGAAATTCTTAAAATCTGAAACTGTGTTGAGACCCATATAGCCCAAACACTGGTATGGAAGCCCTTCCTGAAAGCCATTTTTTAAAAAATCTGTTTTTTCTTCAACTGCATATGCTAGCATACAAATGCCTTCACCAGACAACAGAAATCTGTGAGAAAACAACCCTGGCCTCCCCACCCTTCTTGTGGTCTGTCTGCCTTTAAAACATTTGTTATAAAGTGCTGCTTATACATTTAAGCAACTGGAGTTCATTCATCCTTTTAAATTAAAAAAGGGAGAAAATCTGGTGCTAAATATTGCACAAAAGCTCTGGGAAAGGGGAGGGCCACATGGCATCACAACTCCCAGCCAGTCAACACTGTGCACGGCCAGTTTCCATGCAAATCAACAGAACTCATTTAGCCAGGGTTCAACCCTGGAGAGGATTAGCTACACCTGACAAGAATGTGGTGAGTTCATTGAGTACATCTCCTGAGTATTATATCTCCAGAGTGCAGTAGCTCCTCTTTTATATGCATTTGAACACATCTTGAGAGTGTTGATCAGCTCTTGGTCTGGCAGAAGATAAGGAAGAAAGTTGAACATGTGTGAAATTCACAAGAACTTTAAGTGCTTAAATGGGGATGGAGTACGCCCAGGTTTAGATTTTAGTTAATAAACACGAAACAAAGAGTTATATACATCAAAAGATATAGCTTGGGCAACAACTTTGGTTAAACGTATTTTTGTCAAGACATAAAAACTTCTAGAAAGAAAACTTAATGCTGTTTTGTAAAACAACTGAGATTTCTCTTCTCCAATTGTTTTGGTTGAAATTATGCATAACAACAGTCATAGCTGTTTTAAGTACAAATATACTTAAAAATAAGAATCACTGAGTTTTTCCTTCCAATGTTAGCCTGTCTTCTCCCTGACTTCACAACGCATGTAAATTGTTGTACTTACATTGATTTGAATGCTGATTCTACCATCTGTCTTGCATCATCCTCTGTGCTTCAGGCTCATTTTTTAAAAGTATCATGTGTACAATTAAACATACATTTGTTTCCCCCTAAAAATCACTATCTTTAAAATAGATTTAAAAAACTATATCTGGGCAAGGGAAGAGGGTGGATTTGTCAGGGGCGCCAGCCAATTAACAGTATCCCCAGCCAACTACAAAGGTTTTGAATCTGTTCTCCCCAGTCCATCGGTGGCTACTAGCCATGGTGAGTAAAGGAAACTTCCATATTTAAAGGCAATAAGGCTTTGAAATTCAGTGCTAGGAGTCAACATTAGGGAAGACCTTGCCCACTAAGCTTTGGGTGTTGGCCCTCCAGGGCAAATGGTTGGTCACCGTGTAAAACAGGGTGCTGGAATAGATGGACCACTGGTTTGATCCAGCAGGGCTCGGCTATGTTATAGAGCCTGATCATACATAAAGATAGCTTGTTCTAACAAAATGAAGGGGCATTAACATTAAAATTACATGCGTTTACACACAACCTACGGAAACTGCAAATTTGTATCCATTTTCCATTGAACATTCTCACTATGGGAATTATTAATAAATGTATTTTGGACTGACTTATATCGTAATGTAAAAAAACTTGAGAAATAGAATGTATTTTAACATATTAAGGCCCTGTTCTCATGAGGGGTTTTGGGTCGGGAGTGGGCCGGATCGGGGGCGTAGCAAACGGGCGTGATCCCACAGCAACATCTGGGAAGTGTTGCAAGCCCGTTCCCGATCCGGCCCTTCCCCCGACAGCCCCGCAGCAAACATGAACCACCTACCTAGGTGGTTCATCCGGTAGGTCCGCATCACGGCTGGCCGTGGGATCGCTGGCGCGTCTTGCCGCCGGCGCATCTCCGGCCCCCGGCCGAACTGCGCGTGCTCACACATGCGCAGTTCGGCAGCCTCCCCCTCGTCTCTTCCTCCCCGGCATCTGATCGTGCCGGGGAGCAACGGCGCGCGACTCACGGGATCCGTGGGATCCCGCCCGCAGCATCTCTATTTTGGTGCGGCTCTAATTAGCCACACTTTGACAGGTGTTTTCCCTGCCGTGTGGCAGGGACCTTCAAAAACATTTCAATACATTATTTCCTTCAAAGAATATGCTAACTTTTCAAGCACACAGACAAAACATTATTGTCCAATGGGGCTATTCCAGAAATGTATTGACGATTGTTTGTTTAAATGAATCAGCATTCAAGTCAGCAGCGAATATGTTTACTGATGAGCACTGTGAAGACATGGAAAGCTGGGCCCACCTCTGGGGAAGAACACGATCTTCAACACCAGTGTTTTAGGTTTGTTTGTATGCAGCCTTTGATTAGCAAAAGAAAGATGTTACTCCAACTGACTCACCAAAAGGAGAGTCTTGTTTTTATTTTGGACCATTTTCCACAGATCTTCTATACTGGTGCTTAAGCTTCGTTCCTTAACATGCCATTGTTAACTACATGGCCTTGTGGTGCATCTGTAAAGCTCTACAGTAAGTGACAAACATACTTTCCATTCCTTTCAGCTCTTTTTGTTGCCCAGTTGTTGTCAGTTCCGGAAAGTGAATATCTCTCTTCTCGCATCTTGAAATATTGCGCTTCTTTCTGTTTATGTTGACCATTTGATCAATCTGAGCAGCTCTTTCATACAGGGAGACTTTCTCTATTGGGTTCTAAAATGGAAGCAGTATGTATCTAAAAAACATCTACAGTACAACACAACCATTGCCTTAATTTCATTTTCACCTTGACACAGAGGGGAAATTATTATGAGGGGCTGGAAGGATGATCAAGTATTTCGTATCAAACAGATTTTTCCTTAGCAGCTAGCAGCATCCAGCAACAAACACATTTCTTCATTCTGCTGCACAACCACCAGTTTGGTTTACAAAATGTTGCAGGGCAGGGACTGCCTCTTTCCTTACCTGTTGGAGGGACAAGTGTAGTAAAGTTCTACAAACTGTAGTAAAGTTCTACCTGGGTGGCATCTGGCCTCCTATTTCTGCACCAGTATGTGAGCATTAAAAAACCCACAGTCATAGTGGTAGACAGTCACGGTTCAAGGATAACGGATGTTCATGGGATAGAAGGACCCAGCCAAGGTTTTAACACTCTGCGAAGCAGAAGAGAGAGAAGAGCAGCAAAAAGGACTAGGCCAGAAGCAAAAGTGGCAACAAATTAGAGAACCTAAGTCCAGCTCAAAAAAGAGACATCAGACTTCCGGTTTAAGCGTTTCGCCGCTCGGATGCGTCGCGTCTCGGTCTGATGGAGACGCACTGAGACCCGGCTGACGGGAGGGGTTCAAGTTCGTCCCGGACCTCCCTGGGGTCTCTGTAGGAGACCCCCAGCCTGGGGAGCTGAAGAGAGCCTCTTCCAAGGCGACGGCCAAGGAATTGAGGCTCACCTTCTTCCCTGAAAGGTACCGTCGCCACGGAGCCAGCATGGCACCCAGAGACAACTGCCAGAGCAAGCGATCACAATCAAACTTTTAAAAATGCTTCCAAAAGATCTCCAAGGCTTCAAACTGTGCATTAAGCAAAGCTCAGGTGAAAAAAGCGAACTAACCCTGGTAGTAATTGGAAGCGCCTACGTTTGGAGCACTGGGGGAGAGGAATTCAAGCACCACCACCCCTTTTGAGTAAACTTTAAAAATGGGTTTAAATTGGAAACAAAAAGACAAATGCATAAGAAGTTAAGCAAATACAAAAATTGCTAAAGTATACAAAGCAGAATCAAATCGCATAACTTTTGTCTTGTTTTGGAAAACTTACTTCTTGTTGATATTATGGCTGGGAGAGGATGGAGGGCGCCGGGGGAAAAACTGGTGACCAGAAATAACATACCAACAACTCCCTCCCAGAACCAGGAAGTAACTACAGACTTCTCTTCACTGTTAGCAAATGCATTGTGCCCCCTAATGGAGGAGATGACTAAGCTCAACAATAAGCTGGACAATGTTCAAAAACAACTGAATTAAATGGATAAAAGAACCACAGCAACTGAGAAAACATTGAAAAAGATGGAAAAACAGACTGAGAGCATTAACAAAAGAGTGGATGAAGCAGAGAAGGAAAGATCCTCTGATAAAACGCAACTAATATAGCTCCAGCTGGAAAGAACCATGTATGCTGTACATTTCCATGGGATCCCCAAAGAGAAGAACGAAGATTTAAAAGAACTTTTGGCCGTTACCTTGGCCCCATTAATGGATTATAAACAAAAAGATTAAATAAAAGAGATGGATGTGGCTTACGGGACTTATCTGGATTTTATAAAGAAAAACAAACTCCCAGGGGAAATTTATCTAAAATTCATGAAACGATGTACCAGACAACTGGTGCTAAAGTCAACAGTGGGAAAATCCTTAAAAATCAGAAATGAAGACGTTAAAATTCTGAAAGATATCCCTTTCAAAGTTAGAAAATGGAGGAAACTCTACAGGATGCTTACTCTCACTCTGCAAAAAAAGGGAATACCATACAGATGGCTATTCCCAGAAGGGCTGAGCTTCAATTACTAGGGGAAAAAATATAAAATTGATTCTGTTCCAAAAGCGGAAAAAATTATGGATCAAATGATCAATACAAAAAAGAAGCAGAAGGAAAAGAATTTAAAACCGGATTTGGAGAAAGAAGAGGAAGAAGAATAATCCTACTCACAGGATTCAACAAGCCAAAATTCCACATCATCAGAATCATCTGAATCAGAGAAAGGAGAGGCTGCCCCCAAACTTCAGAAAACAAAGAAACGCAAGAAGAAAAGACTCTAGAACCAAGACAATAGCACTAAAGGCAGTAATTGTGTTAAGCTATTAAATGTGTACTATCAAAATTGAACCAAATCTTGATATAACATGTAATATTAGGTTAAAAAGCATTATTTTTAACTATTCAGATCGTGACATGTACTAGACTTTTCCTTCCCCCAAATCCAGTAGATCAACTAGATTAGAATGTTAGCATTCCTTCCCCTTTCAAGTAGATATATGCATTAGATCTCCTTTACCCATCACCCATAGTAATAGTGTTAGGGTATTAGTATCCTTTCCCCCATCCCATAATTGTAGTGTGTAGAAAATGCAAAAAAAAAACAAAAATCCCCTTCGGGGGAGTAAAAAAAAAAGAGACATCAGCTGGGTTCCGAGACTTGGGCTCATATATGCACTCTCCCCTCCCAGAACTATGGTTTGCAGGAACAAACAAGAATGTGTTGGTTCAAATATAAAGGCTCCAATCGGAAGGTATTTTAAACCATCCTTTTAATTTTTATTTTGGTATTTGGCTTTTATCCTACAGCAATATACTACATGGAACCTTTCCTCTTGTGATGACTGAAATCAAAAGAACACAAAAGAAACAGAATGCAATCCAGAGAAAGTTAGGCATGCCTAAATACCACTGAAATCAGTTGGATGAAAAAATCTGTGAAACTTCAGTGTGCTCATTTCAAAGTGCCAAAATATGCTGTGGTAGACATACTTGCTGAAACCTGAGCTCTCCTGAGAATGTACATAATGAGGGTGAGAACAAAAGGAGTGCATGGGTCAAGGAAGCACATGTTTGGTACTGGAGCTTGGATAAGGTAAAAAGCATCCTGAGACTCTTCTTTGCACTGACCATTGAATCTGCCCCCCATTTTATATGAAACTGGGACAAACATTTGTTTAAACAAATCTGCTGCCAGTGAATGCAGTATGTATGGCCCTTATCTCCCCTGCTCCCAGTTTGAAGGTCTCTCCCGAGAATAATAGCATAAGTGCAAATCTAATTTTTAAAAGACTAACATTTGAACACTTACTTGACTTATGCCCCCTTCCTCTTGACGGTTATTAGAACCTACTTGTCCCACTGATGGCCAAGGACTTCGCCTTTTCTTTGCTTTATCTAGTCTGATAATTAGACAGATAAAGTATGTACCAAATTAATTCCTAAATAAGGACAGAATGCTTCCTAACATGCCTTTAAAACCCAAGCAAGCAAACATATTCAATACACAATATCATTTTGTAAGAGTGTAGGAGACAGCTCTGCAATAAAGAATTGCATACAGTTTATTTAAACTTAGCAGTTGTGTGCAATTATGAAATTTAGCAGATTTTTTAAAAAATTGTTCCTGAAAGTAATCTGAATGATCAAAAGAATGCTATTGGTAGGCTTACACCGGATCTAATTTAGCTGCCCTGACCAGCAATTCAAAGTGCTGGTTATGACCTTGGACTCCAAACTGCTATTTTGTCAGCATGACAACAAAACAGCATTTCCATTTGCAGGAGTGGGGGGGAATCTCTGCTGATTCTTCTCTCCTACTGTATTTATTATTATTTATTAAAATATTTATACCCCACCTTTCCCTGTAGCTCAAGGCAGCTTAGAAATCCCAATTTCAAACATAAATAACACAATAAAACTCCAATACCCCCCCCAATGTAAACTACTAAACAGCCCCTGAACCTTCTCTGGACTGGGGTTCACTGACCCACTGGAGTGCAACTGGGGGGGGGCAGAGAAAGCTGCAGTGAGACACGGGAGGTTGGGAAGTTGTCTTCCTCTAGCAAAGCCCCACTTGCTCTGCTTAGGAACCAAATCACACTATTTTAAAGCCTGGACCCAACACATCTACAAGAACAAAAATATTGCAAACCACAAATTTCACTGACATGCGTCACTTTCAGTCAGCACAATAAATGGGGTAGCACACAGTTGCCCTGGATATACTGACTGACAGAAGGAAACAGCTCTGACTTCTTGCTCAGTGAGAGGTATCTGAAAGTGGGTCAAACAGGCCAAAGAGAAGACTGTACTGCTGTTATCAAGTACTCAACAGAATTTCATAAGGAGGTCACCTCATTTTGTGAGTTCAGGCATGATATATAGATAATAGTAGTTCTGGACAGGTACCTAGAGACAGTAACAGGAGGAATAAGGGCCAATAAACTGTAAGTGGATCCACTTAAGACTGAAGCACTATGGGTTGACAGTGCATCTGAACAGAGTTTACAAGCAGCCTGATTTGCATAAGGTTGTTCTCCACCAAAAACAGATCGCAAGTTAGGTCCCTTCCTTGAGAGGAGTAACCTGGTCACAGTTAGACAACAATATTACCTTGTCTGCCTTTGAAAATAGCTTGAAAAGTCCAACTGACACAACATGCAGCAGTGATACTTGCTCACCGGTACAAACTACAGACATAATATCTTGCCAGTTCTAAGAGAGTTATACTGGCTACTAACCAGCTTCCAAAACTCAAATCAGAGTGCTGACTTTTACTTTATAGCCCAGTGGGACCGCATTTCCCCACATATGCCCCAAAGAGCACTTCGGTCGGGGTCACAACACCAACTGGTGACCCTGGGCCCTAAGGAGGCCAGGCTTGTGGCAACGAGGGCCAGGTCCTTTTCAGTGGCGGCTCCTATCTGGTGGAATGAGCTCCCAGAGGAGATCAGGGCCCTGTGGGACCTTTTGCAGTTCCGCAGGGCCTGTAAGACAGAGCTCTTCTGCCAGGCTTTCGAGTAGGAGCCGCCACTACCACCACCGCTCCACTATAGAGCGATACCGCCGGACAACATCTATCTACGGCAATGTTCCCTCTAAGCTATGGAGCCCTGTGAGCAAAAATTCTACTTTGTGAGCTACTGGCATTAAAGTTGTGAGGAGGAGATTTGGCCACTGCATAAATTAGTTTGCTCTGGAGCCATCCTTCCTGAGCTAAGACAAAAAAGTGTGAGCCAGAGGCTAAAAAACTGTGAGCTAGCTCACACTAACTCAGCTTAGAAGGAACACTGATCTACGGCCCTGGCCCTCCCCCCCTTCTGGTATGCAAGATGTTTGGATCTTTCTATTCTTGCATCCTGATTGTACTGAATTTTAACTGTTTTACCTATTTTATACTGTATGCACTTTGTGCCTTGTTGTAAGCCGCCCTGAGCCCGCTTGCAGAGAGGGCGGGGTATAAATATAATGAAATAAATAAATAAATATAGTGATACCCAAAGTCTTCCAAAATCAATGGGTATAGAAGGGTGTCAATCAAACTATACATATGGCAGAGGTGCATTTTCTTAAACTGTTCCCACTCTTTTTTCTAATCTTTACTTCTGCAGTACATACCTTGAGTTAGAACACAGATAGTGTGAGCTGAAGTTTGTGGTAAGATTTCCACAATTTTGGTGAATGCGAGGCATTGTCATAGACGAAGCTTGTACAGAATCTTCCTTTGCACCACCAACATCAGTGCCAGGTGCTGGCAGAGCAGTTCCGTCATTGCTTGTGGGTTTGCTTTCATGAGGAAGGTTTAGAGCATTCTGAGACACAGCAACCCACTGAAAAGTTGTATCTTCTTGTTCAGTCTTTTTCATCTCTGAGAGTTCAGATTTTACCCCTTTCATTTTGATGCCTTTGACCTTTATCTCCTTTGCCTTTTTGTCCTTTTCAGTATCCTGAAACACGTAATACACACAATCATCAAACAATTCTTTTTTTGTCTTGATACTTAAAAGATGGAATATTCCCATCATTTATGAAGGTCAGTAGTGATACGTATTTGATATTGGTATGATCTGAAAGCGCATGATCTACAATTCAGACCTAAGAACACTTTCCTGGGAGTAAACCCCACTGAATAGATTTGAGTAGGATGACACTGCTAGCCACCTAGCTGAAGCAAAGAAAGCCAATGGATACATGGATGACTACCTGTAAACCCTGCCTAAGTTAACTTGAGTTCCATGACAGAAGAACATAGGAACAATGGTGCCATTGGGTCAGGACTCTGGAGTGGAAGTCTGGGGCTCTAACTCACAGGCAGGCCCCCAAAGCAACCTGGAGCTAGCACAGTTGAATATGCATCTGAACAAATATTCATGTATATTTATCTGTGGAAGTGATGGGGTAGAATGAACACAACTTGTTATATGTTCATTCTGTTCATTCTGTCCTTTGCATTTGAAGTACTGCATACATTACCCCCCCATAATTAAATAGGGTTAAACAATATTGTAGGACCAGGATGACAGACCTGAAGAAACAAAGCAAATGAAAACTAGATTAAGGCATGACATAGCATAATGAAGAAAGAGTTACAAAGGTAGAGGACACTGCTTCTACGAAGGATAATATTGTAGTCTGTTGTACTGTTGATTGCAATAAAAAGGAACGGATATGTACAATCTCCCATGCTGTTCCGTTCAATTACTTTTCTAACCCTGTTGTAAAAATACCCTCCTGAACATTGTTGTTTTGCACATTTTGCAAAACAACAGGAATGTGGGGCCTTCTTGGCCACCCTATGCAGGCCATTGCACAAGGTGAAAGCCACCACAGAGAATGTATGTGAACAGACAATTGCCAATTTTACCCATTTGTAGGATGGCACCTTCAGAAGGCACTGCTTATATGAGTAAAGTTGTCATAGTGGGCCACAGCAGATGTGGTCTGGAATTGGTGTAAAAATGCAATAATAAAGAAAACAAAAAATACTAACAGGAAAAACAATGAATTCCATTTTTGCCTTGAATTGCTTTTTTGCCTTGAATTGCTACTTTATGACTATGAAACTGGGACCCTTACTCCTATCAATCTGAAGCTTGGCAGTGAGGATCCTATTTGAAGGCTACAGTCCCTGAAAATGTCATCCAGATTGGATGAAAACCTGAGTAGTTACAGCTGGAATTGATCCCAAATGAAACCAGTGGTAGTGAAAACATATGTAATAATAAAAAGGAATGTGAATAATACAATACAATGTGAAACTTTTGAAATGTAAAACTGTGTACATCCCTAGAAAATTAGGGCCTCTTCTTAACTATTTAATGTGTAGCTTTCGTAGGTGAATTGCTAGGCTAGAAATACCATTTCCACACTGGAGATTTACCCTGGAGTCAATGCTTTCAGGAAGGGTGTCCCCCCCATTTCTCCACAGCATAGCTGTGCTTCTGTTCACCACCCAGGTTTTCCTCCATTTATCAGCAATCTTTCTCAAACATGCTTTGCTGCAATTTTTAGGGAAATACTGAAACAAAGCCAGGGGGTTGAGGTTTTTTGTTTTTCGAATCAGCAATTGGCATATCAATATACTGTCATATTAGTATGGTAATTACTGGGTTAAACAAAAAAAAAAATCAGAAAAAGCCCACCACCAATAGTACAGCAGTAGTGGGTGCCAAGGAGACCATGTCAGAGAAAATGCGGAGAAACCCACCATCTGGAAGCCCCATTACTGGTGTGCTGGATTGGGGCTTCTGAAGGGAAGCATCACCACATGGAACAGCGCAAACTGTGACAAATTCAGAAGGGAAGCTGTAATGATTCCTTGTTTCTGTGTGTGTCTCTTTAAAAGTTTGGTTGCATGGCTGTGATAGATAGACTAGAGTGGTTGAGAGAGGCAAGTATGGTATGATTGGTGGTTGACAGAGAGGGGGAGGGGTTTTGGAAGTGAATCTGAATGGATGAGTATGTGTGGCAGTCAGGAGTTACAGTTACAAGTTGACAGTTGATGTTCAGACAGTGGTATGTTGAGGCAGTTAGGCTGACTGTTCATGTTGTTCAGAGAAAAAGGAAAAGAGATCTAAAAGCTGAATGTCTAGGAAAAGAAAAGTAAAGTAAAGTTTAAGTGAAGAAAAGTTATAGGAAAGTCAGTGGGTCATAACAGACTGGAGTGAAACAGTAAACATATATGGCATTGAGATAAACAAGTTTTACAAAGTTACATGCAAAGATCCCTGTCAGTGAGAGAGAAGATTGTGTGGGATACCAAAGCAATTGTTCAGTATTTACACATTACTAGTTACATTGTACTACCCTCTTATTTATGCTTTATTTTAATAAATCCTCTTTCATTCAAGTATACCAGCTCAGAAAGAAATACTTCCCAGGACCACATAGTTCCTCGTAAGCCTTAAACTCGGTCTACCAAACTAGTAAGAGCCAAAGTAAAAGCATAAAGGTTTGGAAATCCTTAAAATTTCCTGGTGGCAGCAGAATCTACCCAGTAAAGAAAAATAAAGTGAACTTTTAAAGTGAAACTAGTCCTCCCCAATAAGGAGGATGTCACAGAAGCCATTTCAGTTTGTGCAACCAAAAGTCATGTGGCATCTTAAAGACTAACAAATTAACCATAGTGTAAGCTTTCATGGACCAGAGCTCACTTCAGCAATAAGACCAATGTATTGATGGGCAAACCTTTGTCACAGAAAGTACGAACTTTTTGTGGGTTTTGCCACTAGTTACGCTGAAGGCAATGTAGTTAAAAAAAAATCAGCACAACAAGCTTTTTATGGCCAAGTTAAGTGCAGGAACTGACACATGGACCCAAGCCACAAAAAAACCTACAGGGGAATCATTTTAGTAAAGCGTCTGAGATCCACTACCTTTATATAAGTACAACCTAAAAATGATATTGAGTATGCTAAACATTTGCATTCAATGTAGCAGTGTACTACTGAAGTGAAAAAGGATAGGTCTCTTAAAAGCAAATTGCATTTCCCCACAAATTTTCCCATTTCATTTTGCTGTTTATCCTTCAAACTGTAAAGTATTGTAAAACGCTACCCACGCCCCAGGTGCTCTTCAGCCTCTGCTAGTGGGAGATTATCCAGGTCCTTTTAATTTGTTGGACATCACCTAGCTAAATTCAGATCGTGTCAGCAGATGCATGACCTACAAATAACTAATTCAGGCTGTGGTAGCCTTCCCAAAAGTCAGGACTGGCTAACAAACAGTGAAGGTGGCATCGGGCTTACAGGCAGGCAGTCGTTTCCACTGAGGAACATCTTTATAATCCCAAAGGAAGCTAAATTGCTGCACAAAAACAACCTGCAATCAAGCATACAGTATTCTAATTATAGGTGCTATGTTAACATACCAATTCTGGACTGCAGAAAATTCTACTAAGCACTGCTTTGTCATTCATGATTTTACCAGGAGTTGCTTACACATTCTAAAACCTATCCTGAAACCCCTTGAACTAGAATATTTATATGGGGATGCCAAAACCAAATGCCATGCTTGTGTGGCACAATCATGGAGTAACACAATTCCCACAGCTCTGACTAGGGCTGCCAAATGTGGGCGGGGGGCGGGAATCTCCCACTTTGAAGCCCCGATTTCCGATGTGGCGGAATTGGGGCCCGGGGGAACCCCGCCCCCAGCATGTGCGTCACTAGCAAGTGACGTAGGCACGCCAGGCACGCTGGGGGCGGGGCCACGGCCATACAAGGGAAAACTCTATTGTTTTCCCTTGTATGGCCGTGGCCCCGCCACCAGCATGCCCAGCGCGCCTACGTCACTTCCGGGTGACGTGCACACGCGCACACCCCCGCTCCCGGCAAAGACGGATTTGGCAACCCTAGCTCTGACTGATAAGGATATTGGCTTGAAACAGCAATAATGTTATATTTAAGCATGTGTGTTCTATGGCTTGCTGCCGTAATAAATGCCTGACTGACTGAAACAGCAATATTGGTTTGTGTGCCTCTCTTCATTTAACCTGATCTTCCTCAAGCAAAAGCTGAAACTTAACTTTGTTGTTGCTTTTCCCCCTCCTCTGGGATTGCCAAAGAATCATTGCAGCATACAAAATTAGCCTGACCTCCTGCATCCTCAGCATAAAGACACCACTCCCAAACCAAAGCTCCACAGGACTCCAATGTGACCACTTAATTTCCCACAAAAATGAGTTACTCAACCACCACTGGAGAAAGAAACAGCTCAACTCTGTGCATGTGAAGCAATGTGTGCACAAAAAACTCTTACTCCCTCCAACAATGTGAACAGGAAAGTCCCTTTCTAAGTATGTCTCACTGAAACAAATAGGAAATACCACTAAAACCTTTTTGTTCCAGTTCAGCAAAATATTCAGGTAATTAATAACGGACAATAATTACAAGTCTGTGGATATCTATAGCTACTTTGCCAATATTAATGCGTTTAGGGTGCCATATTTCTAACCTAAATTCTTTGCATTGTGTTAAAAAATACAAAAATTATAATTGCTCTTACCTTCCCAACTGGGCCATTTTGAGGCACATTAATATGAGCTGCTCTCTTTTCATCTTTGATTTGTTCAGTCTCTTTATTGTTGTCTCTGAACTTGGACAGACAACTCTGTTTTGTTTCTTGTAGCAATTTGGCATTCAGTTCTGGTAAGAATCTGAAAAACGTATTCACATCAGACACATACAAGCAAAGGTCATCTAGTGTGACCCCTTCTAGAAAGAGAGGTCTGTCTCATGACCAAGCCCATCCATTCACACCCATCCCTCACAATCAGTCATCACCATCAAGACCAGCACTCCCCAAACATACAGTGCAAACTGAGTTTACAGGCTGTCCAACACTCTGCAGGCAGGCCTGGTCAGGTCTCCTTTGGGGTAGTGCTCTTGGGCTTGGGTCGTGAGACTTGAGAATGTAGACTAGAGCCTGAAACAAGGAGTTAGCACACAAACTTGCACATAGGGGACCGGTTGACCCAGGAAAGCAGCCTTCCCAAGCCTCACCCTAATTGGCTGGGAAGTAATCAGGCTCAGCTGCTGTACTGGCAGGTGCAGAGCTCCTGCAGCTGCACTGGCTTTGGCCAGGATCCTGCAAAGAATTATTGTTCTCACTGCCTGGCTCTGAGATGGGATTACATGCAGCCAGTAGAGCACTTCACCTCCTCGGCCTAGGCCTTCTGCTGTCGCTGTTCCTGCAGAGTGAGTGACCCCTGGGTCAATATGGGCCTGGGTTTGCATCCTGCTTGGTGGAGGCCTAGTGGTTTTTTCAGGGGCTGGTGGTGATGTTTCCCTTGCAGGATCTGGCAGGGGGCCTCTGGCTCTGCCAGAACACTGGCAGCAGGCACCCTTGCCATGATGGGCCCTCCTTTGTCCCTCCAGTCTTCCTTAGTCTCTTTTCCTGAGGACTCCGAGTCAGAGTGGCTGGGCAGAGGAAGTCAGGACACAGTAGGGTTGCCAGGTCTGGACTGGGAAATACCTGGAGACTTTGGGGGGTGGATCTGGGAGAGGGTGGGGGTTTGGGGAGGGGCCTCATCATGGTGCAATGCCATATAGTCCACCCTTCAAAGCAGCCTTTTTCTCCAGGGGAGCTGATCTCTGTCAGCTGGAGATCAGTTGTAAAAGTGGGAGATCTCCAGGCCACACCTGGGGGCTGGCAACCCTAAGGACACAGGCAAGGGGGTATATGGTTAATACTTAAGGCAACCCCCCTTCAGCTTCTGCCATATTTCTCATGAAGACTCTATATTTAGCAGAACTGCAAAGTATGCCAAACAGAACACATCTGTTCTACATCTTGGTTGTGGCCCTAAGGCAAAGCCTTTAAAGGAGTGTGTCGAACAAAATGTTTCTTTCTCATTGCAAGATGTATTCAAACTTCAAGTTCAATTTCAGCCTTGATGAATTATGCACCAGTTTATTTGTTGTATTCCAAAGATCAAGGATTCTTTTTTTGTCATAGCAAATCCTTTGAGATTTGAGAAAACAGAACAAACGCCTAAGCAGATTTGCAACAAATTTGATAAATGTGCATTAGTTCTTTTTATTGTTATTTAATACTTCACAACATGAGTAACTCAAGGGAGGGGGGGAAATAATATACTGGTTTTCCCCAAACTTGTCTATTTAACAGCTAAATCTAACACTATAGTGCTGGTGGAAAGGGCCATCATGTCACAGCCAACTTCTGGTGACCCCATAGGGTTTCCAAGGCGATCAGAGGTGGTTTGCCAAAGCCTGCCTCTGCACAGTGACCCCAGTGTTCTTTGGTGGTCTCTCATCCGAGTATCTAACCATGGCTGACCCTGCTTAGGTTCCAAGATCTGACGAGATCAGGCTAGCCTGGTCTATCAAGGTCAGGGCAATGTTACATCATTGACTTGAAATGTTCTATTTCCTTCCAAACAAGGGTGCAGTCTTACTTTTCAATCGGAAAGAGTAATCAGTGCATTGGAACAATCACCTTTCTGATTTTCCCTCTACAAAATACAAAACCTGCTTTCTGGGGCTTAAACTCACGACTTGCACAGGAAGCTGCCATGAGTGCTGCTGCACAATATCCTCAATCAACCTCAATCTATCTAGTAAGATTTGTACCACCCTCAGTTAGGGTGGCCTATGTGGGTCTCCCTTCTCCATGTTATCCTCAAAACAACCCTACAAGGAAAGTTAGGCAGAGAGAGAGAGAGAGAATATGCAACTAGACCAAAGCCATCCAGCAAACTTTATGTAAAGTGGATGTTTGAACCTAAGTCCCTTGGTCTTAGTTCGGGTTGCCTGACCGCCCAGTGGAGGCAAGGGTCCCCTGCTGCTGATCAGCTGGCTGGCAGGAAGACTTACCAGGAGAAAGAGGAAGGCCCAGGTGACGTGGCCAGCAACGTGGTGACATCACTTCCAGTGTACACTGGAAGTGATTTCATCACCCAGGGGACACTCTGGTTTTTGGGCAAAAACTCTATGGTTGAAGCCATGATATTGCAATATGATGATGTCACTTCCATTGCACGTCAAATAAAGTGGAATACCTGGGCTTAACAATGACAAATAGAAACAGTGCACTTATGGAAAACAACTATAAAAAGCTTATAGAAGAAATTAAAAGAGATCTTTTGAAATGGAAGGATATTCAACTATCATTCATGGGCAGAATAGCTACAATAAAAATGAATATACTGCCCCGTTTTCTATTTCTAGCCCAAAATTTGCCAATTTTGAAGAAAAAACAACTATTTACAGAGATGGATAAGATTACTAGATGGTTTATTTGGTATCCTAAAAAGGCAAGAATTAAATGGAAACCATTACAAGATAAAAAAGAAAGAGGCGGACTTGCTTGATCTAATTGGGACTTGTACTACTAAGCAGTGGCAGCAGTGTGGATTAAAGATTGGATAACGCTAGAAGATACAAGAACATTAAGCTTGGAAGGTCATGATCTTAGCATGGGCTGGCATGCTTATTTGTGGTATAACAAAGAAAAACTTCATTCTAAGTTTCATCAGCACATTACAAGAAATGCATTGATAAAATGTTGGCAAAATCTAAAGGAAAATTATTACTCAAAAACTCGTAGATGGGTTTCCCCATTGGAGGCATTTATTAAACCCACTTTACTAACTGAAAACAAGAAAGAGATCTATGATAAACTACTAGATAAAAATTGTAAACTAAAGAGCTTAGAAAAGCTACAAACCTCAAACATTCATTTGACATGGTGGGAAAATATGCAACTAAATTCTATATATAGTAAAGACAAAAACCTAGGCTTCTATACATCAAATAATGAATTAGATAAAATTTGGCTCTCAGCCAGAGATAAATTGATTCAAAAGATATACAGATTTCTGTTGGAGAACTATATGCAGGATGAGGTTGTGAACCTTCTATGGTAAGGTGGATGCAAGATATGGGGTATAGTATAGATATTGATGAATGGGCAAAAATATGGAAAGTAATGAGATTCCTTAAATCAACATCATTTAAAGAAAATATATATAAAAACGTTTCATAGGTGGTATTGGACTCCAGATAAGATTGCTAAATGTACAGGTACGATTTCAAAAAACTGTTGGAAGTGTAAAAATAACATAGGAACCTTTTTTCATATGTGGTGGAAATGTGAAAAAATACAAACATTTTGGAGAATGGTGAAAAAGATAATACTAGAAATCTTAAATGCTAATCTCAGTCTATTACCAGAAATATACTTATTAAACATTATTCCAGACTGTTATGAGCCAGAAGATAGATATTTGTGAACTTATATTTTAACTTCATCAAGAATATTACTTGCTCATTATTGGAAAAACAATAGATTACCTTCTAGACAAGAAATAGCTTTGAAACTACTGGAAAATGCAGAAATGGATAAACTGACAATGTTAATACAGGGAAAAGATGATGTATTTCAAGAAAGATGGTCAAGAGTGTACACATGGTGGGAAAATGACATAAAAAGACTCCGAAAGTATAAGGAAATTCTTAAATATATGGCTGTATACCATGAGAAAAACGTATAAATAAAATATTTTTTAAAAAGAAGAAGAAGAAATAACATAGCCACGTTGCTGGCATCATCCCCTGGGCCTCCCTCCCACTCCTGGAAAGTTCTCTCCATCCCCTGCCAGGTGTCAGGCGGGACCTGTCAACAACGCTATCTCAGTCCAACACTCTAACCACTATATCAGCCCAAGACTTTAAAAAAATTCAGCTGGCTTAAGTTTGTGTTGCTCTCCGCCTATAAAAGCAATGACATGAAATATTGTGATTTGAATGGAGAGCATACACAGTATCCCAGCAACAAAGTGCTAACCCCCTAGATGAAGTTGTTTTGATCCCTCAACAAATAAACAGCAACAGTACATCTATCATGCAAAAAGCCAATAATCTTGAAAGGATTTCAAAGTGACTTCTGAAACTTGACTCCAAATGCTTACTTTTCAACAAACCCATCTCTGGTGAAATATTCATGCTGCAGCAAATCAGCAGAGGAAATCCTATCTGCAGGGTCCATTTGCAAACAAGCCTGCAAAATGATGAGATTCTTTTAGAACACAAGATTTCTGTAATCATACATCGTATCATATAGTGATAAAATCCACATAATAAAGTTTGGAATTATATAATATATAATTATATAGTGTCCCTGTTATTTTACAAATATTTCAGGAGTATTAGTATATTATCCAATCAACCTTTTTGCCATCCATAAAATCTAGCTCATAAAAAAAGCTCCCCACACGCATCTACAGGGTTGCAATTTCCTAACCTTTGCTTCCATTTGCATCTCACTTCATTCACAGCTTGCTTCCCATTGGTGCCAGCTGGGTCTGAGAGGAATCCTTGAGGTGGTTTGAACTACATCCGGTTAAGCCGGAGAGACGCTGCAAGTACAACAGCTCAAAGCCATAGAGCAATAAAATCATGCAGACAGCAAAAGTATAACGGTGCAGTAGGAGAGTGAATCCGAAAGAGATGTGGACATCATTTTTTAAAAACGGAGTGGAACCAGCAGAAGATACCAATGCAGATTCGACCCAAGACACTGGCAGCTCCACTGGAGCTAGGGCTGCCAGGTTTTTACCTGCTACCAGCAGGGGGATTTGGGGGCACTCTGGGAGTGGGTGAGGACATTGTTTTTGGCAAAACTCTATGGTAAAAATGGCTACAAACCACTGAGCTTTGCCCAAAAGTAGAGCAGTGTCACTGGGGGATATCTGGGATGGGCTTTCCTCTGATGGCCAGCTGGCTGGCGGTGGGCCTGAGCTCACAAAAGCAGGGGGCTTAGCTTGCTCCTAGTTAGTCTCAGTATGGGAAGAAGTAAGCACATGGATCATTGCTTTCTGGACCCATGCTACCATCAGCCAAGTCCAAGCCAAGTCCTCTGTTGCTGCTAGGCCTCAGTTTACTCCCACAAGAAGAGGAAATAGAAGGACTAGTTGTTTGGAGCGACAAAACATCTCATATCAGCCTTGACAGAAAGTAATAGGCTAAAACAAGGGAAAGGGAAAATGCAGGGAGAGAAGGACCTTTTCTGAAGTCTGTTTACTTCTGAGTAGACACATAGTAGACCCTTGCCTTTGGGGGCTCACACTGGTACTATCTGGAAATATAGCACTATCTGCAGTGCTGTGAGGAACCTATGTTTCAGTTCCACTTGCCCCTTAATGCAGACAAGGGATCCTTTCAACAGCCTCAAAAGATCACTGTGTGGAACTACTGTTGGGTTTGATAGTGAGATATTGAAAAAATGGTATTTAGCAGAGATAAGATAGTCCAGCAGTGCCAGAGTAAAATAATTCAGACTGAGAGTCCACGTGTGATTAAAATATAAAGTTTTTACTAAATTCTAGCATGGGAAGGGTAACTGGGATGAAAATAACAACAGAGCATAATCGGCTACCTCCTTACTCTACAAAGACAAAACTAGAAGAGAGAGATTATGGCTACTCTTCTTCTTCTTCAGAACACCAAACAAAGACGGGAAGAGAGCCATAAAATGCTAATACACCTTGACACTTTAGTCCCAATCAAATTCCTAGATAAGGGAGAAAATTCCCGGGTATTCTACAGCTAAAGAACATTGGTTACATGAGAAACATGTGACTTCCTGTGAGTAACTTAAACATTTAACCCCAGATATACTGAGTGTTTTCAACTTGTAATACCCAGAGGTCATTTCGGGGGGGATCAGGCTACCTCCCATAGCTCTGGTCAGGAGGACACCCCAATTGTCTTGTACTTCCAAAAAACAAAGAAACAGAAAAAAACCCCACCCTTCTGGCCCTCATTCGGCCAGGAGGAGGCAGGAGAAGAGGGAGGGTAAGTTGCTTCCTCCCTGCCTCTCCCCACCCCTGCCTGCCAGGGGCCAGGGAGGGCCTTCGCGGGGCTTCCTCTTCCAGACTGTTATGAGCCAGAAGATAGATATTTGTGAACTTATATTTTAACTTCATCAAGAATATTACTTGCTCATTATTGGAAAAACAATAGATTACCTTCTAGACAAGAAATAGCTTTGAAACTACTGGAAAATGCAGAAATGGATAAACTGACAATGTTAATACAGGAAAAGATGATGTATTTCAAGAAAGATGGTCAAGAGTGTACACATGGTGGGAAAATGACATAAAAAGACTCCGAAAGTATAAGGAAATTCTTAAATATATGGCTGTATACCATGAGAAAAACGTATAAATAAAATATTTTTAAAAAAGAAGAAGAAGAAATAACATAGCCACGTTGCTGGCATCATCCCCTGGGCCTCCCTCCCACTCCTGGAAAGTTCTCTCCATCCCCTGCCAGGTGTCAGGCGGGACCTGTCAACAACGCTATCTCAGTCCAACACTCTAACCACTATATCAGCCCAAGACTTTAAAAAAATTCAGCTGGCTTAAGTTTGTGTTGCTCTCCGCCTATAAAAGCAATGACATGAAATATTGTGATTTGAATGGAGAGCATACACAGTATCCCAGCAACAAAGTGCTAACCCCCTAGATGAAGTTGTTTTGATCCCTCAACAAATAAACAGCAACAGTACATCTATCATGCAAAAAGCCAATAATCTTGAAAGGATTTCAAAGTGACTTCTGAAACTTGACTCCAAATGCTTACTTTTCAACAAACCCATCTCTGGTGAAATATTCATGCTGCAGCAAATCAGCAGAGGAAATCCTATCTGCAGGGTCCATTTGCAAACAAGCCTGCAAAATGATGAGATTCTTTTAGAACACAAGATTTCTGTAATCATACATCGTATCATATAGTGATAAAATCCACATAATAAAGTTTGGAATTATATAATATATAATTATATAGTGTCCCTGTTATTTTACAAATATTTCAGGAGTATTAGTATATTATCCAATCAACCTTTTTGCCATCCATAAAATCTAGCTCATAAAAAAAGCTCCCCACACGCATCTACAGGGTTGCAATTTCCTAACCTTTGCTTCCATTTGCATCTCACTTCATTCACAGCTTGCTTCCCATTGGTGCCAGCTGGGTCTGAGAGGAATCCTTGAAGTGGTTTGAACTACATCCGGTTAAGCCGGAGAGACGCTGCAAGTACAACAGCTCAAAGCCATAGAGCAATAAAATCAGAGCAGGGCTGCCTTCCCATACGCAGATGGCTTCACACTGCCTTTATTCCTTAACACATAAACATTACTGTGTTTTTGAGCACAAATAATCAGTATTCTTGGACTCAGCTCAACACTTGCAAAAATCTAACACAAAACATCCAATCATCTAAATTACGTTGTTTGCATAGAACATTATCTGTTGGTATGGGCAGCAATGGTTAAGATGCAGCAGAACTGTGCTGAAGCAAACTGAAGTTGCCATGACATGGTCATTTATGGATAAAGCAATCATTTGGCTGATGAATCCATTCAGCCACTCAGAGAAGCCTTGGCTCCACTGACCTTTCATTGACTGAACAAGAGCCTTCATTTCCTTGAAAGCAAGTACATTAGTGCTAACGAGAGGATAGCTGTAACTAAGAGTCATTTATTATTGCAAGCCTCATTATTTCTTGCTGAATCAAGTACTTTAGTCTTTCGGTTAAATATGAATGATAGTAGTGTGCTACACCTTGTTACAAGGGAGCCTAGCATTGCCATTAAACAATTCATTACTTTGTTGGACTTCCTTCTTTAATCTGTGCATAATTTGCTATTCAAATTTGTTTCAAGCCAAGACACTCTGCCTGGAAGCATGTTAAAAAGTATGATATTCAGGAATGCTGGAGAGAAAATTAATAAGAAATTACGATAGTGCAAGGACCAATAAAGGGAAGCCCAACATGACACTGGAATATAGACACTGACTGATTTCTTACACACAGCCGTGGTTGCCATTTGATTACATTTAGGCTTGGCTGATATGTTATGCTTCATAATTTAGAAGGAGCTTCCAATGCCAGCTCAGGCTACTGATCCCTGGCACATTCACGCCATATCTTGGAGTCAGGATACCAGATCCCCAGCAGTCATACATGGCCTCTAAAGCTGGTATGACCAGTTTGAGAAGTTGCAGTAGCTCCCTGTTAAAGTGCAGCAATTCCATAGCACCTTGACATAACATGGTCAGAAAAACTAAAGTGACATCTCAGCTAAATCACAACTGCTTCAGTAGCTGAGCAGCCATGAAACTACGTGATACCCCAGCTCCCAGGTATGCCTGAGGTTTGGCAGGGCTTGACTGCTTACTGGAGGAGCACTGCATCAGCACAATACGGCTGTGTATCACCCCTCCACAAATATGCTATTGTTGTAACTAGAATGTAAACAGTTACATTTGTAAATTCAGTCACACCACTGTTAATAATTTCATTTCCGATGTGGCCTGCCTGGCTGTGTTGATGCATGATAAAGCCATTTCAGAATCAAGAACAGCCCTTCTTGATGCTTAATGGCTGCTCAATAAAGTTATTAAATCCCATTTTCCTTTAAACTAAAAAAAATCACATAAAAGATCTCTGTTGCTGATGAAAGATGCTAATGGATAGGTTCCACTTGAAAGCAATTTATTCAAGATAACATGCAGAGAATAATGTGCATGCTGAAATTATGTAGCTGCTGACAGGGGAGAAAATCAGCTTATTATACTTTATGAAATTTATGTTCTTCCAGCTAAAGATTTTATTACTGAATAGCACTAGCGGTGGCGCAGGCAATACAACGCCTGCTGTAAACATCTGTAGCGAACAGCCACAATGGCTGTTCGAATCCCCACCGCGGCCGGATTGAGCCCCCAGCCCCCGTCTCAGCTCCCGCCAACCCAGCGGCTCTAATTAACAACAGAGGAATGGGTACCTGCCCTCGGTGGCAGGGGGCACCCTCCTCCTGGCTTACGCTGGGGGGGGCGACCAGCAGAGATGAGGAGAGAAGAATTGGCGGTGGCGGTGGCGAGAAAGCAATGGCGGCGGAAGCAACCCAGTAAAAAAAAAAAAGCAGCGGCTGGTCGAGCAGAGGCGGAGTCGGAGTCGAGCGGAGCAATGACGTGGATGCAGCGCGGCAGGAGCCTTCAGGACATTGGCCGAAGCTGAGCCCGGGGCGCGCCGCTCTGAGGAGAAGAAAAATCGGGACTGCCTGCTTGAGCCTGACCGACTGCCAGCTGGAGTACCGGAACAACAATGAAGCCGCAAGAGAAGGAAAAAAGTCTATGCCGGAAAGAAAAAGGGTGCTGGTAGGTCTCCCCTCCCCTCATCACACTGTGGCCCTAGATAGGATTACCTACTACTCCGTAGTATTCTGTGAACCGCTCTGAGACCCACTAGGGGTCATGAGCGGTATATAAATCAAATGTAAATAAATAAATAAATAAATAGATTGTTCTAAATCTTCTTTGAAAAAGAGTGGAATGTGTGTTTCTCTCTCTCTTTTTAACAACTGCTGTCGCCATTCATTTCTTGATATGAGGAAATGAATACCGACTGCACTTATATATATGTGTGTGCATACCTCACCCTGCCAAATGCCTGCAAAGGCATTTGTGTTCACCAAATCATCAAGATCCAGGAAGAGTGGCAAAGGCATGTGCCATAATTCAGCCTATGTATAGTGCGTATGCAGAACCAGACATAGCCCAGTACAACAAGGAGAGACCCTTGTCTCTAACCTATCATCTAGTATCCCTCGCCTTCATGCATCAGTTCTTGCTTGGACCAGGCACAGATCTAAGCTGAAACAAGATGGGGGGGGGAGCTTGTTGCTGGACTGAAGTGGCAATGGCACGCCAACCCTTTCTAGCTTTCAAGAAATAGGCTGGAGCCCTTCAAACTCTCTGCTTATGTCCCCAATAAAATGATTTTTTAATGTATGGTAAGTCTTGACAAAATTTTACAGATGAAGAAATAAATATTCAACAGTTGATATATTATCAATCAGTTTCAAGACTAAAGAAGATTATTAATGTGGAAGGTGGAGCTCCAAGAGATGCGACTGAGTTCGAACAGTTGATTACAAAACAAAAGATCATTTACTACTTATTACTTCAGCTAGAAACAGAAGAGGAACAATTGAAAAAGTATATGATTAAACGGATGCAAAATCATATGTGGTGGACTTGTGAAAAAGCAAAAAATATATTGGAAGGAAATACATGGACAAATGCAAAACATATTAAAATTTAAATTCCCCATGGAAGCTAAGACTATGCTATTAGGTAATACTGCCTAAAAAATTAACAAAAATTCTGGAAGAGGTATTCAAATACATGGTGATAGCAGTTAGAATTATTTATGCAGCAAAATGGAAACTAGATGTCTGTCCACACCTAGAAGAATCAGAAAATAAACTTGCCAAATATGGAGTAATGGTGAAATTAACAACTTATCTGAGAATTGAAAGCTATGAACCTTCATAGGTCCTGCTAAAAGTCTCATGGACGTGTATGGGCATCTCATTGAGGCTCTTATTCAATAACATACTTTTCCATGAAAGGGGAAAAAGCACTAAGAACAAAGCATCTGTATACCACGGCACAGAACCGTACATCAGTACTAAATGCACAGGATCATGAAGCACTGATTTGAAAACTCTGTATTACAAATTATGCTCACGATATAAATAATAATAATAATAATAATCAGTAAGGCTGATACTCAGACCTCTTCTGACATACATGAACCATATCTGCAAGTAGTCCATTGAGCTTGGGATACTTTTTCCTTGCACATTTAGGGTGCTGAACTTCAGGGAGGACCATTCCGGAAAAAACTGGACTCCTTATAAAAATACTCTGAAGATGAGGTGTCAAGTTGCCTGAAAGAAAAAAGTTTTCAGGATGTAATATCTGGCATTATGTCAAAAGTGCTTACAAAATGTATATTTGAGCCAAAATTCAGGGTTCCTTCCGGCAGCTTGATTTTTAAAAAAGTCTTACAGATTTTAAAAGGCAGATGCTAAAATCTAAGTTGTCTGCACTGCAATCCTAACAATGCTTTCCTAGGAGTAAATCCCACTGAGTAAACCATGATCCCCAACCTTTTTGAGCCCTCAGGCAGCTTTGGAATTCTGACTCAGCGTTGTGGCCACAGCCTCAAAACAGCTGCCACAAGCGAAAGAGCCTGCCATGCAATGGCTGCCACAGCTTACCTTCAGCCCCACGGTGAAGATCCTTGAGCTGTGGTTGCAGCTACTGCCAAACCAGCATTTTAAAAAATCTGCACAGGCAATCAGATGTCCGATGGCCAATCATAAGCCTTGCCTGGCATAAACTCCATTTGTTCCCATCCAGTTTCTAAAAACACCAGGCAGTGTCAAGAAAGAAAGATGTCAGTGGGTGTCATAACACCCACAGGCACCACATTGGGGACCCCAGGAACAGACCCAACTAAGGCTGAATCTGCATCTGCTGTGTGATGCTGTTTTGTTCCACTGTGGCGCCACCTTCCCTTGCCTCCCATTTTGCCATGTTACAAAGGTGACTATTTGGGTGTCTGGGGTAGTTCATGAAGATCTCGACACCCCACCTGCATGAAGGTTGACACCACGGAAAAGGGAAGGGTGTGTAGGGGCCGGATGTCATGAGCAATGATGATGGCACTGAGTTGGCATTGCAGCCAGAGGCACCGGCATTGCCAGAACCAGATGCCAGCCCCCTGACTCCTCAGAAGTTGATAGCTTGCCAGCGTCTGAGCCTGTAAACCCCACACCTGGTCCTGCAGCAGCTGAGGAGGCACAGGTGCAATCAGGGAGCCCACCTGACTCACCTCCATAAGTGGTTCAGCTAAGGGAGCAGCACTGCAGAGACTTAGCCACCCACCGTCGAGATACACGCTGGCAGGGAAGGCGAGCACCAAGTCCTGAGTATTAACAGAAGTGCCACTCGCACCATGGGAAGCCTGGCCAGAAGCCTATATAACTCCCACTCAGCTGAGCTCTCGTGGGAGCAACGAGTCGCCTCCGTGCATGCCTTGGATCCATCTTAGGCTCCTGTCCTTGGACCCCCACTCTGGCTCAGATTCCTGGCTCCCTGACCCCTTCTTTGGACGACCCCTCTTTCGGACTCACGATTTGGCTCTCACTCTGACTCTCCTGGCAATGACCTTGGACCAGACTTGACTTCTGCCTCTCATCCCAAGCCCAGCCCGTGACACCGGAGTGCCTAGGCCCCAGAGAGGTGGAGTGGGTGGCAACACACCCTTCTCCCAGTCAGGCCGAGTTTGGGCTCACCTGGCCAG
This sequence comes from Gekko japonicus, assembly GCF_001447785.1. Taxonomy (NCBI): domain Eukaryota; kingdom Metazoa; phylum Chordata; class Lepidosauria; order Squamata; family Gekkonidae; genus Gekko; species Gekko japonicus. Next base: position 1,067,870 of record NW_015161954.1, read on the forward strand.
GCACCCCCTCCCCTCTCGGGGACCTTAGGCGCAATCTTGCAAGCAGCAGCTGCTGCTCATCTCCATGACAACGTGTGGGAGAGGGAGGGTGTGCAAGGGGGGAGTGGGGGCACCGGCAGGGCACAGCACTGTGCTGCATGAAGGAAAGGGCACCAGTGAAAACCCCCCCCCGAAACTAAAGAGGGTGACCTGCTGAAGGAGGAGGGGGGGTCAGGAATAATGGCAGAATGAGATGGGTAACAAAACACGAAACACACAGAGATTGGCAGTCAGAGCTTCCAACCCCCCAAAAATAATGATCGCACCAAATTAAACAATGTTTAAGTTAAACAGCTGTTTCTTGCATTGCATAGCTCGATGCAGGATGCCACTCCCCTGATAAGGGGAGAAATGACTGCCACCTGGTGGCTAGAAAGGAGGGTGGAGAATTTGGCTTCGGTTGTCTGCTTATCGCTCACAGAGGTGAGATGGTGGGAGGGAGCAGTTGAACCGGCTTAAAACCAAATCCAGATAATGTGGTGAGACGCCATAGTGACCACAGAGTCACCACTAAATGGCAATAAAATGATGCAGACAGCTGATGCTGAGACAAAACAATAGGAGAACGGATGCGGCATGAAATGCCAACAGAGGTGGAATCTGCATTGGTATTTTCCGCTGCTTCGGCTACAGTCTTGCTCCGTCTCCCAAAAAGATGTCCACATCTCTTTGGGTTTCGCTCTCCTACTGCACTGTTATAATTTCTGCTGTCTGCACTATTTTATTGCCCTATGGTTTCGGCTCCGTCATGATTCTGGCTTCTCTGGCTTCTCTCCGTCTTAACTGGATGTGGTTAAAAGCACTCTAAGCCCCCCCCCCCAAGCGCTAATCTGAGGCTTCTGCTCTGTTTACCTTCTGACAGCACATAGCTGTGAATGATTTTATCTTGTTTTGTGATTTTTATATTGCCTGAAAAGTTAGATACATACATACATACATTCTGCAAACTAAACACCCAGTCTTTACCATTTTTTGGCTATTTTTGCTTTCTTGTTTAAACCAAAAGCTGGGCAAAACTGAAAGCTGAGAAAATCCTTCTCTTTGAATGTAAAGAGAAGTTTATAGCTTGTTGGCTTGTTGCCTTAAGTAATTTATTGCCTTGTGTAAAGCTAATGGGTGCCGGCAAATGCTGGGCATGCTAGTAGGGTTGCCAAGTGTATTCTTCGTCGGGAGCGGGGGGGCTCCTGGCCAGCGTCCAGTGCGTGCGCACGCTGCACGCACATTACCCAGAAGTGACGGGAGGACGCCAGGCACGCTGGGGGCGGGGCCACGGCCATACAAGGGAAAACCATCGAGTTTTCCCTTGTA
>NW_015161954.1:1069493-1078246 GCF_001447785.1 Gekko japonicus
GCTTCTCTCCGTCTTAACTGGATGTGGTTAAAAGCACTCTAAGCCCCCCCCCCCAAGCGCTAATCTGAGGCTTCTGCTCTGTTTACCTTCTGACAGCACATAGAGGAATGTAAGAAGCTTTTCCCTTGCTTGACAAGCTAAGAGTGAATGATTTTATCTTGTTTTGTGATTTTTATATTGCCTGAAAAGTTAGAGAAAGATCCCTTCTACATACATACATACATACATTCTGCAAACTAAACACCCAGTCTTTACAGTTTTTTGGCTATTTTTGCTTTCTTGTTTAACCAAAAGCTGGGCAAAACTGAAAGCTGAGAAAATCCTTCTCTTTGAATGTAAAGAGAAGTTTATAGCTTGTTGGCTTGTTGCCTTAAGTAATTTATTGCCTTGTGTAAAGCTAATGGGTGCCGGCAAATGCTGGGCGTGCTAGTAGGGTTGCCAAGTGTATTCTTCGTCGGGAGCGGGGGGGGCTCCCGGCCAGCGTCCAGTGCGTGCCCACGCTGCATGCACATTACCCAGAAGTGACGGGAGGACGCCAGGCACGCTGGGGGCGGGGACACGGGCATACAAGGGAAAACCATAGAGTTTTCCCTTGTATGGCCGTGGCCCCGCCCCCAGCGTGCCTGGCGTGCCCACGTCACTTCCTGGTGACGCACACGCAGGGGTGGGGTTACCCCCAGGGCCCAATTCCGCGGCGTCGGAAATCGGGCCTCCAAAGCGGGGGTTTACCCGCCCCCCGCCTCCACTTGGCAGCCCTACATGCTAGAGAAGAGGGAGGAGAACCACAGCATTCCCGGCCAGCAAGCAGAAAAAAATAGCAGATTTCTTTGTACCACTTTGAAAAAAGCATCACACCAGTATAAGCCCTACATGCTAGAGAAGAGGGAGGAGAACCACAGCATTCCCGGCCAGCAAGCAGAAAAAAATAGCAGATTTCTTTGTACCACTTTGAAAAAAGCATCACACCAGTATAAAGAAAGACAGCATCAAGACTGCTTTAAAAATGAAATGCAGATTCGGCCAGTGATTTGTAAGATGATGTGGGATCAGTCGCACAGCGGCTGGAAAGACCAATGCAGATTGGACCTGAGTAGATCCTTCCCAGAGCTATTTAGTAATAGTGGAGCTTACTCCCAGAAAAGCATTCTTAGTGCTGTAAGTGTTGCTTTAATCAGACTACTATCAATAGAGATAGACAACTGGATGGGTGGCTGAGGATGGCAGAAACTGAGCAATTAAGCAGGTGGGGAAGAGCAGGGATGAAACAGAAACCTGAAAGAGTGGGCAAGGGGTAGAAATAGGAGTCCCTGCAAGAGGAAGCAGGGGCTAGCAAGGAGATGAAGGGATTTCCGCTTTATTGTGAGTGCTCGTATAGGTATAATAATCAAGAGGCCAAGTATGTAATATATGTTACTGCTTGCTTACATAAAATGGTCTATCATAGCTGTTGTTGAAGACTTGTCATTGATAACAGTTACTTCAGCAATTATTTACACTGGGAGAATGTGACATGATTAACTGTTTACTGATTATGTACATGTATTAGAATGTCAATGTCACACACTCCTATTTCCTGCCTATTCAGTGATGCTACAGATATTATTTTCTATACAAACAGCACTTCCATTCAGAAGAAAATATGTGTGTGTAGATCACCATGTGCAATAATCACATACACACATATTTTGCTATGTGTACATGTGGGAAACCCTCTCCTCTTGGTTTTGGAGCCAATTTCCAACTACATCAATATTTCCAAGGAAGTGTCTTTAGAAATGTGGGCCTGAGTGTTCGGTTCCTATTTGGGTGTGTGAGAGAAATATCTGTGCTCCATTCCTGTGGCAATAATTCCTCAGGATGCAAGTCTGGCAGGGTACACTGCAGAAAAGCATTTTGGTAGTATAACATGGAAAATCTTGCTTGTAACTTTGATGGCAAATGACATTTTTCCAGGTGATAAATTGTAGCGTCTCTTATTAAAACAATTAAAATCTAAGGCCCAAATCCCAAAAGAAGAGATATATGCTGGCTGTAAGATCATATGTACAAGAAAGACCTTACAGAAACAACGAACTTCAGTTTTTACTAGAACATTTTCTACAAATATCATCAACAACAGTACCTACCTACTTTGGTCACAATTTTATGAAGTAGGTCTAGGTCAGAGCTGCTAGGCAGAAAGGGATTGCCAGTGGCCATCTCGATGATCATACAACCTAAAGCCCAGATGTCCACAGGTCTAAGAACTTACTAAAGTACACATGTTCAAAAATAACAAAGCAAGATCTGTTAGAATGTATCCACACAAAAAAGCAAGCCATTTTCTTCAAAATGACTCACATCAACTAGCTGGCTCCTAAGTAAATGACTTGAGCACTGTAACCTAAGGCTTGAACCCACTGGAACATTTCCATGGATGGAAAGATTTCCATCCACAGAACACAACTTTCATGGTGCCATTTGAGCTGCAGAGGGAGGCAAGAAAGCTGTGTTCTGTGGGCAAAAAAACTGCAGTCTGTGCAAGCATGCTGGTTGACACAAGCCAATGACATAGATTTCATGGCGTTTAGGTGAGAACATATATTTAAACCATATTGTATTCGTGAGTTTGACAAGGTGGTTGGTAATTATTAGAATCTTCTTATCTTCCTGGGAGAGCTTTCAGAGTTAGAGATATGAAAGTTTCACCAACGTATGAGGAGCTGGCCTAATTGGAATTTGCCCATTATATGCAAATACATTCTTCTGAAATCAGCAAATCTTACAAACATAAAATGTTTTATATTGGGGTATGATTCCTATGTAATGAAAGTTGTTCATTTTCAAAGTACAGCAAAATATTGGCTGTCTATAACATTGAACAATTTTATTCAAAGATAGGCAGTTGGCTTGCCTCACTGAAATCAATGCAAAATTTGCCCCTGTACTCAAGAGAGAATAGCATCAATTGTACTGAAAGTAATAAAATATCTAATCTAATCCTCCATTAAAACAAGAGCCATGGTTTAAATGTGTGTGAGAGTGCCATCTAATGTTCCTCTAGGGTACCTTACCACATCTAGTCTTCAATACACTTGTTAAAATATTTTCATATGAATACATTAAAGCAATTCACTTAAAAATATGCTGTTGTGATTCTGCATAGGACAACAGTAAGATATTTAAAAAATGCATACTTCCCATATGTAGTATCCTTCAGTACCAGCTCTGGAGCTCTGTACCACCTCGTGGCCACATAGTCAGTATAAATATCACCCGGGGCTGCTAAAGTCCGAGCAAATCCAAAATCACAAAGTTTAGTAATTCCAGTCTGTGAAACTAAAATATTCTCTGGCTTGATATCACGATGAATGACCTGGCCAAAAAAAAAAAGGAATAAATTTAATTTTAAGTGGACAAAATGGTTTCATTAAAAAAGGGAGATTAGATATGAATACATTAAAGCAATTCACTTAACATATGCTGTTGTGAATCTGCATAGGACAGCAGTAAGATATTTTAAAAATGCATACTTCCCATATGTAGTATCTTTCAGTACCAGCTCTGGAGCTCTGTACCACCTCGTGGCCACATAGTCAGTATAAATATCACCCGGGGCTGCTAAAGTCAGAGCAAATCCAAAATCACAAAGTTTAGTAATTCCAGTCTGTGAAACTAAAATATTCTCTGGCTTGATATCACGATGAATGACCTGGCCAAAAAAAAAAAGGAATAAATTTAATTTTAAGTGGACAAAATGGTTTCATTAAAAAAGGGAGATTAGTACCCATACTGATAAGTAAAAACAAAGAGGGTTGAGCTTGGTTTGTCTTGAGGGCACTGCTGGACTCCAGCTTCATACTCACATCTTTTTGTTAACTCTTGCATTTACGTGCTAATTTGCCACTATCCATTGGTCTTACCGACCACCTGATTCAATTTCAGCTCTGCATATGCATCTTGGGTCGGAGTGGCCCCTCCTAATAGCTGCCCCCACCCTCTTTTTTGCTGTAAGTAGCCCCTGAGGAGATTCTGTCCCATTTGTCTGAAGAAGTGTGCTTTGCACATGAAAGCTTACACTTTGCATAAAACTTTGTTGGTCTTAAAGGTGCCGCTGGACTCAAACTTTGTTCTGCTGCTTCAGACCAACACGGCTACCCACCTGAAACAAAAAGGTTGTGGCCCTCACACAAACAAGTCAGAACCTCTTGACAGAATCTGAGGACAAACTCTAAAGAAACTGCAAAAAGTCATGGAGCTTAAGCTTGAAAAGTTCAAGGAAGTCATCCTTAGTGTGTTAGAACAACAATAAGCCTCATACTGTACATCCAGATACAGATATGGATATCTTGAATACTGAGCCCATCTACAATCACACCTTTTTAGAGAGACCTATTAACTTCCAAAGTGCAGAAACCACTAGTTCTTCCTGTTGTGAAGAGAAGCTGTCTCTGCAGATGCTAACCAGCTGTTTCTTAATACAATGCTGAAACCACCTCCCTCCCACTGCTTCATCCAGCTGTGCGGAGTGCCGATTGGACCTTGAAGTAATCATGATAATGTCCCCCCCTCACCCAGAGCCTTTTTTGAATCTAAAAATAAAATATTTTTCTTTTTGAAGTGCTAATAAATGGTTAATGAATAAAAATGTTTACAAGCTGTCACAACCTGCCTGAAGCAAACTGACTGCGATAGAGAATTCTAAACTGAAGTCAGAGATGGGTATGTATGAAGGTGGGGGGGGGGAGCAGAGCTGATTCCACAGCAGAATACACAGAGGGACACGTACATCAGTTTTATAACAGTTTGATTCTCATAACAGCCATACCCACACACCAAGAATCTTACACATTTTGACTTGGATCATATACTTTTCTTCTGCCTGTGCAGCGCAGTTTTCCATTGAAGAGATAGCCCCTTGCTGCAGTGTACATTCCCCTGGCATTTCCCACTTTTCCACAGCATTTGCCTGAGCAGAAAGTGCCTAGCATCAGACAACCACATTGTCCAAGTGAAAGAAAAGTGTAGCATCCAAGACTGTATTACTGTTATTAATAATGCCAAAGATTTATATCCTGGCTGCCAATCCACCATTGGGTCTTCAAGGCAGCTTACAAATATGTTTTATATCTGACCACCAGCATGGTGTTGTAGTTAAAATATTGGACTAGGATCTGGAAGAAACAGGTTCAAATCCCCACTCTACCATGGTAAGCGTACTGAGGTGACCTTTGGACACTCACACAACCTTAGCCTAACCCTATCTCCTAAGGCCGTTGTGAGGATAAAATGAAAGAGAATAATGTGAGCCACTCTGGGTCCCCACGGGAGAGAAAGGCAGGGTATAAAAGAAGTAAGTAAATAAATAAATTTCAACAAAGTTGTTTTCAGACCCTGCAGTGGTGAGCTGAACCTAACAGCCTCCCTTGTGCTATGTTCCATGTCCGCATCAGAAAGCCAAGCCAGGGGCCAACATCCTTTGGCATACTTCCCAGCAACATCAACTGGTGCCACCTGAGTAATGGTGGAGGAGGAGAGAGCAAACCCTCCTGTCTCTCAGCCAGCTGGGTAGCGCAGCAGATAATGTTTAGGCCACAGCAGCTCCCATAACCCAGCTTGTCCCATCAAAAAGTGATGAGTAACTTGATGAGGGTGCTGAATTCTGTTGGATAACTTTAACCCCCACTTCACAGAACCACAGTTTCTAGGGTTCCCAGCGGTAATGGAACTACTTTAAACCTGTGGTATAGAAATGCCTTCTGTTTGCAATGAAGGCTTTGTCTGGTGTAATGTTATTAATTCACCTATACCTAGCTATTTGTGCCTATCCAATGCTACTAGGGGAGCTGCAGTGGCTCAAGTGCTTAAGACACTGAACTGCAGGCTGTGGAAGGTCAGTAGTTCAGCAGTTCGAGACCTGGGTTGCCGCATGACGGAGTGAGCTCCCGTCTCTAGTTCCAGGTCCTGCCAACCTAGCAGTTCGAAAGCAAGAAATTGCAAGTAGATAAATAGGTACCACTTCGGTGGGAAGGTAACAGCGTTCCGTGCGCCTTGGTGTTTAGTCATGCCAGCCACATGACCACGGAAAACGTCTTCAGACAGCACTGGCTCTTCGGCTTTGAAACGGAGATGAGCCCCACAATCCTAGAGTTGGACTCGACTGGCTTTTGAGCAAGGGAACCTTTGCCTTTACCTAATGCTACTAGGCTACTGTTAGGGTTACATGGGCAGTTTCTTGTCACCCTTCTAGGTCCTCATTTTAGAAACAAAACCCATGAAATAATTGTATATTTTCATAATTACAAAAAGAGTTTTTGAAAGCCTTTTTTCCTTCCTGCATTTCTCACCTTATTTACTGAATCTATAGAGTTGTGCAGTTATGCAATGTACAATATTAATACAATGTTCCTCCCATTTTGAACCTGAAGGAGTGGACTATGGCAGGAGATGGGGCAAAGCAATAATAAGGGTGTGACAGGATCTGCTCAGAAATAGAACTTATAATGTCAGCTTGTGGAATTTACATCCACGTTCATTTAAGTGGGAACAGTATGAGCGACTCTCACTTTTCCTAACTGACATTTCTGAGCCTTTAACAGGCACATTACAGAGTCTCTTAATATTGTGCAAATATTAGAGGCACGGAAACTCCAGTCAGGAAAGGATGAGATAGCCATAGGTCAAGTTGAAGGGGGGAAATTACCCAGTTTCACCGCTTCAAAAGAGCTAAAATGTCACAAGTGCTCATGTTCAGAAGACCATTATGAGTGTTCCAGTTCTGTACTGAGAATGACAAATAGCTAGTTTCTAAGGAGAGCAGAGAATATTGTGTGATTATGGAACAGCAATTCCTCAGCAGGGAATGAACAATTTAAGAGCTGGAACACTGAAACCTTTTACAAAATCAGATAAGGTATTCAAGTGAAAATAATAGCCGGTTTCAACTTTTGAATTTTCCCTACCATTTCTGAATAGTACTTACATTATTGCTGTGGAGATAGTCAACAGCTCGAAGAATCTGGAAGAGATACCTTTTAAGTTTTCTGTTCTCCAGTCCATGAGAGTAATGCTGCAATTCATCTAAAATGGTATGGTCAATGAATTCAAACACTATATGAATTCTCTTTTTCAGTCTAAAGACTTCAATCAGGTTGACCAAGTTTTCATGACGGAATTGCTGTTGACAAAAGAAGAAATTTTTAAAAATTAAGGTATAGGGTGAAGCAAAAAATGCTGGTTTTCTAGCATTTCTGAATACTGATATCCTTCTTCCCTTTGTTCAACATGGTTCCTAACATTGTGGACAGATAACCTAAAGCAATGCATTTTTAGTGATTACTTTTTTTAAAAAAAATCACCATGGAAACCCACGGACTGCCCAAAAGACAAATAAAAGTGTTCTAGATCAAATCAAGCCTGAACTCCCCGTAGAAGCTAAAATGACCAAACTGAGGCTATCCTACTTTGGTCACATTATGAAAAGATTAAAGTCACTGGAAAAGACAATAATGCCAGGAAAATGTGAAGGCAGCAAGAAAAGAGGAAGACCCAGGTCCATATGCACAGGGGTGCCATTGAGTGCCTGGCACCCTCCCCAAACAGCCCAGCCCCCTCCCCAAACAGCCATGCCTCCCCCTTTCCTCCTCTCTGCCAGGGGAGGGGAAGCGCATCTCAGCCCACGCAACTTGCTGCCGGTGCAAGTTCCTGTCTTTTCTCTCCTCTCGGATTGCCTGAAAGGAGGGGATGTGTGTATAGGAAGGGGATGCGAGGAGAATAGCCCATTGGCACAATGGGTTAAGGGGCTGCTCAGGGGGTTATGGTACTGCTGCTGCTGCTGCTGCTAGCTAGCCAACGGAACCAGGCTGTGTCTGTAAAACCTCGAGAGGCTCTCCCAGCTCCTTCAGCAACGCTTGCCAGAAGACATCTTGGATCTTCTGGGGGTAGGCTTTGATTCTGGAACAATGCACAGTGCTTCAGAGAGAATACAACTCCCAAACACAAATCCTAACCTTTTTCCCCATTATTTTTGAACTGCCCCAGCTGCTGCTCCCCCCCTCCCCGTTTTTACCTGTCAACTCTTGCCTAGCAATGTCTTTCCTGTATATTTCCCTAACAGCAACAACCCTGTGATGTGGTCAGCTCCACTGTACTAAACTACCCCCTTGGGGATCCCCTAACAAAATTTTTCTGGGTACGGGGCTGGGAAGACCCAACATGAGATGGATTGATTCATGGCCCTCAGTTTGCAAGGCTGTTAATGATAGGACATTTTGGAGGACATTAATTCATAGGGTCACCATAAGTTGGCAGTAACTTGACAGCACTTAACACACACATGTAACTACTACATATAATGTGAAAAGGAAGAGGATTTTCTTCACAGTTTATACACATTGGAAAAATTAGTTCCACGGAAAAGCAATTGGCTTTGATATTTCTAGATGCGGAGAAGACCTTTGACAACGTCAACTGGAAATTTATGTTGGAAGCACTGAAAGAGACACAGGTTGGTGCCAATTTTGTGAAGATGATTCAGGCAATCTATACCAAACAAAAAGCGGTGGTAATGATTAATGGGGAACAGACACAATACATCGAAATTCAAAAAGGGACGAGACAGGGATGTCCTTTATCCCCTCTGCTGTATATATTTGTACTGGAGATACTTAATGACTCCATAAGAAGACAGAAAGAGATTAAGGGCCTGGAATTAAAAGGAGAAGAATATAAACATTTGGCATTTGCAGATGACTTAGCATTTATATTGGAGAACC
>NW_015161954.1:1078474-1107712 GCF_001447785.1 Gekko japonicus
GTTATTTTTATTCCAAACAATCCCTATCCTCCAAAACCAAAAAATCTTTAGGGAATTGGAACAAACGATTTTGAAATTTATTTGGCAAGATAAGAGGCCCAGAATAAGATTGAAAACGCTTCAAGATACCAAAGAAAGGGGGTACCCAACTGGAATCTTTATTATAAAGTAGTGGCGGTAACATGGATTAAAGTTTGGGTCACATTGGAAGATAAGAGAATATTGAAACTGGAAGGCCATGACCGCCAGTAGGATGGCATGCATTTTTATGGTACGGAAAGGCGAATATGCATAAGTATTTTAAACAACTTTGGATACGGACAGCTCTAATGAAAGTATGGGAAAACATACATAAGCGCTTTTATTAAAAAAAACCCTCAAAGTTGACCATCCCATTAGAAGCTATTACACTCCTACATGCATATCAGGAGGAAATGTTAGCCGAATTGCTCTTCGAGAGAGACAATTGGAACAGTTTATTAATCGGGATACTGGTCTATGTCTACGAAGGATGGGCTGTGCTGAAGCGCTTCAATTAAGAGACGGAAACGGGAGTAAAATTCACTGCGCTATTAATTTTGAGCAGTGGGATCAAATATGGAAGAAAAATATTAAGCTTACGAAAGCTATACTATATAAAGAAAATGTGTATAAAATGTTTTATAGATGGTATGTAACACCTGAAAGATTAGCTAAAATTGATTCAAGATGTTCTAATAAGTGTTGGAAATGTGAAAATAAGACTGGTACATTTTACCACATGTGCTGGCTCTGTGAAAGAGCTAAGAGATATTGGGCAATGGTACATGAAATTTTACAAAAAATATTAGGTACAGGGGTGCCATTTACACCAGAGGCTTTGTTATTAAACATTTTACCTGAACACTCCAACAAAGAAGATCGCTATTTAATTGTTTTCATAACTACGGCGGCCAGAATACTTTATGCAAAATACTGGAAACTAATGGAGACACCACCAAAACGAAAACTTATAAACAAAATACTGGAGGCGGTGTAAATGGATAAAATGACTTTATTGATAAAAGGTGCAACGGAATCAACATTCCAGAATACTTGGACTCGGTTTTATAACTGGTATGGTAAGCAGATGTAGGTAAATTTTTAGGGACAGAACATTGGTAGATTAAATGAAGAATATACATGTCTTATGTAGTAAGAGATAGAAGGTTACTTATACAGGACACAAGAAATAATAATTAATGTGGAATAGGTGCTAACATTAACACTTGATAAAAAGCGGGAAAATATACCCCATGTATGTATGTGTACGTGTGTTTGTTTGTATTTTATATGTTATTGTGAGTTTAATATATGTGAAAAAAATTAATAAAATTCTGCCTCTTTGGAGGCAGTTAAAAAAGAAAAGAAAAATTAGTTCCACTTGTTTAAGAAAAGGAAACTAGTTGTGCGCTCCCTCCCTCTCTCTAGTTCGTTGGAAGCTCCTCTTAAGCATTCTCACTCTCCCTATTCAAGTCATATTTCACACACCACATCATCTGTCTCATATGTGCAGAAATCGTAAGCACACTTGACCAATACCCTTCTGCTTATTTGTTGTAATTGTTAAATTCTGCAACAGTGACTGTGTTTGTGAATGCCTAATCTCTTTTTAATTCTTATTATGGTCTGCCATTTGGTGACAGTCCCTAGAGATTGCCTCTCAAGTAACCAGTTCCCATTGCCTTAGTATTTTCTAATGGTATTTTGGAAAACCAGTGCATTCCTATAGTCATTCAGAAAGAATGAGTGCATCCCAGTAGTCATACTCTGCCATTCCTTTTAGGATCACCCAAAATTGGGTGAATCTAAACCCTATACTGTTACCACTGCACATACAACTCCTTTAAATGCATCATAAATTAACAGGCAAAAGCACAAAAATAATTGTACTTTCAACTATTAACAATAAGAAAATGAATAGCACTGTTTCTTTATAATACACACACAAAAGAACACAATGCTGTATTACCAACATCTGAACACCTATTCTAAAATTTAATTCTGAATCCGAAATTCTGAAAATCTGAGATAACGAGTGTCCAATCTTCATGGTTATGGAAAAAATCGTGGAAGTAAATCACATTGGAATACTATTGATTTCATTACAGCATACTTTGTGTACTTGGATCAGGATATCATAACTTCTAAAAAGCTACCCATTCTAATTTTAAAAACTAATCTAAGGCTTGAGTTATGGCTCAAATTATGTATTTGTTCCTTTTTACCATCTCAGTGTCTTGGAGACTACAGTATATAAACGCATCAGCTAAATAAATAAAACATGCCATAATGCTACACATTTTATTGCTTAGCAATATCAAGACATTGATTTACAAAATGACAAGAAAAGAGGCAAACCTTTAGGAACTTTATCTCCCTCATTGCAATTTTGTTGACAGATTTTTCTGGCTTCTCATAAAACATCTTAATGGCAACTATATGACCAGTTTCCTTGTGTTTACATTTCATTACCATTCCGTAGCTTCCCTCTCCCACTTTTCCAAGGACGTCATACATCTCCATACTCAAGTCTGAAATCTCTTCATGGAAGAAGGAAAAAATCTGTTACTTTAAAACATTGTCCATTATTAAGGGATGATCACAGATAAATTTAAGCAGAGGACTTATTCTCCCAGATAGGTGAGCTTTTTTTCAACCATACTATGTTATACCTAACAAGCAGCATGCAGATAGATTCAGGTGGGACAGCCGTGTTGGTCTGAAGCAGCAGAACAAAATTCAAGTCCAGTGGAACCTTTAAGACCAATAAAGTTTTATTCAAGGTATAAGCTTTCGTGTGCACGCACTCTTCTTCAGGCACTGGTAACTTCCATTTCAATGTATCCGAAGAAGTATGTGTGCACATGGAAGCTGATACCTCGAATAAAACTTTGTTGGTCTTAAAGCAGCATGCACTTATTGATCAGGTAAAAACTGTAACCCAAGTGACCAGGAGCTTCACTATGCAAGCTCCACTGACATAAGTGAGCACCATACATAGCAAACCCCACTGAATTTCTTTTTAATACAATCCACCTAATCTATTGTGAAACTTCCACTGTTGTCAATAGGGCATGCACAAGATCCTGAACAAGGACTTGAGGGATTTAACCTGTTAACCAGCAGTTCTGTATTAAAGGGAAGAAACCACTTATAGTTTATATTTTTATTTATTTGGAACCTTTTCACCTAACTGGAGCATTCAGGACTATGGATGCCAGCCTCCAGGTGGGACCTGGAGATCCCCTGGAATTACAACTCATCTCCAATCCAGACTACGGAGATCAGTTCCCCTGGACAAAATGGATACTACAGAGGATCAACTCTATGGTATTGTATCCCACTGAGGTCCCTTTCCTCCCCAGGCTCCATCCCCAAATATCCAGGGGTTTCCCAACCTGGATCTGGCGACCCTAAACCCCCCCATCCCCCACCGGTGGCCAGTGGGGACCTGGCAACCCTGACTCTGACTGTCCCATCACTATGCTTCTGGTGTAGCCATTCCATGCCCTTTGGCATGCATGCATAGACAAACAAACCTTATGGTTGATCATGGCAGGACAATATAACTTAAACTACACACAGTCTGATTTACATCCCTGGGCAAATGCCATCCCACTAGCTTCATGGTTCATCCTACTATTTACATAATTCTCTTCCAAAAACACTTGTCTAGAGCTCATGAGAAAAAGGAAATGGAAAACATGTCTGCCAGGAAGCAGGGAGGAAGAGATGTTATCCACCAAGATATCTCAGACTATAATGTGGTTGCCATCTGTGTCTATGGTTTATCCTCATCCATTTCTGCATAACACAATGCCAGCTTAGTTCTCTTTCTCCTTTTCCTTTATCAGGCATATAAAGGCAGCCTCATCTGTTTTCAGTAGGAAATCTTAATAGCTTCTAAAGGAACACTCCTACCCATATTCAGGATACTAGAGGAGAAATGCTCATTCTCAGTCTTTAACATATAATTGGGAAGGTAGCTGTGTTATCGCTTTGTTAAATTTTCGTTTTTCATTGTTTGTGTGTGTGTGTATGTTTAAAAGCTCGTTTTAATGGTTTCTCCATTGTACACCACCTTGGGGACTCCCAGTTGGGTGGAAAGACACCAAAAATGCTTTAAATACATATATCAATTGCTGCAACAAAAGGAAACAGCAGTCTTGTGGCATCATTATGGCTAACATTTTCATTCCAGTATAAATTCCAGTATAAATTCCAGAGGACCGTGGAAGACAGGAAGGCCTGGCATGATCTGGTCCATGGGGTCTCGAAGAGTCGGACTCGACTGCGACTGAACAACAACATAAATCTCCATGGGCTAGAGCTCACCGCTTCAGATGCAATGAGCGAATCTTTACTTTGTGAATATTTTATTGGGAGAGAGCACTAGGGTTAAGGGGCATGAAATGCAATAAGTACAGTGGAAGAGTATAATTCAAAATCTAATCAAACTAAGTCCAGAGGTCATTCACTAGTTAACATCTACAGCGGGTGGGGAAATCACACTTCTTGGCTCTGGTACTGTGCATCGCCCCGCTTAAATCTATGCTTTGTGAAGTCAAAGGCTAGGGGGTGGGGGGGGGGGGGGGGGGCGGAATTCCCCATACTTGACTGCCGTCCGCCTGGCAGACCGGTGCAGCGGCCCAAGTCACAGCAACAAGCAGCAGCCCAGGTCACAGCTAAGGCTGACCTTTGCTGCCCGCTGCGTTTGGCGCCGTGATTCAGCACTCGCTCTAACCGGCTCTTCCACAGCGACACCCAGAGCGAGCCGCCCTCAGACGCACCCGCGCACCCCCGCTTAGCTCCTCCCCACGTCCCCTCCCGCCTCCACGTAGCAGCCCTCCTCGGGGCCATCCTTGTTCCGTGACGCGCCAAACCAGCCCTCTTCCGGGGACAAGCTTACAGGGCCTCTGACCTGCTCTCGAGAACTCCCCATGTTGCCGCCTCCCAGGCTCAGGAAAGCAAACCGGCCTTGTTACCATAGCAACAAGCAGCTATATAAACAGCCAGGCTGCCTACGCAGGAGGGCGGAGCTCGTTTGATCTCATCGCGTTCCATAGATGCCCGGCAAGGGAAGCAGAGAGGGTGGAAACAGGAGGTTGGGTCCTTTGGATGTTCAGGCTGGGCCCTCGGAGCAGATGGCAACCGAGGAAGAAAATCGCACCCAAACATAACGCGATTTCTCCAAAGCGGCTCTTTCAGGAGGCTGCCAACATCCGGTAGTTGGCACTTTCGGGAAATGTCAAGTGTCTGACGTCGCTTTGTTCTCAGGTTGCATAATCTGACTGTAATGCCTTATCCGCCTCGGGATAGTTTTACCTCACTTTCATGTATGACACACCAGTGCTGTTTTTTTCATAACAGTATGCAAGCATGTGTAAAGGGAAAAAACTCATGGCTAATTATAATGATATAAAACAACCATCCATCACTTTGCTGCTACATAAGCCACTGTGAAATTCCGTGTGAATTAAAACATGCCCATTCGTGTAGATGCAAGTCTACTTAAATAGGAACAGTCTGTCCTCAGTCTGTCCCCCTTCCTTTCAGTTCTCTCAAAATGCTTGAAGAAAACAAAAAAAAAAAGAACCATTTATATGAGCCAAGAAGTCTTAAGCAAGTATACTCTGAATTCTGCTCAGGTCTATTCACTGGGGCAGACTCCCAGGAAAGTATTCTTATAACTGCCCTGCCAGTGACCTTTCCCCAAATCTATTAGTGAAATAATTTGTACTGTTTATGATTACTATAGCTCCTTGGAATAATACTCTCAATTTACCAGGTGTATAGACTCCGCCTCAGAATCTATGTAAACTATGAAAAAAATGTGTTCATAGTGGAGTTGGTGTACCATAGTGATTAAGAGAATGAGCTGACTGCTGGTTCAGAATTCCGCCACTAGGAGCTGCCTAGGTGACCATAGGCAAAATGTTCACTCTCAACCTCAGTCCCCTGTCTACAGTATGGGAATAATAGTAATACTGGCTTACCTTACAGGGTTTCTGAGAGGATTACAGTGACTTTAGATTTGTTTGTTGTAAAGTTAGGTGAGGGGTTGTGCAGTTGCTGATGTCTAAAAGGAAAGGTGATGATGGTGATCAAGTGTACACAGCAGCCATCCCTAATTTGGAAAACCTACCTTTGAATCTAATATGAGATGCTTTGGTTTGATGACTTAGTGGTTTCATTAGTGATCATCATAATATAACAACACTGCACATGCACAGAAGCACTTACTACTTTTCATATTCTGACACATGGTTCACATTTTCCTAATATCTCATTTTTTTTGTTGGAGCAGCCCTGGAATACTCTCCTCAGAAATGTATCATCCATTCATATAAAGACGGGTTGTCTGTTGGTCACACTTGGCCTCTGGTGTACTGCACTCTTGTATACTGTCACTGGAGTCTCTGTGGGGTAATTATTAGGGTGCTGGACAATGACTGTGGAGGCCCAGGCTCAAATGCCCACACAACAATAAAGTTTACTAGGTGGTCTTGGGCCAGTCTCTCTCAGCCTAACCTACTTCACAGAGTTGTTGTGGAAGGGGAAGACCATGTATGAGTGAAAGGGTGGGATCAAAATGCAACCGATAGATAGGAAGGATGTGACCAACAGCTGTGGGAGGTAATATTTCTCTGAGCATACTGCTTCACTTTCTTCTAGGGCTTATTTTTTATTTTTTTGTTTAGATTTGTTAACCACCCTTCCCCGCTTGTGTGGGACTCACGGCAGTTTACAACAATTAATTCAATACATTATAAAATCAATTAAAACCATTAAAAAGCAATGCTAAAAACATTCAGAGAATTTAAACACTGAAAACATTTTAAAACAAGATGGCATTGCTAGCATTCAGTCATGGGAGGGAAAGGGAGGGGTGCCAGGCAGATGTAAGGAACTGTCACTGGCCTCAACCAAAGGCATGGCAGAACATCTCTGCCTTACATGCCCTGCAAAATTTTAATAAGCCGGGCAGGGCATGGATGTAATTTGGCAGAGAGTTCTACCAGGCTGGGGCGAGGGCAGAACAGGTTTGTGTAATAAGTAATGCTGGCTCAGCTACTACCAGAAAATGTGAAGGAGGAAAGGGCTTTTGCATACTAGTCTACTGCCATGGATTTAAAAATGACTCAGTTGATCCCGCTCCTTATTCCATGACAACAGCTAGATTTTTCAGTGCCCCACTGATCGATCGATCTGCCTATCAAATACATTTTTCTTCTACCCTTCCTCCAAGGAGGATAGGGCAGGGTACCCAATTTCCCCTTCCCCACTGTATCTTCATAACAACCCTGTGATGTAGGTTAGGCTGAGAGAGAATGACTGATCCAAGTTGACCTGGCAAGTTTTGTGGCAGAATGGAGATTTGAACCCAGGTCATGGTTTAACCCAGGTCGTAGTTTAACCCTACAGCCACTACAACACACTGGCTCATTTGCTTACCACACAGTGCCACGGTGCTGCCTTTGCCATGTAGGGTTAAAGCAACATCATGATGGGCGAGAGAAGATCAGCTGACACAGACCAGTGTCACCAATGTGGGCTCTTCGGTGATATGCTACAATACCCACTACTGCCCATCAGGGATTCTATCATTGTACCCTATTTATGACTTTGTTTTATTTTGCCCCTCATTTCACTACCTATGGTCCTCAAGGCTGCCTAGCAATTTCATCAAAGATAATACCAAATAGTAACACACAAAAGCAGTGGGCCCTGAGCAGATGTTTCACTGTCCTTGGGAAGATATGCACACAAACTGGGACTCATGACTGAGACAAACTAGGGCACTAATTTCCACAGTCCTAGCTTTGCAACTAGCCTGTTCCCTGTGACCTTAATTATGCCTCTTCCTTTCCCTCGGCAATCTGTTTAGAGTTCAGTCATCATAACTTTCTTATTACCAACCATGAATATTGAAAGAAAAAGTGTGGTTGTACTGTACAGCAAACTTATTTTGACGTGTACAGTCAATGAACCTTGAAAGATACACCACATGAAATTACCCTGTACCAGCTCCTTTTGGATTGCATATCCCTAACTACAGTCCACTTATGCAAGAGGCAACAAACAGTGCTGGCTTGCCTCTACAGTCTTGTAGATATTGCTTCTGACAACAATCAGGACCTTTTTATGGTATAATCTTAAATCCATTTAAGTAGGTATAATTGCTCTTAATGGCTTTGTCCCACTATCAGAATTTAATTTTAAATGGTGCAGAGTGCAACCTTACTGTTCAGCCATCAAAAGATGGATGTGATCTAGAGAAAGATCGGTGTGTAAATACAATTAAATTTGCATGTCCCGTATGTAGTTGGCCTAAAAATAGTCATAATTCAGGGTATCCCAAAGTGCGGGCCCACTGGAATCAGCACTAAAATGAAGTCACTAAAATGTGACCCTGAGGAACCTTTGCAGGCTTAGGCTAGACTGCAATTATTGCTGGAAAAAAGAGGGCTTTTAGAAGGAAGTGGAGGATGGTGGGCTGGAGGAGTGGTGGACAGATGTTATAAGACTTTTGAGAATGGTAGAATGATGAAAGAGTTTGGGATGTATAGAAGCTATAGTAGGAGGCCTGAGATTTCATAAAGTTTCAGAAACACTGTGCAGTAGAAGCCGCACTTTTCACCCGTTAACTTTGAGGTGCTTGGTACAACAGAGTAAGAACCATTAAGGGCAGCTGAACTGTAACACAAAATACATTTTAACAACATGTGTTAAAGTGCAGTTTGCTTATCTAAGACAGTGGTACAAACTCCTTTCCCCTCAGTTTTACATGATGGATGCCATCCACATTATTAACAATAATGGATCAATTTAAAATATATTACTTGGAAATTGATCACATGTATTTCGGTGAAACTGACTTCCATGTAACTGCCTTGATTCATAGTTAAGAAGGTATGGGGGGGAGTGCACACACATTTTTCTGAGAACATGGGCTTACTGATTCAGTGCCAGGAAACCCTTGCAGTGTGCATGCTTTTTCCAGTGCCACAATGAATAAGACACCCTTTGGCTCATGTAGAACGTGTATGTGTCAGAATCCTCACGTATGCACTAGAACTGCTAATCAGTGGACATGTTTTAGATTGGAATGTTAGTAATTGTTATCTAGAGCAAATCGTTTCAGATTTGGTCCAGTAAAGGCAGCTATTTATTTATTTATTTTTGGATTTATATCCCGCCCTCCCCGAAGGCTCATACCATAGTAAGCCCACATATTATAAAAGGAGTACACTGTATATTCAACCCATAGTGACCTTTTATGCTTTTTTATTAACAACATTTGCATCCCCTCTTCGGAATGCAACATCAGGCCCAAGGTTGTCCAGTGAACTGCATGACTGAATAACGGTATGAATCCATGTCTCTGTTCCATGTCCAGCATATTATCCAGTATGCTGTACTTGTTTTTACACTGGTGGGTTTGTAAGCAACTCAAGCCATGCTTTTTATATGACACTGGCAATAGATTCCTTGCAATCTGCAACTCACCCTCATACAATTTTATTGCAACCTTTATGCCTAGTGACCAAAAATACATAAAACTATTTTCATGAGCCCAGCAGCAATTAGACTTGTTTTTCTGAAACAACAATTGCCCTGCCAACAAGAATGGGTGGGAAATTGCTTTTGGAGCTAAAAGGAGTTTCAAAAGCAGTTCCCAAAAACGTTGTAACCACTGTCAAATGCAGTTTGTGCACTGCAAAAAAATTGCTTTGTGCTAGCACAAGGTTCTTGTACAAGCCTGAGCAACTCTTTGGATCCTAGTCTATATAATTTACTTCCAAGTAATGTGCTTAGGATAAGCTCATCTTCACAGCCCACTTCATTCACATAATTAACATGAAGATCAGTGACTTCATAACTTTAATTCTTAAATTAATGTTCAAGGCTTTAATATAAAAATTACTGGATAAAAATAATCAGGACAGCTAAAATGCCATTTCCAGTCTTTGAAGCTATTAAGATATTTTTTTTATGAATGTGAGATGATTTTCTGCTACATGACACACTAGAAAAAATTATAATAATCAGTCAATGTGAATTAATGAAGATATTTTAAAACCCTTGAACAAAATCATGACACTGGAATTAATGTGGAACATAATCAAGAAATAATAATGAGGAAGCAATGACTGATGTATGACATACCTAAAAATGAAATTGTTGTCAGTATAAAGTTAGTTTTCCATTTCCTTGCTGAACAAGTTCAATGATGCCTTGACTACATGCCCTTAAAATAACAATCGTCTAGTCTCAAAAACTCACCTAGTAAATCATGGTTTACGTTACTGAATAACATACTGTCATATCTAGAAGATAATGTTTTCACTTAAGGGAGTCAAAATGGTAGATAGCAGCAGTAATAAATTGGTTCTGTTGCCAATTAACAGTAGAGAGAAACAATCAGCATTTGCCCCCTATAATGAATTTTTCAGCAAACAAAAGCTATTAACATACAGGAAAAGAATGGTGACGGAAAATTACAAATCACAAGCATGCTAAATTATTTGTTGGTTACAGTTTTATTTTGAAGTCAAGCCTGAATAAAATTAAATTTCTGAGTAAAATCATGTCAGTTGAACTAATGTGTTAGCATCTGAAGAAGGGTTATTAAAAATTTAACAGTTCTGGGCATACTTTCTCAGAAGTCCCATTGGTTTCAAGGAGAGGCTTATACATCAATTACATTTTTGTCCTATGTTTCCTCCAAAGAATTCAGAGCAGCATGCATGGCTCTCCTCCGTTTTATCCTGAAAACCCTGTGAGGTAGGGAAAGAGGAGAGAGAGCCCTGTGGCATGTATCCTATAACTCCACCAAGCAAAGTTTGGAGCCTTCCTCCAACTTCAATGGCTCTTCCTGCAACAGAAGAGCCACTCAAGCTGAAGGAAGACTCCTTAGGCTGGAGGAACTTCCTCCAGTCATCTCATCATCAAATTTATTGTTACAGTTAACGACCAGCACACTCAATCATTCTACATAAAAACATAACTTCCTCAGTCTAAGGTAGGGTTCATACCCGTGCACTTCAAAAATGGGTCTGATCCCAGTTCAGCATTCTGAAAACTATACCCCATTGACTCTCAGTGGGTATTAGGTAAAGGTAAAGGTTTCCCTTGCTTGAAAGTCAGTCAAATCTGACTAGGGATGCGGTGCTCATCTCCGTTTCCAAGCCGAAGAGCCAGCGCTGTCCGAAGACTTCTCAGTGGTCATGTGGCCAGCATGACTAGACGCCGAGGCGCATGGAATGCTGTTACCTTCCCACCGAAGCGGTGCCTATTTATCTACTTGCAATTTCTTGTTTTCAAACTGCTAGGTTGGCAGGAGCTGGGACCAGAGACGGGAACTCACTCCGTCATGCGGCACTTGGGTCTCGAACTGCTGAACTACCAACCTTCCAGTCTGCAGTTCAACGTCTTAACCACTTGAGCCACCACAGCCCCCAGTGGGTATTACTTAGGTAAATGTACAGTGCATCCTTACAATGCAATACTAAGCATCTCCCTTATAAATAAAAGCTGAATGGTGGTGGCACTTCTCTAGAACACTCCACATGCTCCAAAATCAGTTCGCTCTCTGACCTGTCATTCAGAGGGTCTCCCTATCCACTGGCTGCTTTGCCTGAGTCCTGCCTCCAACATTCTAAACATTTTGCTGTTCCTCCCCCCCCCCCACATAGCCAGTCAGAACACAGAGGTTATTTGCATATGCAGCCTCATTGGCCTTTGCCTCGGAACACAGAGTTCGTTTGCATATGCGACGTGATTGGCTTTTACCTCTAACATTCTAAATAGTTTGCTGTTCTGAGGTAAAATGTGTCCAATCTCCAGGTGAGGGCTGGAGATAACTCAGAATTCCAACTGCTTTCTAGATGGCAGAGATCAGTTCCCCTGGAGAAAATGGTGGGCTCTGTATCCTTACATGCTGCTGAGGTGGCCCCCATATGACAGTCAATGTGACGTAGCAGTCAGGGCTTCAGAGCATGGGAGAGGCTGCAGGTGTGTGGGGGGTGGAAAGCTGAAGAGTGAGGGGGAAATAAAGGTAGGTTGATGATTGGCTGGGAAGGAGATAGGGTTGCCAACTCCAGGTGGGAAATTCCTGGAGATGTGAGGGATGAAGCCTGGAGAGGGTGAGGTTTCAGGAGGCGTGGGACCTCGGATGGGTACAAAGCCATAGACTCCACCCTCCAAACCAACTATTCCCTTCTGGGGAACCACCGTTGCCAATCTCCAGGTGAGGGCTGGAGATCACTCAAAATTACAACTGTTCTTTAGGTAGCAGAGATCAGTTCCTCTGGAGAAAATGGTGGACTCAGTGTCATTATACCCTGCTGAGGTCGCCACAGCAAATTGACACCAAGTGTCCAAGGCCGGGGCACCTGCCCAGAGCCTCTTTCTAGAGGCCGTTGTATTTATTTCCACAACTGGCCTTTTTCCTAGTATTTAATAGAGGAGCTTCTACTAGGCTTATGAGCAGTCTTTGACACAGTGGACCATACCATCCTGTTTAGGTGTTTGGAGGCGGGATGTGCTTGTGGTTGGTTTCACCCATTGCTCACAGGCAGGACTCAGATGACTGCTGTAGGGGACAAGTTTTCTGCACTGCGGGATCTGCCTTGTGGGGTTCTACAAGGTTCAGTCTTGTCCCACATGCTATTCAATTTCTATGTAAAGCCCTTGGAAGAAATCATTCATGGTTTTGTAATAGGGTGCCATCAATATGCTGATGACACCCAGCTCTGTAATTCTTTATTCAAAACTCCTGGGACACTATTTATTTACAAAATGTATAATCTATCTTTCTGTCCTCATCAAGGTCACGAAGGCAGCTGTTATGTATTAATTTCTGCATTAGCTTGAGTTCTGAAACAGGAATGTAGATACACCAATCAGAGCTGCGCAATGTTCTGGAGGGAAGCACTCTGATTGGACCTTATATGTAAATAGTGATTGATTAATATCTGACTTGTGGGCGTGGCTACCCAAGCCCGGACTGTTTAAAAGAGAGCCTGTTGCTCTGTATGTTTGTCTCGTTCTGTTTTCTTCTGACTTCGTTAATAAAGCTGATTCACTGTTCACAAGCTGTGTTGAGTCTCGTACTTAAAAGCAGCTAACAAGAACGTACATAATAAAAACATGTCTTAAAAACCATTAAAACCAAACAAAAGCACATTTTTTAAACTATTAAAAACAAGCTAAAATACACATCCAAAAACATAAAAACAGCAGTTCAAACACAGCAGGAAGAATGGATCACTGAGGAATGTTAGAGAAAATAAAAATATCTTCACCCATTGGTGGAAGATGGCAACAGGCGAGGACAGACTTTCTGGGGAGACAGTTCCAGAGTTTGGGCGCCAAAATCAAGAAGGCCCTCTCCCAGACTGCCATCTGCCTGATCTCAGAAGGCTGGAGCACCTGAAGCAGGGCCTTGGAAAATTATTGTTGGTTTGGTTTGTAAGGGAGTCGGCAGACCCATACATGACTGCTGTCCAAACCAGTACTGTTCAGGAGGACATTCTTGTAGAGCGTGGTGATCATGGATCATGAATGTGGCCTCTATTGGGGTTTTTTCTCCCTTCTTCCAGTCTTCTATCCCAGGCTCATTGCTTTATACTGGTTTATTAGGAATGTTTGCTGTTAGAAAAAAAATGCTGTCATGTTTTGTAATTTGCTTGCTTGCTGATTGCTGTTATTCAAATGTTACCATATTTTGAAATTGGCTTACTGGTTGTCTAAATAATTCTATTGTACTTGTAATCTGCCTTGAATCCCAGTGAGAAAGGCACACTACAAATGAAAATAAATGAAATAAGTACATGTGATTCTAATGCCCACACCCAGTGTAATATGAGGGAGCAGCTGATTAAGGCTGCAATTCTGCACAAGCTTACTCGAACCAAGTCCCCAAATCAGTGGGGTACTTCTGAGGACAGAGTCAAGCCTATATTATTTGAAAGTAATCCCCATTGAGCTTGGTGGATATTCAGTCACTAAACATGTACTGGATTGCATGTGCCAATGTTCTTGATGTCAGCTTTAGTACTGCCAGTTTTCAGGCCTTGTTTTCTGTCAGTAAAAGGCGCACGTGTGGGTCTTTTCAGGGCTACTTGACCTTTTGAAGGAGGACTCCTTGGGGCCAAACCTGGCAGCAACCACTGGGCGATATGAGACAACACAACTTGCATGATATGCCCAGGACTGGTTGCTTGCTACTGTTCCACAGGAGCCACCCAGTGAAAGCCAGTGGGGTGTAGAATTTCAGAGTAGTGCGGGGAAGGGGAAATGAGATCGACAACAGACACACACACAGACACCCCGGCAAGTCCCCCTTGTGGGTCCCCAGTTGTCCTGTTCTATAATTTTGTGAAGCTCTTGGGAGGGGGGGGTAGGAATAATTTAAAAACAAGTACTATTTGACACCCCTACACCTTCCCTTCCACATCAGGGGTGAGAAGTGCCGTGGAGTCCTTTCTTCAAGGGTTCTTCGTCATCTCCGGAATCTGTAGGTGAAATGTTCGAAAACAACCCAGAACAGCCACTGTTTCCTGTGTGACATGAACACTATCTAAAAGACTTCTCTCCACCACCCCCTTCGCGCAGGCGCAGTGGTACATTCCTAAGGCGTTCTCGGCCCCCCTCCCAGGCAGGCGAAGTGGTACAGTCGCGAAGGGTGGCTTGTTCCCTCCCCCACCGGCGGAGGGAGACGCCATTGCGGAGTTGTTTGTGAAGCAGCAGAAGGAGGCGGCCGCCGCCGAGGAGGGAGACAGCTGTGTTTCCAGCCGTGCTGAGGCCTATTTTGGGGAGAGGGATTATTTTGCTGTTCGGGGAGCGGGAGGATCATGTCCACTCCAGCCAGGCGGAGGCTAATGAGAGATTTCAAGAGGTAGGTGCTTTTCTTCCTTCTTCGTCCAAACGGTGGTCGCTCTTGGGAGCAATGTGTGCCCCCCCCCTCCCCGGTCGGGGTCTGCTGGACTGGGTTCGCTTCTTTACTTAGGGTTTCCCTTGTGTCTCCCCGGGGCGAACAACCGGCCCCTTTGCCCCCCTTCTAAGTGGGGGTGGGGGAGCCTTTTCTTGTATTGGGAAGAAAGAGATCTGGGTTTCTTCTGCTCTCCTTCTGCCCAAAACTAGTGGGAGGACAAAGAGTTGAGGAGCTCCCGTCTCTCACTTTCCAAGAGGGTCTTTTTATTTTACCCCTACCTGGGTCGCCGTTCTCTGCTCCTCCTCCTGCCTGTCAGAGAAGAGGAAATCAAGACGAAGAAGGATTGTTCTACACAAAAGACTGGAGGACTTGTTATTTTCTCTCCCACCTCCGTCGAAAGGATTTTCCTACTACACGTTGGCAGACCCCCTTGTATAAGATGCCTGCTCGATGGTGTAATTGAAGGGGACAGGAATGACCACGTCAGAGGGACAAATAACTGGATGCCTCGGGTTGTGGGGAACGACCAAAGATACCAGTTTCTGAAGAACAAGGGGGCATTACTGTAGGGGACAGCCAAATCTGTGAGTTAGAAATGCATCTGGTTTCTCTGACATTCACCCACCCACCCACCCTGATCACTGGCTTGTGGTGGATACAAAAGTGGCCTCTGTGGAAAGTTCAAATGTTAAAGGTACAACTATAGACATATTTGGAGTACTGAAGTGCTATGTAAGGGCTACGACAAACTGCATATGCATAGGAAATAATTGCCAGATTTTCCAAACGGAGGGGAGAAGGTAGGTCACAGACCTTTTAGAAACATATACACTTCCTGGTTCCTGCAGTGCCAGAGTGTAAATTCTCACACTGCATGCTGTCCAACTTGCCAATTTATTGCTTCAAAAAAATAAAGAAACTGTTGTCATAGGTTTAGGTTCCTCAGTGAGTCAATAGTGAGGCTGTAAATAAAACTTCCAGTCCAGTATCCTCCTCTTCCCTTGGACATCCTGAATCTTTTAGTCCCCAGCTGCTTCAGAGTTCATTTCACTCTGACTCTTTTATAAAGCTCTTCACTGTCATGCTGATGCAAAAAGGGAATTGGTGCACAAATTCTTCTACTTCCAGAAATGTAAACTTTTTGAAAGGCTGGCTTGAGAATTCCATAATGGGTAGGGAGTGGAGGAAGCTGTGGAGAGAAATATGTGAATCCTTTTGCTTGTATAGCTGATTGGTTTCATTGTACATAATTCTGAAAAAGCCAGTGAATGCAGTAATCACAACTAGGCTTGTGTTTGAAAAGAAATTCCAGCTTTCTCACAAGGTAGCAGGGCAGGCTCGTGCATTTCCATATTTGTTTAGGATTACTTCTTCTAATGGCTCTGCTTCACAGCTTTTACTGACATTTGCAAGCATCTGAAGAGCTTATGCTGAAGTTGGCAAAACAATGGCCATTTTCCTTTCTCAAGCAGGCTGCCAAGAAAGACATCCTATCCAAAGTGCCGTACCTGGCACTGTGAATGGATTCCATGGAGAAACCTGTTCTGCTCCTGTAAAATCACCATTTATAAGCTCAATAATATTTAGGTTGTAACATTAATATGGTAACAGGTCTGCATTATGTTAAGTGTCTAGTCAAGAGGAACAGCTGTAGGTAGTCAAACTTTGCTCTGGGTTGGACTTAACAGAGAAGAAAGTGCATTCTGGTTTTATGAACTGACAGATACTTCAGGATTAGGGTGGGCTATTAAGGCTGGCCACCATGGTTTTGCCTGCCCAGCATAATGGCTTAGTGCTGTTACATTGTCAAAAGCCATGGTAAACAAATACAATAGTGCATTTTTCCTAAGAATATCCTCTGCTGAAATAATTGAGGCTTTCATTGAAATAAATGCTACAGGAGAAATAACTTCAAAACTGAATGCTTTTGTACATTCATAATTCAGACAGGGAATGGGTTATTAATACTGCCTTGTTGTTTTTAATAACTTTAATACTGCTAAAGTTTTGCCAGACAAATCTTTAACTTTCACTGCTGGCTTTATTTTTAATGCCTCTCTTGATATACCTTATGCTGGATTTGTCTTTCTTGAGGGCATTGTGTAAGCTACACAGTTTTAAAACAGCTTCAGATTCCAGTTTTTAATATAAAACATTATATGCTGTACAGCTTGACTGCACACTTCTACTAGAAATTCATTTCTGATTTTGCAGTTTTAGTAATGCATTTAAAAAGCTTTTCTAGAGATACTGACAAATGAACCGTCCATATTGCATGCATTTATGTTAGCTAGTCAGAAAAGTCCCCTCATCATCAAATTGTCCCCTGAAAGGCTCTGCAGCAGTTTGTTTGCTGCATTTGATGGTTCACAGAGACACTTTGGAAAGTTCTTTGCCATGGATTCTAATTATGTCCTGTATTTTAAGACATTGTGAATTAGCTTGGGCAAATTACTTACATTTAGTACATACCTCTCCTTCTCTGCTGATTGTGCTTAAAAGTAATGTGAAGGGGGGTAAAAGTCAATTTGCTTCTTTGCGAAATTAGATGTGAAACAGCCTGAAAGGGTTGGTATGTCATCAGGAACAGTTCTTTCTTGGGGCATCAACTGGGCATTGCTCACACTAATGAATGTTATGAAAAGTGAGGAAAAATAATGTTTATGCCTGGAGATTTACACTGCACATTACTTGCTAGATTGTGTTTGGTTGTAGTGTTATGTGAGCTCTCAGTTCCTCTAGGAGGGAGATATTAAATACACTTTCTCTGTAAGAAATCCTCTAGACAGTCCCTTTATCTTCTGAGATAGAGAAGACAGTCTAAATGTTGAAAGGGAAAACAGTTGGCAGTAGAAACATCAAAGTGGAATGCATTTATTCCATATAGATAGTTGGTTTCATGTACTGCACTGGCTGCCTATGGCATACTGAATTCACTTCAAGGTGCTGGTTCTTACCTTTAAAGCCCTTTATGGTCAGGGGCCTACATAACTGAGGGACCACCTTTCCCCACATGTTCCCCAGAGAGGACTGCACTCAGGGTCTCAAAACTGTCTGGCCCTCCTGGGTCCCAAAGATGCCAGGCTGGCTTCGACCAGGGCCAGGGGCTTTTCGGTGGTGGCTCTGCACTGGTGGATTTTTTTAAAAAAATTTTTTAACAACTGCACTGGTGGAATGAGCTCCTGGATGATATCAGGGCCCTTTGGGAACTTTTACAGTTCCGCAGGGCCTGCAAGATGGAGCTCTTCCGCCAGGCATTCGATAAGGAGCCGTACCATAGGACCCCTGTGCCGTGGCATTACCATTGCAACCTGTGCATCACTGGTGTGAAGGGACCGAGATAGTTCTACATGAATGCTGATTGTACCTACCCCATTAGGATCTGCTATTAAGATGATTTGTTATTGTGTCTCACCATCAGTTTATAACTTGGCACACTAGCACTTTATGACTGGTTTTTAGAAATTCATTGTTTTAACTGTTTTAACTGTTTTAAATTTTATGCAAGCTGCCCTGAGCCTGCCTTGGTGGGGATGGTGGGGAATAAATTGAATAAAATAAAACGAATATGTAGTGACTCAGAATGCAAACCGAGTGCTGGGAAGTCCCCAGTTTTGATTTCAGCTCAGCCACAGACTCACTAGACTTGTAAGTATTCTTTGGAATAATACACATGAAACACTTTGAACACTTGAAATGTGTTAATTATTATTAGTTCATAATATTGATAGCTGAATTGATAGCACATTTTGGACGACTTCTCTCCTTGACTTAGGCTGACTGAAGCAGTTAATAGGCATAGAGATTTCTTGTTATCTGCAGTTGACTCAGCTGCAAAGTCATTACAACTAAAGGTATTTCGCAGCAGAGATGGCTTTAGTTTTTGAAGCTTCATGAACTGCACTTGCAGGGCTTATTGCTGAGACCAGAGCTTTGGCGTGCTATCTGGCTATCATGTAGCAAGAAATCACGTCCCTTTGCTCTCCAGCCAAGGTTTTAGGTGGCTTGTGTTGTTGACATTGAATTGCTTGAACAGAGCATGCTCAAAGAACAGAGCTATCTGACTACAAGGTAGTTTAGGAGCAAGGAACCACTGATTGACAACACCATGTTGTTAATCTGCTATAATAACAACGCTGTGTTGTTTCTAGTGTTCCCTTTGCTAGAGTTAATACATGGAAATGGATTGCTCTGTGTTCTTGCTTAGTGTTGTGACTACTCAGAAGGAAAAAGGTCATATTTGCCATGTGGGTGGACCTCATGCTGCCCAGCATTTCTGTGACTTAAGGATCAATAACGTGCCCTTAATGATGCACAGTGCAATCCTGGCCCTAACCCGGATAGTCCAGGCAAGCCCAAACTCATCAGATGTCAGAAGCGAAGCAGGGCCGACCCTGCAAATACTTGGAAGGGTCTCCACAGAATACCAGGGCCAGGATGCAGAGGCTGGTAATATCAAAGCCACCTCTTTGAAATGCCCAAGCCCCACTAGGGGTCTCCAGAAGTCAACCATGCCATGACTTCCAGGCATACACACAAACAAAATACTCACCAAACACACACACACACATACACAGTGCATTCCTGAAAAGTCACACCCTAGAAAATCAGTATGCTTCTTGACCATATGGGGGCAAAATGTGTGGTGTTTTGTGAACAGATAGCACGTGATGGAAGGACAGAATGTTTTGGGAAACATCAATGTACAGACAAATCAAACAAGCCCACCAATCAGACTAAAGTAGTACAGTCTTAACTATACTACAGTTAGTAAACATAAATAGAATCAAGACAATTAAATCCACTGATTTCCTCCTCTTTCAGTAAGTTTCTGTTTGCATCTCAAATAATATTTAATAATTTCTTCAGTAAACAATTCTGAGTAGTTGTTTCCAGCTGAAGGTCACTGAACATATGAGTATGCCTTATACTGAATCAAATAATTGGTCCATCAAGGTCAGACTTGTATACTCTGACTTGCAGGGGCTTTCTCAGGGATTTACATCACCTGCTATCAGGCGCTAAGTGGAGATGCTGGGGACTGAAAGAAAACCAAAGGGAAAACAAACCCTACCTGAACAACAAATTAGGTACCCAAAAAGTTGAGTGCAGCAAACAAAAAAATACAACAAAATACTTATTACAGAGTGTATCAATAAACAATTAAAACATAATACATAATATAACATGCAAGTATCATATACAGCAGCCTATGGGACTTGCACGCCTACTGATCATAAATCACACAAGTGAATATTAAATAAAAAGCCACTAGGCGAGATGTGTTTCAGCCTTGAGGGCCTTCTTCAGTGGCCTAAAACCGTGTTGCACACACATAAAACATAAAATGATAGACGGACCAGGCAGGTTTGAAATTTCAGGGGTGGAAAATGGTCAGTAAAATCAGTAAAAGTCAGCTTTTTCATCTTGGTCAGTAGTTTGTCAGTTATTTTTAAAAAGTGGTCAGTAAAGTCAGTATTTCTTTGATTTTTGTGAATGCAGTTTGTATTTTCCCATTTTCATTACTGCATTTTTGGGGAAACATGATGACTTCCCAGTGAGAAGACAGATTGTTTTCAGTTTAGTTATGAAGTACTTTAAGGACTTTGTTCCTAAAAGTGATTCAGTGAAATCTTCCACAAAGTATAAGAAACATAATTAACCTCTTAAAACGTGAGACAGTGAAAGTAGAGGTGATGGATATTGTGGGATTCAACATGACACAGCTCAGAGTTGAGAAAGCAATGGAAAAGAAGACGACAAGGGGAAAAATGCTTTGGATGCATGCAGAAAACTGTTGAGAAACTAAAGAGTTCGTGAATAACTTTATTTATTCAATTTATACCCCGACCTCCCCGCCCGAGCGGGCTCAGGGCGGCTTACAAAGAGATTAAACATATAGGTAACAAATTATATACAATTTTAAAACAAATAATAAAACTCTGCATTATCATAAAGTGCTAGTAAGTGATCAGGTACTTATAACAATGCTTACAGAAGGTGGAACCAATACTAGTGTTGTAATCAGATGATCTATATTGGTGGTTGGTTCGTCTTGGTCTCTGTATTTAGGCAACAGCACAGGCTGTTGGTGGTAAGCCAAGGACCAGGGCACTGTCACTTCTCAGTTATTTGATGTTGTTTGGTGCAGCTCCTTAGTCGAAGGCCTGGTGGAAGAGCTTCTCCATCTTGCAGGCCCTGCAGAACTGTAAAAGGTCCCGAGGGCCCTGATCTCTTCTGGGAGCTCATTCCACCAGTACAGAGCCACCACTGAGAAGGCCCTGGACCTGGTTGTGGCTGTCCTGGCATCTCTAGGACCTGGGAGGCCAATCAATTTTGTGACCCTGAGCACGGTGCTCTTTGGGGAACATGTGGGGAAAGGCGTTCCCTCAGGTATGTGGGCCCCTGACCTTAAAAGTAAGTACCAGCACCTTGAAGTGAATTCAGTATGCTATCGGCGGCCAGTGCAGCGCTTTCAGCGCAGGCTGGATGTGCTCCTGCATAGGGAAGCCCATCAGAAGCCTGGCTGCAGCATTTTGCACTAGCTGTAGCTTCTGGATTTGGGTCAAGGGCAGTCCCATGCAGAGAGCATTACAGTAGTCCAATCTCGAGGTGACCATCACATGGATCACTGTCACCAAGCTGTTGCATTCGAGGAAGGGAACCAACTGTCTAATCAGCCGGAGGTGGCAAAAGGCTGGGCCTCCATTTTTAGAGAGGCATCCAGGAGCACTCCTAAGCTTCTAACCTCTGACGCTGGGACCAACTGCACCCCATCGAAGCTCGGAAGTAGGATCCCTACCCTCAGGCTGCCCCAGCTCAGGCACAGGACCTCCCTCTTCGTCGGATTCAATTTCAGTTGGCTTATTCTGAGCCAACTAGCCACAGCTTGCAACGCCCAGTCCATATCTTCCAGTGTAGAGTCAGACTGGCCGCCGAACAACAGATAGAGCTGGGTGTCATCTGCATACTGGCAGCATCACAGCCCATGCCTCTGGGCACTCTGGGCAAGGGGGTGCATGTAGATGTTAAGTAACATTGGGGACAGCACTGCCCCTTGGGGCACTCCACAAATCAGTGGGTGCCTTTGGGATAGCTGCTTCCCTAGCGCCACCCTTTGTCCCCAACCCTAAAGGAAGGAAGCCAGCCATTGCAAGGCAGGCCCCTGGACTCCAGTGTCGGCGAGGTGATGGATCAGTAACTGATAGTCGACCGTGTCGAACGCCTCCAACAGCAACATCGCTGCTAATCCACCCCAATCTAGATGCCTCCAGAGGTCATCCATGAGGGCGACCAGTGCCGTCTCTGTCCCATGGCCTGTGCAGAAATTGAACTGGAAAGGATCTAGACTAGAATGGACATGTCATCCAAAAAGCTCTGTAGCTGAATTGTCACATCCCTCTGTTATTTTGCCCAAATAGGGCAGATTGGAGACCAGCTGGTAATTAGCCAATTCAGCCAGATCCAGAGATGGCTTTTTCAGGAGGGGACAAACCACAGCTTCCTTGAGTGCTCTAGGGAACTGTCCCTCCAAAAGAGACTTGTTGATAATCTCCCTTAGGGCATCTTGAAATCCATCATGGCCAGCTTTAATTAGCCATGATGGGCACGGGTCAAGGCAGCACATGGTAGGGCGTACATTTAAGAGCAGTTTGTCAACTTCCTCCAGGCTGAGCGGACTGAAATAATTCGTAACCTGACTAGAAGACATGCATGGAGCCTCGAGTTCGCTCACTGTCTCAACTGTGGCAGGGAGGTCATGGCGGAGCAACAAGACTTTATCTGCAAAGTAGCTTGCAAAGGCCTCACAGCCAGTGTCCAGTTCCCTAACATTTGGTCTGCCTTGTGGCAGAACAGTCATAGACCAAATTATTCTAAATAATTGGGCTGGGCATGAGCTCACAGATGCAATCGTAGCTGCATAATACTCTCAGCGGCTTTGACTGCCATCTCATAGGATCTCATAAACGTCCTATAAGATGTTCTTGTGGCTTTGCTGCAGGCGCACCACTACTGTCTCTCTAGCCATCTTAGCCTTCGCTTCATCAGCCGCAACTCCTGGGTAAACCAAGGAGCCAGCCTAGAGTGAGGGCGCAGAGGGCGTTGGGGAGTGATCTCATCGATGGCTGCCGAGAGTCAGCTGTGCCAATCCTCCACAAGCTCATCTAACAAGCCACCAGGGGGCATTGGATCCTGCAGGGCCATTTGGGTCCGCGGGCAAGTTGAAATCTGCTCACCGCCCAAACGGTTGGGGTGAAACATTCAGATGGGCCTTCAGGGCAGTGACCCGGTCCACTGTGACCCCTGCTGCAAAGATCAGATCGAGCGTGTGTCCGGCCTGGGGAGTGGGAATCATTACATATTGGGAGAGTCCCAGCGCCACCACGGATGACACTAGGTCCATCTCCTGTGTGGAGACCACATCGTCTGCATGGACACTGAAATCATGCAGGGCAATCGGTCTAGGGTGTTCCAATGCCCAGCCTGACACAGCCTCCACCAGGGATGGCAGGCTGCTGGCCGGTTCTTTTTTCATCAGGAAACCAAAGATAAAGTAAAAGCAAAGACAAGTCTTACCTTACAGTAATTATGTGTTGTTGTCATAATTATTACTTTATGTTTGGTTTTTAATATGTTTTTGCTGTTTTATTATCTGCAGTAGGTAATTCTTTTTAAAAGGGAATCTTTTTTGCCTTAAATTTTGTACAATAATGAAAACATTGTTCTCTATTCATAAAAAAATCAATAAAAAGGTGTGCAGTCCTTTTATCTGGGTCACATCTAACTATGGGGATGGTAGAGGCCAGATAATAATAATTTTTAATGAAGTCCTAGTTTTACATTTAAAACGCTAGCTTATCAGTAAGCTGACATTAAATTGTTCAGTAATTTGTCAGTATTTGGTCAGGTTTTTTTGGAATTTTGGTCAGTAAAATCAGTATTTTTGACCCTCTGACTAGTTTCCACCCCTGTGAATCCTGAAAATAGTAAAAAGTAAGCCGTTAACTGTATTGTCAAATAATTGTAGCCAAGGGGATGTTAATCAAGAAGCGGTAGTAGTATTGGTTACTTACACTATAGGGGGAGGTGCCAAATAAAAAATAGGCCTGTAAATAATTACGATCCAGCCCACAAAAAAGCTGATATCTCTCACCAATATCTGTTATTCAGATATCTGATTTTTTGCAGGCTGGCTCATAATTATTTACAGGCCTATTTTGGACTTTCCCTTTGCATCCATTCATGTCAGCGATTGAGCTTTCTTTCAGCTTTAGTCCCGTTGCATCATTAAGGACAGCGCTACTCATACTTGTCCTCAGCATTTCCCCGGTAGCTGATTAAGTGCCATCTGACCTGGGTGTCCTGTCTTCTAGCACTATATCTTTTTTCTTTTGGATTGTCTCATCAGAGGGTTTTCAAGGTAAGAGATGATCAGAAGTGGTTTACCATTGCCTTCTTCTGAACCGTACTAACTGGGGTTAGCTGAAATGCCACTGCCATTGTCTACGAAAGATCCTCCACCCCCATCGCCACTGCAACTGTCTGTTCTCTTCTGATGTGGCTGTTCTTTCCTGAAGTGGGTGGATGCATTGTAGTCTGGTGTCTCACCTCTGAGTGACTCCGCTAGGAGTTTAGCCTCTTGACAGAGTCTAAACTCCTTACAGTGTTGCTCTCAGCTTGTTGACACACACTAACCCCTATACCACATTAAGGTGTGCATCAGTTTGCCAGGTAGTTCTGTAAATCCAGAACTATGAAGTTATCACGCTAGTAGATCTTGCTCAGTCCAGTGTTCCCTCTAAGCTGTGGAGTCTCGTGAGCAAAAGTTCTACTTTGTGAGCTACTGGCATTAAAGTTGTGAGCGAAAGATTTGCCTACTGTATAAATTAGTTTGCTTTGGAGCCATCCTTCCTGTGCTAAGACAAAACTGTGTGAGCTGGAGGCTAAAAAACTGAGCTAGCTCACACTAACTCAGCTTAGAGGGAACACTGCTCAGTACCTGAATAGCACGGCAAGTGCTACTGCTCTATCCATTCTGTTGTTCATACTTATATATATATATTTATATACTTATATATATTTTTGTACATTCTTTCCCAGAGTAATCCTTAGACTTGCAAGAGTAATGTAGAAGAACTTTTGATTACTTACGTAATTATGATTATTGTCCAACTGCATAGTTAATGTGTATATATTGTGGATTTTCTGGGGGGTTTTAGATTACAAGAAGATCCTCCTGTGGGTGTCAGTGGCGCACCATCCGAGAATAATATAATGCAGTGGAATGCAGTCATTTTTGGGTAAGTGAAGAATGCTTTAATTTTGAAGAAAATAATTACTTACAAGGTAACTGCATGAGGGCTTGTAGAAGTGCTGTGCATCTACTGAACACACCTTAGGATATGAATTTTTAAGGGAAAGCAAGATACTTGATATCTTTTTTTGAACTCCCTTGTTATTTTTAAATGTAAATACATAAATATGAAAGTTTAATTAAGACCGGAGTAAGTAACCACTGATGTATTATGCTTTTTGTAATACGGAGAACTTTGGCTGGAAATACATTGATCACATTGCTTAAACTATAACTGTGTGATCAGGACACCCTGGTAGCAGTTCTGCTGAAATATGAAAATATGCTGTTCTGCTGAAATATGAGAATCAAATTTGTCTTAAGTAACAGATTTGCATACTTAGCTAATATCTCTATTGCAGTTTTGATGGAGCCTAAATTGTAACAAATCTATTTTAAGAAATAGTACTACTTCTGTTCATTTACTCTTCTTCTATATTCACTTCTTTTTCTAATGTAAAGGAAAGGTATACGATCTCTTTAGAAACTCTGTATTTTGTCTTGTTCTAGGCCAGAAGGTACTCCTTTTGAAGATGGTAAGTTCTTAATCTTCCTTCCTTTTTTTTTTCTTTTTTTTGGGGGGGTGTCTTAGTAAATTTCTTACAGCAACTTTGCATTGTCTAATCATCAGCTTACATTAGCCACCACATTGTTTGAAATGTCCCATGGTAAAATTCCAGTTGCTGTAATAATACCGCCAAACTACGAAAGTTTAGCTAAAGTTCCATCTGTAATATATAACAATTGTCATATGTTTTGAAATACCCTACTTTGGCAGCGCCAGTGGGTAAATAGTCCTGCTGTTTAATTGGGACCAATAGGTGCTTTCAGAATAGCATTCTTTGAAATGTTTTAAGCATGACATTTTGTGTACAATATGTTACAAGTTGGTTATCTTTTATCTGTAATTGCATTAAGGATTGCAGTCTAGACAGGCAAAGTGCAGATCCTTCTGATGTCCTGTAATTGCATTAAGGATTGCAGTCTAGACGGGCAAAGTGCAGATCCTTCATAATGTAGGTCAAGTCAGAATTACTACAGTTCCACCCCATATCCAAAATCAGATTATCTGCATTTAAAAATTAACTAATAGTTAGCCATACCCATTGACTTGGAAAGATTGTCATCATTGTGTTTAGAATCTAGTTTCTGTTGAGCTCTTCTTTGGGGGATAGTTCCCCTCTAGAATGGAAAGAAGCATTGATCTCAGCTTTGTCCCACTTTTTATTCCATTAGAATTTCCTCTGCCCCTCCCTTAGACTTCCATTTCCAACAATAATGACATCTTGGCCAAAGTGGAATCTCTCAGCTAAGATCCATGCAACTGTAGTATTAGTTCTGTGTGAGTTTGGACTTGTGTTTCTTGAATAGCAGTCTCCCCTGCCACATGCAAAGTACTGTTAAGAGTGTGAGG
Source organism: Gekko japonicus (assembly GCF_001447785.1). Classification (NCBI taxonomy): domain Eukaryota; kingdom Metazoa; phylum Chordata; class Lepidosauria; order Squamata; family Gekkonidae; genus Gekko; species Gekko japonicus. The sequence goes on from NW_015161954.1 coordinate 1,105,205, forward strand.
ACTCTTAAATGTTATGATAGAAGATAGAAACCCCCTGTTTAAAACACAAAAAAAGGTCAAAAATCCCACAGGGCATACCAAAGACCTTGGGCACACCTAAAGTAGCTATTTGGATCCCAGCCACTATTGCTATCACGAAAGCAGTCAGATACAGATCAGAGCAATCGATGACTGATGGACAGCTTAGGTATCCTCCAAATCTATGAGGTAAGTGATGTTTGGAAAAGATGGGGCTGAGAGAATCAGTAAAATCCACACCCAAGAACTGGTCCTAAAAGCATCTTCAAGCTCCAAATCATCTGCTGAATGAATTGGAGCAAACTAGATTTAGTGAAATGTTTGACGGACCAGTTAACTTCTCCTAAAACATCCACTTTTGTTCATGCTTTCAAGGAGATATGCCTGGTTCTCAGTACAATCCTAAGATGATTTATGCCCTTCTGAGCCAATTGAAGGCAGTGGGTGTAACTTTTTGTAGGGTTGCACTATTTATCTTTAGTGCATGATGTGAGTTCATCTTTTGGTATGGAAAATACGAACAACTGGAAATTCTCTCAAACCAATCTGCATAGAAAATGGTCTCCATGAAAATAACCAAACTAAATTTTGAGAATGTTATGGTAGTAGTTTATGTAGACATCCTTCTGCCTCTCAGTTTATTGTTGTGACCTGAAGCATGGCTAAAGGGGGAAGTTTGGTTCTTAACAGGTCAGGAAATGTAGGAGCTGGGTTTTGATTTTGGTTTTTATATTTGGTGATGTAATTTTCTTAATGGATCTAAATTTGATGGGTCTTAAGGCAAAGAGAAAAATATTTCCTGTATCTTTTAATGATTGAAAGTCTTCTGTGTTAATATCTGAGTTGGATCCTGCCAGCTTTTCTGTTGGAAACATGGGCAGACAAAAAACCCCTTCGAGCACTGAAAAAGCCGTACTGGGGATCACGATACCTGCATGGACAAAAGCAGTGTGGGATGGGGGCTGCAGTGAGGAGAAGAATTGGATGAGCCTAAGGGGGGGAAATGGCAGGATCCAGCCCCTGATTTTTAATATTCTGGCTTTACCCAGGGAGGGGGGAATATAGGTAGTTTATAGCAGCTTTGCAAGTAAGTCCATAGAAGTTACTAGCCCATGAACATTTTTACTAGTCTGTTTAAAAGGTAAACGTTCCCTTGCTCGAAAGCCAGTCGAATCCGACTCTAGGGTTGCGGGTGCTCATCTCCGTTTCAAAGCCGAAGAGCCAGCGCTGTCCGAAGACGTTTCCATGGTCATGTGGCCGGCATGACTAAACGCCAAGGCGCACGGAACGCTGTTACCTTCCCACTGAAGTGGTACCTATTTATCTACTTGCAATTTCTTGCTTTTGAACTGCTAGTCTGTTTACTCCTCCATATTTAAGATAGTTAAAAGGAGATAACCCTTTTTGTAAAGCTTTCCTGCCTTGCCTGGCACAAGAATGCCTGGGACTATTTACAAGGCTAATTTGCAACTTCTGGGTTATGCAGCATATCTAAGGCTGTTGCATACAGCCCATGGGAACTTGTTAAGACACTGCACACCATTTGTCCTCCTTAAAAAATTTCAATAGCAAAAGCTTCGTAAATAGCTGCTGGTATTGAAAAATTGTTCACCTCTGTTCTAGTGTCTGTTAGTTTTTGGCAGAAACGTTGCAAGGTTGGGTCTAATGAAGACTCCTAGTTTATCTAACTCTGAAGAACATTGGCTGCTTTCTTCTTTGAAGTGTTCAGGAAGAATCATGTCTCAAGCAGGTACTAAGCAATGCTCCCTCTAAGCTGTGGAGTCTCGTGAGCAAAAATTCTGCTTTTGCGAGCTACTGGCATTAAAGTTGTGAGCGAGCGATTTGGCTACTGCATAAATTAGTTTACTCTGGAGCTATCCTTCCTGAGCTAAGACAAAAATGTGTGAGCTGGAGGCTAAAAAACTGTGAGCTAGCTCACACTAACTCAGCTTAGAGGGAACACTGGTACTCAGGGCTCTTTTCGTAGAAAAAGAGGTGCAGGAGCTCATTAGCATAACTCATTAGCATATGCCACACCCCCTGACATCACCGGAAGTGTGTCATAGGCCACACCCCCTGACATCACCAGAAGTGTCAAAAGGCCATCCCCCTGAACATCACCGGAAGTGTGTCAGAAGGCCATACCCACTGCTCCAGCTCCACTGGACTGTTTTGGATTGCTAGCTATTGGGGGGAAATGAGCAGATTTGCCCTCACAGAGCAGCCAGAGCCGGTTCCTGACTAAAACTTGGTCTTAAAGGTGCCACTGGACTGTTTTGGTTTACTGGCTATGGGGGGGGGATGAGCAGATCTGCCCTCACAGAGCAGCCAGAGCCAGTTCCTGAATAAAACTTGGTCTTAAAGGTGCCACTGGACTGTTTTGGTTTACTGGCTATGGGGGGGGGATGAGCAGATCTGCCCTCACAGAGCAGCCAGAGCCAGTTCCTGAATAAAACTTGGTCTTAAAGGTGCCACTGGACTGTTTTGGTT
>NW_015161954.1:1108173-1110682 GCF_001447785.1 Gekko japonicus
AAATCAATACACTGCAGGGGGAAACGGGGGGGGGAGGAAAGGGGGGGATAAGAGAGGCAGGAAATAAATTCAGTTAAATGGAGCAGGGGAAAGAGGGAGAGGAAGAGAGGGGGAGGAAAGGGAGCAATTAACAAATAGTTGCAGGGGGAAAATGAGGCTGTAGGAGGGGAGGGGGAGGCACAGCTGAGATGGGGCGGGGCCAGTGTGCACGGAGAGGCTCTCCAGCTGGGTGGGAGGGAACAGCGAGGGGAGGGGAAAGGGCTGGGACTGCCCGGCTGAGGTCAGTCGCCCAGGAAGTGTCCTGCGCCTCTCCTCCTGTCCCCCCCGCTGTGGACCACCAGGGGGCCCGCCTGCCTGGGCAGAGCTGAGCTCCGGCTGGGGCCAGGGCTGGGCTGTCTGCACATGTTCCTCCTGGGGGCGAGGCTTGCTGCCTTAACTGCTGGAGCTCCGTCCCGGAGGGCTCCGGCTGGAAAAGACCCCTGCTGGTACTAAGTAAAAGTTTATTCTGAAATAGTTGGATATAAATAGTCCAACATCTTTTTAGAAAAAAGAATATTCCTTGGGGCAACAATCTGTTGTCTTTTTGTCTCAAAAGAAAGCTTTCTTGAGATCTTTCCACTGCAAAGGAGAACTTGAAATCATTCCTCTTACATTAAGACTCTCAAGAGATTTCTCTGAGATGAAAATGAAAGGGTACCAGAATTCATTGCCATGAGAAGCATAGTGAGGATTTTATGTGTGGTTTTCTATTTCATGTTTTGGTATCCTCTTTCCTTTACTTTTTTGATCTGCTTTGTGTTGGATTCAGATTTGATTGGTTCTGGCTGATTCACACATTAGACTTCTTTTCATTTGGAGGGCAGTTTTGTGTTTCTAATATAGTTTGAAAGTTGTGTGGATAATTTCTGTGTATTTAAATGAACATGTTTGTATTGCTCTATGTATGACATGATGCACTGTGCATGAATTTGATCTGCTTTCTGCCCAGCAGTGTTTTTCCATATAAGTTTTTCATAATTTCTGAAGAAGCTCATAATTGGTCATTCACCACAATCTACACCAGCTTAAAATGCAACATTATAGAACTCATAATTTATGGGTTGCTGTGGTATAGTGGCGAAATAAAGACCTGGAAGGTCCAAATTCAGATCCCCATTCAGTCATTTAGCTCATCTGGTGACCTTGGGCAAGTCATTCTTTCTTAGTCTAACCTACCTTACTGGGTGGTTCTTAGGATAAAATAGAGAACTATGTATGCTACCGTGAGCTTCTTGGACGAAGAGCAAGATAAATATGCAAATATAATACAGGTCAGATAATTTTCTCTGTCAAACAAGTTGGCCAAATTCTTGGGGGGGGGGGTTGGGGGGTCACCATCAATGTCACACTCCTAGACTGTGGAAATTCCACAGAAATAATTCTGTATTGAGCTTCCATTTCTTTAGGGCAGTTGATATCTGAATAACTTACGTTGTGTTGTAGGTTCTGTTGAGTGGGCTGCTAAAATGATATGAGGATGCTGATGTTATTTCTATTCTTAGCCGTGTATTGCAGAGCTTTATTAACACTTAAAATAAAAATAAACACTTGGTCTAACATTATTTTTAGAGTAGTAGGCCCTGGAGTAGTAGGCCCTGATGTTAGTCATAACTTCTTTTGCAAAACTAAAATGTCACGTCTGGGTTCTAAAAGCAATTACATGTACATAGTCTTTTTTCTCTTCTTTCCTCTTGTTATGCAGGTACCTTTAAGTTAGTAATAGAATTTTCAGAAGAATATCCAAATAAGCCTCCAACTGTTAGGTTTTTATCGAAAATGTTCCATCCTAATGGTGAGTGCTCATGATTATAAAATTTTACATGCAGTGATGTGTCCATTTTGATGTATAACAGTGCTCTGTCTTGTTATGTCAGTTACTGAGCCCAGATAATATCCACAGCTTGTGGGCTGTACTGTTAGAATAGCAGACATAAGAATAGACAAACTTACTAAGGCTAGTCACTAGTAAAGGTTCTCCTGCTTAATTAATGTAAAGATCTTTTTTTACTTCACCAATGAGGGCCCAGAACAGCTTACAAAATTCAAAATTTTTAAATAAACCAAATGTTACAAAATTCCAGTCTTTTATTTACATTGTTTATAGTTCACATTTCTCACTAAGATGCAAGGCAGATTATACAGTGTAAGTCAGTACTGTCAACACAGAACACCACATCCTGGGCTTCTTCTGGAGTCACTGGCCCCGCCCACTCCGGGCCATAGGCAGCAAGCCGCAGGCTAAGAACTGAGGCTCATTCCTCTGGCCATACCCAGGCTGAATACATGCCCAGACTTCATTCAGCTGCCATGAAGATACTCCCAAATTTCCTGCCCAATTGGAATTGTATCTGGTCAGGTCCAAGCTAAACACTGTAAACAGGAGAAGGTTGTGTTGCTTTTAAAAATGTTTCAACTTTACCACTGTGTCAAAATGTAATCCTCCTCCTCCTCCCCCTCCTCCCCCTCCTCC
>NW_015161954.1:1110769-1136956 GCF_001447785.1 Gekko japonicus
CTCCTCCTCCTCCTTCTTCTTCTTCTTCTTCTTCTTCTTATTATTATTATTATTTATAGACTGCCCTTCCCCAGAGGGCTCAGGGTGGTGAACAACAGGTTAAAATCTACAATAAATACAAATACACACCCCAATACCTTATCTATCCTTTTACCCAGTCCTGTGAAAAACAATGTTGTGATTCTGGAAAGTAGTTTTTGTGACTTTATTTATAAACATTGTACCACCTATCCTTTTAACCGGTGATCAGCATAGCCTTGAATACTGACATTGTAAGCTTTGTTGCGTGAATTTTACTTACTGTGCAGTTTCTTTTTAGTCATCTGTCTTGAAATGAGGTACTCTGTTCTTCATGTACAGTGTATTATTTTAAGACCTGGTGCTCTCAAGTACTGATTCAGTTCTTCGAGAAGTCATCAGGTCCCAGTTTAGAGACTCACATGCCCTGTGCACAGTTTTTCCTGCAGCCTAAGATGCTTCAATATGCTGTTTGAAGTGCGTTAATTGGGGGTGGGGCGGGAGGGAGGGAAGGTGAACCAGAGATTTGCTATTTCTAAGGTACCTGATCCTTGTGTAAAGGTTAAAAAAGAGACATCCTGTCTACAGACTCTCAATTAAAAAGAGGAATGCTCTGTGGGAGAAAAATGTTAACTGTTCTGTTGTGCATGTGTTAGCCTGCACATTTGCATAAAGAACCTTTCTGATGTCTGACACGTATTTTCCTGTTGCTAGGAGCTGGTTAGGTATAGGATGCTCCTTGTGTTTCTAGAGAGCAAAGGAAAACTAGTGCCTCTAGATCACACCGTTCTCTCTTGACTCTGTATCATAAGCACTGTGGGTCATGAGCTTCCAACAGCCTAATTAATTAGCAAGTCAAGTTTCTTACTAAGTTTTGAATCTGGCAAACTAAATTTACACCATAATTTTCTTCCCATACAATGTGAAATACAGATAATTAGATGCTGTCTGTGTGAGGTGACCTATTGCCCTTCATGGGCTTACACAAAGGCAGTAACCTCCAGACTTTCACCCACACAGATCTAACGACAAATTGCAGAATTTTTGAAGAGTCATCTGAAAAGACTGTTCTCAGAAACACATTGTGCAGCCCGATCCTGTCCATGTTTACTTGGAGCAGAGTCCCCCTAATGTCACTGGAACATACTTTCTAGTAATTGTGTTTAAGACTGCAGCCTTGTCCTCGGCCAAGGCTGCAAACTGTTGAGATAAAAATGAATTGAAATGCTGAACTCTTATCAGGATTGATTTTGTGCTCAGTTATGATACATGTTGTTAATTTTTAAACATTCTTTTGTTTTAGTGTATGCAGATGGTAGCATATGTTTAGATATCCTTCAAAATCGCTGGAGTCCAACATATGATGTCTCATCTATTTTAACCTCAATTCAGGTAACATAAGCAAACAACATACTGTTCTCCAAAGATGATGGAGAAAGTGCTTATCAATTTAATACCCAGCTACAGTATAGTATGAATTATTTCGACTCTAATCAAGATGCTTCATCTTTATCAGAAACTTGAATGTAACGAAATTGTACTTAAGCAGAATCTGATTTTTTTTGTTTAATTTCAGGGAGCTTAGGAGGAGGGTTTAACTGTGGTGTAAAGTTTCAAGGAAACAAACAAGAAACTACAGCAATTAGGGCTCAGCCTATATGTAATTGTTTTTAATTGTTTAATTAAACCATTTTTAATTTTCTGGATGGATGTTTTAATGTTTTTATGTTCACTTCCTTATTGAGCCTGATTGGGTGAAAAGGTGGCATAAAAATGTTTTAAATAAATAAGTGTATACCCCCAAACATTACATTATTCTACTTTTGGTCAGATTGTTGGTGTAACTGTCAGTGCACGTTTACCCCATGTAAGTGGGTTCTAGATCAAAGTCTATCCTGAGAATACTTTCTTAGGAGTAAGCTCCATTGAATATTTATCTACATTATTTATACTCAGCCTTTCTTACTGAAACTCAAGGCAGATTACATAGTGTGTAAGTAAATACAATGAACAGGATGGGACAGCCAATAAACATTACTGTAGGATTTGGATTGCAGAAATCTAAACAAAGCATAAGTGTGATACTTTTAACAATGCAGAAATTACATAGTAAGATTGTACTTAAAGCAACAGCCTGTACAAGCTATACACAGTAGCATAGTCCACAGTCCTTAACCCTTCACTCAAGCATCTTTCTGAACCATTGTGTTACAATACAGCTCTACTATTGTTGTTGTTCAGTCGCACAGTCGAGTCTGACTCTTCACGACCCCATGGACCACATCATGCCAGGCCCTCCTGTCTTCCGTCGTGCTCCGGAGTTTGCTTAATTTAAGCAAATTAAGCAAAAACGGCTCTATTACATGTGTAAAAAAGCCTTCTTGAATAATTCAGTTTTGCATAGTTTGTGGAAAGCCTTGCTGACCTCATCAGCCATGCCATAAAATGGGGACTACAGCAGGGAATGCAAGTGTATGGCATTTGTTGATTTTGCCCACTTGCAAGGTGGCACCTGCAGAATGTGCTGCCCAGATGAGCAAAGCTGTTCTCGCAGAGCATAGGAGGAGAGGCGGTTCCACAGCTATGAGGGACAAGGCCATGAAGGGTTTTATATGTGATACACAATAGCTTGAATTGAACTTGTAACTGAGTGACTGCAGGATTGGAGTAATATGCATGCTCTGCCTATCAGCTAATAATAACTGAGCTGTGATGTTCTGTGCCAACTTGGCTCTGAATTGAATTTGAGGGGGAACCAGTATGGAGTGCATTACAGTAGTCTAGTCTTGATGTCACCGTGGCATGGATTCTGGTAGCCCGATTGGCCATGTCAGGGTAGGGGGCCATCTTCTAGGCTTCCACTGAGTTGGAAGAAAGCATGTTTTGCAGCTGCATTAACTTGCTTCTCAAGTAGTAATGTTGGATCTAGTGTGGTCCCTAGGCTCTTAACTGAGTCAGCATGGTTCAGCTAAACCCTGTTGAAAATGGGGAACACAGTTTCCTTCAAGATCTTCACCTTGCCATCCAGCATTATATCATTCTTTCCAGGGTTTAGATCTGAGCATGTTTCTGAGAAGACTTGCTTAAGATTGCTGTCAGCATTTGAATAAAAATGAATATCTGTTTGCTTTCATTTAATTTATTTTTTCTTTCCTTTCTCTCCCTTCAGTCGCTGCTTGATGAACCCAATCCAAATAGTCCTGCCAATAGTCAGGCTGCACAACTTTATCAGGAAAACAAACGAGAATATGAAAAAAGAGTTTCAGCTATTGTTGAACAAAGTTGGAATGATTCATAAGAAATGACTTCCTTCATTAACTTCATCCACATAATCATCATGTACAATTTAACTCGCGATAGGAAATGCTACCAGAATTTCTCAAGTGCCACGTTTGACTTGCATACAGATGTGTTTGCAAAAAAGCCCTTCAGTTTCAAAACTCTAAACGCTTGTGTACCTTGATTAATGTACTTTTTATTGCATGTTATGACTTAAGTTATTGCTACATAAATTTGTAATATATCCTGTTTGTATTTTTTTCAAAGTGTATAATGTTGGTGTGAAGTTTTCATGACAGAATATACATATTTTGTAAATCTGTACTTTTTCAAAATATTGAATGCCTTATTTTTTGAATTCTTTAGATTTTTAAATTGGAAAAAAGTCACTTAACAGAGTTTTATATATAAAATATTTCATGTAAAGCTGAAATACATAACCTCAGTGCAAGAGAGTTTTCTGTCACTTCTTTCAGTTTTCTTTTCGAAGGCTCACAGATCCTCTTGCTGGTAGTATCTTCACACCACAGGATGCCGTTTCACATATGTAATCTAAAACTCCTGCCGTGCTAAGAGACTTTTGATTTCCAATGCAGGAATACAGTTCTCAACACTCTTATGTGGCAGAGAGTTACGTGGAACTTTGTTTTAGAAAGGTTTGCTTTTACATTTCTTATATCCTGCTCTGGGAGGAGTTCAACATTGTAACCTCATAACAGGCCTGTGATATGGGTTATAGCTAAGATATAGAGACTAGCCCATAGATACTCCGTAAACTTAATGTAAGTCGTAGTTTGAAATCAGTTGTCAAGACATCTTAATTATCCAACATCACGTCTCACTGTTCAGACTTATGCCTTAGCTATACAAATCCCCTCTGAGTTTTTGGTTGTGATTGTTACCCAAAGCGAGCATAAGATGTTTATCTTTACAGTGAAAGTCTTATAGAACCAGGTTTCAGCAACTTGGGCTCCTAGATGCAGGATGACACATTTAACCATTTTGCTAACATAGATGCCTAGCAGCTGATAGCTAAGAGTGGCAGGAAGTCAAGTGTTGAGCCAGTTTTGAATTCTAGGGCAAGAGAAGGAAGCCATATAGCTGTAATAAGTACTCTGTACTATAATTGATGGGGTTTGCTCCTCAGTTACTGGCAGTTGTGACAGGATATTTACATTTTTGTTAGTCCAATGAACATCAAGGAAGATTATGGCAAGGTAGGCATTTTGAACTTTTTTCCATGGGAAAATACTATGAATCCTTTGCAAATATTTCCTCCTGTTCTGCTATCTGGGTGTATTGTTCGGCTATTTCTATGAGAAATATTTGAATGCTTATTTTGAAAGACTAACGCAAAGCAGTGTCAATCTCAAGCATACGATTTTATGTCATACTACTTCCCAGTTACCCAAACAGGCAGGGAGTTACTAGCCCCAATTTAAAACTCTCGAGGAATTGTGGAGTGGGAGAAAAAAAGGCCTCCATATACTGATGCTCTGGAATACAGACCATAGAGACTAGGGGAGGCAGCCTAGTGCACCACCTTGGAAATGCCATCCCAACCTCCCCAACCATTGCCCTCCAAATACAGCTTTTGCTGAAGCAGTGTTGAGAACCCTGCTATAAAGCATCTTAAGACAAGGAGAGTTTGATATTCCTCTACTGCATTACATTCATATGTCTAACAAAACTCTTAAGTATTGTTCCTACATTGCTAAATTTTAGTAAGCAAGGTCACCAGCTGAAAGCAGAGAAAAGTATGGAAGTTGCAGCCACTGGCTAATTTAATTTCCTTAACAGCTGTATGTATGCGATGTTTGTTATGGTTAAGTTCATATTACAACTATATAAATAGGACTCATGTACTGAGATCAGAGTACATGTTTCTAGAGCAGGGTCATAAGTAGACATACCAGGTCATTTAAGGCCTGCTTTTGCTGAATGAAGGAGATATGTTTGCTAGGTAAATTTTAAGGGTATTTATTTAAAAGGGAAAGATGTTGAATTCTCTAGGACTAACATCATCATTGCAGGAATGTTCGTACAAACCTGGAACAGCCCTGAGGTTTCTACAAAAATCCCCCAAATAAAGCCACAGGAAAATGTTTAACACGTTCATGTACCTATATCTCATGAAACTTCATGAGATCTCAGCCACAATTTTGAGGATTGTGCCCTACAAACAGTCAAAACTAACAGCAGTTAGAAGGTGCTGCTGCCAGGAGTGTCAGGAAGAAGATGATAGAGGTGATGGGGGCAGAGGGAGAAGGTTGGCAGGAATGGAGGCCAAGCCAGGCAGGTGGAGGTAGTGGCCCTTCAAACAAGTGGGCTTGCAGACATGGCAGCAATCAGAATTAGGGGAAGGAAGAAGGAGTTGGTGGGGAAGGGGGAGAGGTGACGTTGCTAGGTTAGCCCAGAAGGAGGAAGAGCCAGCAGAAAAAAAGAATGTTGGGGCAAAAAAAGAGTTAAAGAACTGGAGGAGCAGAGGAAGCCAGAGAAGCAGTGGAGAGGTGATAAAAACACAGCAAAAGTGCGGGGGGGGGGGGGGGAGAGGGAGAGAGAGATTGACCAAGGTCAAGATCAAAAAACTGAAAGCAGAGGGGAAAGATTTTCTTGGGTCTGCATCCGCCAGTCAGCCCCCATGTGACCAGCAGCAGCAACTGAACTGCTGACACTGAATACTGTTCCACATGGGTGGACATCTTTTGCAGGCCCCCAGACCCCCCCCCCCCCCCCCCGCACCAAGAATACAGAGCATTTCTGCCCCAGACATAGTGTTTCATCTATAGGTAAAGGTAAAGGTTCCCTTGCTCGAAAGCCAGTCGAATCCGACTCTAGGGTTGCGGTGCTCATCTCCATTTCAAAGCCGAAGAGCCAGCGCTATCCGAAGACGTTTCCGTGGTCATGTGGCCGGCATGACTAAACACCAAGGCGCACGGAACGCTGTTACCTTCCCACCGATGTGGTACCTATTTATCTACTTGCAATTTCTTGCTTTCGAACTGCTAGGTTGGCAGGAGCTGGAACTAGAGACGGGAGCTCACTCCGTCATGCAGCACACTCAGGTCTCTATTCAATCCCCTTTTGAAGCTGTCTGCTTGTAGCTGCTGCCACTCCTGTGGCAAGGAATTCCACATGTTAATTACTCTTTGGGTGAAGAAGTACTTCCTCTTATCTGTTCTAAACCTACTGCTCATTAATTTCATTGAGTGCCCACCAGTTCTTGTTCTGTGAGAAAAGGGGTTTCTGAAGATTCCCTCAATATAAAAGCAGATCAGAATGGAGGAAATATACAATTAATAATGGACACAGTTGTTCACACGCTGTAAAATTTAATTATCTATTGATAATTTTAAAAGATACTGGTAATGTTAAGGTGGAAAGGCTGTGGTGACTCAGAGGTTAAGACGCTGAGCTGCAGACTGGAAGGTCTAATTCGGCAGTTTGAGACCCTAGAGCCACGTGATGGAGTGAGCTCCCATCTCTGGCCCCAGCTCCTGCCAACCTAGCAGTTCAAAAGCAAGAAATTTAGATAAATGGGTGCCACTTCCATGGGAAGGTAAGAGTGTTCCGTGCACCTCGGTGTTTAGTCATGCCAACCACATGACCACGGAAATGTCTTCGGACAGCGCTGGCTCTTCGGATTGGAAATAGAGATGAGCACTGCCCCCTAGAGTCGGATTCGACTAGCTTTCGAGCAAGGGAAACCTTTAGCTTTTTAATGTTAAGGTAGACAAGTTAAACAGGTCCAGAGGGGAAGCCATGTTAGTCCATTGTAGCAATATACAACAGAATCCCCATGGCACCTTAAAGGCTAATCCAGTGCTGAATGACAAAAGCTCATGGTGGAACAAATGTTGTAGGGCTTTTAAGATCCCACTGGACTTCAATTTTATTAGTTAGACAGGGCTATGAATGCCACTCAGAACCTTCCATTCCCAGTACTGACCAGGAGTCAGGGCAGGGTGGGGACAGAGCTTTGCTGTGCCTCTGGGTTTCTTTTCTGCATCCATGCAGGAAAGCATTGTGCTGACTCTATTAAAGTCAGGAGGGAAATGACCAGAAACAAAATAGTAATCTTTTCAAGATGTTATTTCTGTTAACAATCTAGGGCTTGTCTATCGTTCATGGAAAGGAATATGGGAAAAGGAGACGTCGTGCCTTCTGTGTCGAAATAGGTTTATACACAAATTATGAAAAAGCCTTGTTTTTACAAATACTTTTTCAAGGTATGCCAAAAGAGGTACTTGGCAGCACTTCTGTTTGAACAAGCACTCTGGGAGATTAGAAATTAAAAGTTGGGGAGGGGGGGTTGATCCTTTCACTGCTTATTGTTCTGCATTCCTTAACTGGCAGGAAGGGAGAGATGTGGTTATGAGAAGCACTACAGACCCCACGCACCTGTGAGGGAGCGCTACTGCAGAGAGCGCGACTGCAGAGTCAGACTATCCTAGAAGGGGTACAGGAAGGGAGAGATGTGGTTATGAGAAGTACTACAGACACCACGCACCTGTGAGGGAGCGCTACAAGGGTTATATCTCACCAGCCTGCCTGCCTGCCTGGCAGCGTTCTGGAGCAGGACTCAGCCATCTCATGGCATGAGCGGTATTCTGTGAAATAACTTCATTTTCTTTCCTCTCAAGAGAGCTAGTACAGCAGGGCAGAAACTCTGGAACCAGTGATAACAAGTAAAACTTCCATGCTGATTGCCAACTCAGGGCTGGGAAATTCCTCAAAATTTTGAGGATGGACCCTGGGGAGAGCAGGGTTTGAGGAAGGGAAGGATCTCTGCAGGGTATAATGCCAGAGGGTCCACCTTCCAAAGCTGCCATTTTCTTCAGGTGAATGGATCTTTGTAGTCTGGAGATCAGTGGTAATACTGAGAGATCACCAGGCCCCTCCAGGAGGTTGGCGACCTACTGTGGAGAAATGGTGCCGGTGTCAAGAGTCCAAAATGAGAACATACACAGGCAAGATCAGGAATTGCCCTTCATGACATGCCCACTATATTCTGAACCTATTCAAATCAGGAGGCAGGTATGCCTGTTCTGTGGCAACAGTGGTGGTAAAGTGAGCTTAGTTCTTCACCACCATTGTCTGTGCAATGCTATCTAGCTGAGCTTTTCCAGGTTATGAAGAGCTTCTTTTCAGACCTTGGAGGATATTTACCCTGAAAATATATGGGCTGGCTGTGACTTCTTGGCAGTGCATGTTGCAAGACACTGCTTGCATTTGCTATGATCTAGATGTCATGGTTGTTACAGGTCAGTTTCAGGATGCTCTTGGCATAGGGTCTGGCCCTAGTTGTAGGGACTTTCCGTTGGTAAGGCCTAATGAAATTATAATGTTCCCAGGGAGCACTTGGCAACTGGCAAAGGGACTTAGTGCTGGAGGCCCTCACTGGCAACATAATGATGTCACTCCCTGTGCACCCAGAAGTGACGTCAATGCATTGTGGGAGATGCCAGGAACACTCTGAGCAAATCTCTACGGTTTAACCATAGAATTTTGCCCAAATTCCAGAGTGTCTCCTTGTGACACGCTGACAGCACTTCCAAAAAGATGCCTTCTCAGTTTACTTGTGAGCTGAAGGTAAAATCTCTGAGCTGTCACCTAAAATGTTGTGCGCCAGTATCCCCTAGCGCAGCTTAGAGGGAACTCTGGTAGGGAGTGGGAGGCACCGTGCTTCAGTGGCTCTGCTCTTAGTTGACTGGCTGATTCCAGAAGTTTGTGCTGGGGAACTGTTGCTTGACCCTGTGGCATTTATGTTGTGGTTTGCTATAGGATTCCATCTTGCCCCCTTGCTATTTAACATCTACATGATGTGGAGTGAGATGTCACAAATATGTGGATGACATCCAGCTCTATTTCTTTTTAACAGCTGAGTCAGTGGAAGTCCTGAATGGGTGCCTGGAGAAGATAACTGGATGTATGAGGGCCAATAAATTGAAGCTCAATCCAGACAAGACTGAAGCATTGCTACTTCAGGCCTGCAGAGTCAGACTATCCTAGAAGGGGTTGCATTTCCCCTGAAACGAGCAGGTTTGTAGCTTGGGGTGCTACTAGATCATCGCCTATTGTTGGAGGCTCAGCTTTAGCTGATATGCTAGGTATGGACCTTCTTTGAAGAAAAGCATAACCTGGCCACAGTAATCCATGGTCTGATTACTGTTAACATGCTCTATGAGAGGCTACATTTGAAAAGTCTGAAAACTTCAGTTGGTCCAAAATGCGGTGGTCAGGCTGTTGTTGGAGGTTGGTTATAGACTATATCACCCATGCTGATAAATCTGCACTGACTACTCCTCTGTTTCTAGGAACAATTCAAAATGCTGATTCCTACCTGATCTCTGTGCCCTGATCTCTGTGCCCCCACTTTCAGAAGTGAGGCTGGTGGCAACTTGGAACAGGGCATGTTCAGTGGTGGCATCTCACCTTTGGAATACTCTCACCCTAAAGACTTGCATGCACAACGCCTGCCAGGCTGTCTTCAAGGGCTGGGCTGAAACATTTTGTGCTAGGTTTTTAACTGAGGGGTGTTTTTTTTAGCTTTTATGGGCTGTTTTGGGTCTCTGAGCTTTTTTTAAAAAAATGATATCGTAAGTAGTTTTTATATCCCTGACCCCTGCCTTATTTTTTTTAATTGAGCACTTATTATGATATTATGGTTTTTTACTTACAAGCTGCCTCAAACAGAACTCTGGAAAAGCCACATAAAACATACCTAAATATTTCTTGACCCATGGATAGTTAATTGCTACTGCTGCAATAACAGCTTAAAGTTGGAAACTCCTCTCACAGAAGCATTTAGCATGGGTGTCAAACATAAGGCCCGGGGGCTGGAACTGGCCCATCCAGGGCTCTTATGTGGCCCATGAGCAACTAATGCAGGGGAGGGAATAGGAGACTGCTCAGGGGAGAGTGGCTGGAGCCACTCCAATTGTGGCTTCAGCGTTGCAGAACAACCTCATCTGTAGCAGTCAAGCAGCATGGGAGTGTCTGCCCAGTGCTGCACAGCTGTCTCTCCCGTCCACCCATAGGAGTCTTCCTTTGCACCCCCCTCCCAGCCCATGGGCCTTGCAGTGAGGATACACCAATGCGGAGCTTACCAGCTACTGTCCTTTATACAGTTTATATCTCCAGTACCTGGCATTACATTTTATGGCACACATGGCCCAGCCCGACAAAGCAGCATTTAGGTCAGATACAGCCCTCATAACAAATGAATTTGACACCTCTGATTTATAGGATGTTAGACTTCTAGTGCATGTACTTACTTTGCTGTTGTTAATTAAATCCCAGTTTTCCATTCATGGGAGCTTTCAGCATAGGGGAGCATTCTGAAACTGATGCTCCATCATCCTCCACCTGCTATTCAAAGCTGTGCAGACCATTCCACACCCACTTCGTTCTCCTGCAAGTGAGAAGGCCTCAGAACTGCAGTAAACATTCTGTGGATACTTTTAGATCCCTTATGTTTAAGGCAACCCCATCCATTCTAATCCTTTCAATTTCTGCCCTCTTCTTTCTACTGACAGCATACAGCTCCTCTGTGGCCTAGTTGATGTGTAGGTACCAGCTAGGGCTGCCGGGTCCCCCGGGAGGGCGGAGGTTCCCCTGCTAAAAGGGTCCCCAATCCACCGGTTTGGAAAAGGCTGGCGGAGGGACCCCCACCCCCAAAGTGCCCGGTTCAGTCCGACGTGCCCAGAGGTGACATCATCGCATCGGGCACCTCGCCAGCTGATGCTCTAGCAATCAGCCAGCGACACGCCCATAATGATGTCTCCTCGCGGCACACGAATGTCCCGGCCAGGGACCAACTCTCCCCCGCTATTAGCGGTAAGTGATTTGGCAACCCTAGTACCAGCCTCTCCCTTTTCCACCATAAATGCCAGAGCAATTTTTTAAAAAAGGGTGTTCAGTGACACACTGCATGCAGTTCCTTCATTTCTTGTCTCAACAAAGTATTGTCCTTTTCTTGGCACCCACAAGAACACAAGCTCTGTATTGCTTGACTGCTGCAGTTTCTACTGCTTCAGCCCCCTCACTGGTAATAAAAGGTGTGAGATAGGCAAACAGGTATCTCTTACTGTCACATGGAGAATTCTGTGTAATCCTTTACATTTTCAAATGTACAGTGCATTTAAGAACACAAGAAGAGCACTACTGGATCAGACCAGCGGTCCCTGCAGTGTACCATCCTGTTTCACAGAGCAGCCAACCAAATGCTCCAATGGGTCAATGCACAGGGTATACAGACCTAGGCCTTTCCCTGGTGCTGCTGCCCAGCACTAATGTTCAGAGGTTTTCTGCCTCTATGTATGGATGTTCCCTTCACTCACCATGGCTAACAGCCATTGGTAGCCCTATTTTCCATGAATCTGGCCAACCCCCTTTGAAAGCCATCTGTGCTTGTGGCAACAACATCCACTGGCAATGAATTCCACGAGCCTGTCCTGAATCTATTGCCAATCAACTTCACAGGGTGTACCCTACTTCTACTATTATGAGGGAGAAATCTCTCATTTCCTCACATCCAGGAAACTTTATTTTCACTATTTCCAGATAGCTAGGTTGTTCCATCATTTTTGAAATGCTGGCTGAATGCAACAAATGAGTGTACACAAATGCACATGCCATTTATCTACACTCATCGGAAAGCTGGAATTACATGGGTTAATTTGGATGCAACAAGAAATGCTATATGGACTGAAACAACCCCACTCAGCATCTTCATCTGTATTTACATGGTAGGCCTGAAATAGCCGAAGTGGAGCCGAAAAGCAAGACTCCTTAGGATGGCTGTAAACAACAGCTAGGCATACTCACAAAATGGCTGACAGGCAGCTAAAACTGCCAAGGAAAGAAGAATCCAAGACAGCGTTAGTTTGAAGAAATGAAGACTCACTGCAAGCAGTTGCACGGGCATGGCCGTTCAGAATCCCTTCTGTGCAAGGAAAGGGAAGTGAAAATCATAGCCTGCGCCCACAAGCACAAGTTGACAACTGGTGCATTACTGGAGCCAACTCTTAAAAACATGGTAAAGACAAACTGGCCTTCTTTATAGTGTTTCTCAATGTATTTAAAACAGATAGTACTTTCTTTTCTCTGTTTACTGGATCACCTAGAGTCTGCAGATTGCAAGACGGAAGACCTGGGAGGCATACACTTTGCCACACGGGCAAGAAGACTCTACAACCATTCCAATTAACAAATTCTGGGTCTGAATGAAATAGTTGGAAAATGTAGGCTATGCTGCTTAAGGATACAGTTTTACAGCTCAGTAACAAGTTTTGCAGCTCACTAACAGTTATTCAAGAATGGCCTAAAATTAGCAGAAACAGCTTTTTCTATATATCTTGGTAAGTCTTTTTCTTTTACTGTTCCCTGTGGACCCCCCCCCCCCCCCAATTCCATTTTTCCTCTCAGCTCCTGTAAAACTGATAGAAATAAAAAAGCATTACTCTTTTAGTAATATAGCATTACTAAAGATGACTACAGAAATTAGGTTTGTTTCCTTACAATATGTAAGTACATTTAACTGTTCCCCCCTTCAAACAAATTTCTAGGGCACAGCTATTATCAGTCTTTAAAGTACTCTTCACACTGTAATTTACAGCTCACATGGAGAAAACTTATGCTTAACTTCCCACTCTGCCCATCTGCATGATGCTTAACCCCCTACTCTGCCCATCTGCCACAAAAGAACTATTACACATACACCAGGGGGGAAATACTTGTTCCTTCAAGAGTAATTGGTTACCCCAGACGGTGTGCTGTCAGGGCCAGACTTTGGGGCAGGAGGTCAAGGACTCCAGCTCATGGGCTTAGCTGAGGGCCCCAAAGCAGATGCAGTCTGGCATGTGACTGATAGTCAGCTGAATTATATATTCAACCTCATGAAGTCAATAGAGCAGTTTAGCAGAAACCCACTCACAACAGTTGATGCAAATAAGTTCATCATCACATATTTTAAAAACTCTTTAAATTTTATTTTTTACTTCAAGATTTGCATTAGCTGACAGAATAAAATGCAGGCCTACAATGAAGCACACTATTCATTCCCCCAAAACAGTTATTTTTTAAAAAATACACAAAACTCAATTGAGTGAAACTATGAAGTCAGTAACTCATAAAACATTTTTACAAGCTTGCTAAAAAATGAACAATTTATACAACAGCTTTATAGTTTGATTTGGGCTCTGGCAGAACTCACTGGCAAAAAGTAACATGCAACATCAGAGCAACTCAGAAGACACCTCAGATCCAATTATAGTGTGTGTGTTCTCAAGAGGGCTGTGGATTTCTTTTGGTCCAGGCTATACTAAAGGGTAAAACAAAGACTGAAAATTCTCCTAAAAGGATGGAACATTGAAGGCAGCTGAGACAGGAGGAGAAGGGTATGGAAAATCAGTTGGCTCAAGCTTATACGATTTTATACTTTCTGCCAACAAACTGGAGAAAAAACAACCTGCCCCTTTAACAGAGGCTCCTTTAACAGAGGCTTAATGTACGCAGCTGAAACTTTTCATACTATGGAGGTAAATAACATCAGTGAAGGCAGCTGAGACAGAAGGAGAAAGGTATGGAAAATCAGTTGGCTCAAGCTTGTAGGATTTTATACTTTCTGCCAACAAACTGGAAAAAACCAACCTGCCCCTTTAACAGAGGCTTAATGTATGCAGCTGAAGCTTTTCATACTATGGAGGTAAATAACATCACCTGCTAAATAAAATCCCATTAAGCTGCTGTTAAGGGGCAGGGCATTTTTTCTCCAGATCTTTAACAGCTTATAGAATCCTAGAAGGGGGAGTTAGGAAGTGGCACAGGAGGGGGTTCCAAAGTGATGCCTTACAGTCTCCCACCTTGTACTCTTCATTTAAGAAAATGACCTCCACTTGCTCTTCTCCTGGTAAAGCAATATGAAAGATCCTGATTTAAACAAGGCCTAGGGCCGATGATGAAGAAAGAGTCTAAACATCATGATCTATTACAGCAATGTCTTTGGTGCTCTTTTTTTGCAAAACCAATCTAGTATTCTGACCAGATGCATTTCTCTATGCTGTGTCACCATGTCTGCAAGCACCTGAGAGTTGTACCTGCCAAACCTCCCTTCAGCTACCAAAAGGCAAAGGAACCCTCTAATGTTGAAAAGGCTTATGATCTTCAATTTAAAGATATTTTCAATGTTAAGTTATTCTCTGTAGTTAGAGGATCTTGATTATCATGATGGAGAAAAAATAAACATTTACATAACATTTACGCCATCCTTCCAGAAAAAAATAACAGCACTAACATTTGTGCTATCTGCATGGCTTCTGGCAGCCATAGTGGCAGGTGCGCAGAAGATTCTCACACATCCTTAACTTTCATTTTATCTAAGACTAGGACGGGCCCTCTACTTACGCAGTACAAGATGTGCACCAACAGTTTCCACATCCTATTCAATTATGGCTGCAATTGTAGACATAGTTACCTAGAAGCAAACTCCATGAAGTCTCCTGATTTATTCCTGAGCAAACATGCACAGGACCAGGCTGTAAGTCAGATTCGATTGTTATAAAGAATTATCTACATTTACCAAATAACCGTGGTTCCATCAGTACCCCCACACCTATTTTTAGAAAGTTGTGTCCCATGGTCAAAGGGGTAAGGAACAAAAGTTCTCTATACCTTCTTCGATCAGAATCAAGATACATATTTTAAAAACCTAAAATGAGTGTTCAGTGTAAAAAGACCCCAATTTAAAATGCACGTCCGAAGTGAAACTTGTTTTAGTCTTCAGATTAGTCTTCTACTTCAGTAAATCATGTAGCATAGTAAAAATCTAGCACCTCTTCTCTTGGGCCTAGTGTTGATTCTAAAAAGAGAGAGAGAGAGAGAGAGAAATTCTAAAGTAGAAGTCAGTTAAATGTATTGCAGTCACATCTATCAATAATAAGCGAACACATAACATCTGTTCCAGCTAAATTAGTAGCAACTGTTATTAAGACAGAAGCCTGAAGAAGAGCACCACTGGCTGAGGCAAAAATCAGCATGGCTTGGGCAAAGAGAAGTCCCGCCTCCTCAAATTTTGACGTTCTCTGCAGTTAATAAACATGTGGATAAGATAGGCATATATACTTCCAAAAAAACTTCTGACAAGGTTCCACAACAAAAACTCCTAAGTAAACTCAATAGTCATGGGATAAGAGGACCATCTTATGAATTAAAAACTGCTTAAATGTGAGAGAGCAGGAATAAATGTACAGTTCTTGCAATGGGTGGAAATAAACAGTGGAGTCCTTTAAGTATTGGTAATGGTACTTGAACTCTTAAGTTTGTTTGTACATTATCTGACATTGGGGGTGAGCAGTGTAATAGCCAAGTTTTCAGGAAATACTGGGTGAGTGGGAAACAACATAGCAACTGAAGTTCAACTAGGGTAACTGCAAGGAGATGCACACTGGAACAAGAAATTCTAACTTTAAATATATGCTAATGGGGTCTGAACTGGTACAGACTAAAAGGGAAAGAAATTTTGGTGCTGTAGGACAGAACTCAATAAAAATGTTGACTCAGTGCACAGCAGTGGTGAAAAAGGCCAGTTCCTTAATGGAGATTATTAGGAAAATGATGGTAGATATAATGGCCAGTATTGTATAAAGCCATGGTGCAGCCTCATTTGAAATACTTCATATAGTTCTGGTCACCATATTTCAAAAAAAGATATTTCACAGCTGGGAAAAGTGAAGGGCTTGTAAATGCCGGAAGCCAACATAGGCTACTACAATTTTCCTGGCCATAACACACTGAAAAGGCTGTGCAAATTGGCACTTAGACACAGGATAATCATACATTTTTGTTGGTAACAAATGAATTGAGACAAGTAAGGTTGTCTATCAATAGTCGTTAACATAATTTTGATACCATTTGACTCATGACTCAAGAGATCACACTGCTTGTCATCTTCTCTACCATGGATTTAGAGTAATGCCACACAAAACTATCACTTCATTGTTTTTAAAATGCATAAGTATTATATTATGTATAATCAAACTCAAACATAACTGTAATTAATAACATTTATCCATTTAAAAAGTGAGGAATCTGGGGCAAAACCGGGTTACTGGAAAGGAGGTTTGCAAAGCTGGAGCAACTTATACAGAGCCCAGAACCCAGGAGCTGGAGAAGCTAGTCTCTCTCGAAACACCTGGAGCCTCATCCACGCTCCTCTACTTTTCTGCCTTTTAGCAAGCACAACACACATGTTTTCAAGCTTCCCACTGCATGCATGAAGATATAGAGTTTACTCTATAGTGGCAGAAAATTACATGCTCGAGTATATAACATTCCAAGAAATAAGACATTTACAATGGCAATTAGATATTTCCATCAAATGTAATGCAATTACAAAAAGATCCCACACTTTTTCTAGAGTACAGACATGCACTAAGAGTTACAATCGAATATTAAAAATATATTCACTACGTTCTTTCCTCAACACTTGTTGAATCAATACATTAAAGATCCCACTTTAGATCAGCCATTTATACACAAACCTATTTTACTATTTGCAAAAGTAGGTCTCTTCAGCATTTTGTTTTGTTTTTCAAGAGCTCTAAATGTTAAATATTCACCTTTTTCATTATTTCATCACGGGTTGTAAAATGTGGAGCATCTTCAACTTCAATCCCCTCAGCCATTTCTATTACCTTGTCCAGGAGATCTTTGTTGTACCTACAAAATAAAAATTAAGAGTTACAGAGTAATCCTAAACAGGTCTTTTAAAAAACATTTATTGAGTTTTCAAATAATTAACAAAAACAGTGTAACAATACAACAAATACACGTAGAAAGATATAGCATAAACCTCCAAACGTACCTGGATGAAGTTGTTACAGGTAATAGTGTTAAACAATGTAAAACTAACATCAATATAGGAATACTAATTCATATAGCATAAACCTCCAAACGTACCTGAATGAAGTTGTTACAGATAATAGTAAGTGTTAAACAATGTAAAACTAACATCAATATAGGAATACTAATTCCAAAGATATTTAATGAACAACAAAATTTCAGAAATCTTTTTATCCAGAGTTACTAAAACATAGTAATCGACCTAAAAGAAAGCAAAAGATTTGTAGTAACTATTTTTGAGAACCCTTGTTTCAGTATTAAGATACGACAAAACCGGAAACCATTGTTCTGCAAAATTGGATATGTATGCAGGAGATTCTGATAGAAGGATCTGATCTGAGATTTTGGCCATAATAAAAAAATCCCACAATTTATTAACCCATTGTGAGACTGAAGGAAGGTGTTCGTCTTTCCATTTTGATGCCAGCACCAGCTTTGCTGCCACCAAAAGAATAGATATCAGATCCCTTCTGCTTTTCGGGATGTCACTATCATACCAAAGGTTTAACAGAATAGTCTCAGAAAGCAATGGTACATCATACGTGGTGATGAGTTTAATCTGATGTATTATTTTAATCCAGTAGTCTTGGATGAGGAGGCATTCCCACCAGACATGAATATATGTACATTTTTGAGAGCATTGCTTCCAACAAAGGTGGAATCCTAAGCAGGTCTACTAAGTTCTATTCAACCGGAAATTGTTATTAGAACTGCAATTTTAATGTGATATCCCATGTTCTGCTGTGTACTATAATTCACTAAACTCAATTATCATAATTCAGATATGCTTTTTAAAAGAGAAAGCAGTGTCCTTGTAGTTTTATAAGTTGGAAAAAAGGAGGTGTAGCGAGAGCTGAGTTCTTCTACGCTATTATTTCAGTAACATCAGCAACTCATTTTCTGAACACCAGTTTACAAGAGCTAGGCAAAAAAATTAAAATCCATACAATACTCAGGTAGCTATTTCACTTTTTAAAAAAATTCACTAAGGAACACTATTTAAGAATTTGAGCTTTCCTTATAAAGTAGAAGTGAATCTTAGAGGCAGACCCAGATGTTCAGATATACTGTATTTTTAAACTCTCTGTTTCTAAGACTTAAGCAATTCTTATCATGACCATTTTAACATACTAAACACTGGAAATACAATTCATCCAGTTTCCTAACATGTCTAGTAGATTCTTAAAAGTGTGAGATGTATGCATATATTTTCATTGTCCAGATGTGAATAGGGCTGGACCAGATCTCCACTGTAATTTCTTAGAATTGTTTCACTGAATAGAGCCTTCGGGTGGTCTGGATGCCTCAATGACTATGGAGGCCCAGGTCACCACCACTGCTAGATCTGCCTTTTTCCACCTGAGGCAGATCAGGCAGTTGGTCCTACATCTCAGTCCCTGTGACCTAGCTACAGTGATCCATACAATGGCCAGTTCCAGGCTGGATTATTGTAACTCTCTCAATGTGAGGCTGCCCTTGACCCTACTCCAGAAACTGCAGCTGGTGCAGAACGCGGGAGCATGGGTGTTGACTGTGTCATCTGTGCAGACATGTATCCACCCAGCGCTGCAGGAACTGCACTGTATGCCCACTGTGTACCAGATCCCATTCAAGATGCTGGTAGTTACCTTTAAAGCCCTATATGGCCAGGGGCCAGCAAACCTTCGGGACTGCCTCTCCCCATATGAGCCCCGCAGGAACTTACAATCTATTAATCAACACCTCCTGGTGGTTCCCAGCCCCAGGGATGTCTGACTTCAAGGAGAGCCAGGCCTTTTTTTGCCTACCTGGTGGAATGAGCTCCCATTAGAAATCAGGGCCCTGTGGGACCTATTACAGTTCCGCAGGGCCTGCAAGACAGAGCTTTTCCACCAGGCTTTCAGTTGAGGCAGCAGGTACCCACCTGCTACTGGACTTCCCCTCCAGTGACCTCAGATCTGAATGGCCATCTGGGAACAAACTGCTTCTTATTGAAATCTGTTGAGGCACCGGTCTTTTACTAAATATTGTTTTTAGATATATTTTAATTGTTGATTTATTGTATTGTGAATTTTATGATGGAACCTGCCCTGAGCCCGCTTGTAGGAAGGGCGGGACACAAATCAAATTAAATAAAAAGTTCCTCATCGAAAGCCACCATAAACATCACAGCCACATACTTATATACATAATTTGTAAGCTCAAAAACTAATTTATTTCAGCACTGCAGTTCACAGTCGTTTTCTGAAGTAAGCAAGTTAACCAACTCTGAATTACAATAATTGGGCACATTAGCAGAATAATTATGGACTAGGGTTGCCAGCAGCCTAGAGAAAAACAAGCCTTATCACTTTAACAGAGGCTTAATGTAGAGTTGCCAGTTCCAGGTTGGAAAACACTTAAGAGTTTTGGGGGGTGGAGCCTGAGGAGGGGGGGGATAATGCCAGAGTCCACCTTCCAAAGCAGCCATTTTCTCCAGGTGAACTGATCTCTGTTGCCTGAAGATCAGTAGTAATCCCAGGAGACCTCCAGCTACCACCTGGCGGTCAAATTCCAAAAACAACATCCCTGACAAAAGTAACGAAGAGTCAATAAATATAAGTTGCAAAAATGTTCACTGTAGTAATTTCTGTAGAAAAATTTCTTCTATTACTGCTCACATGCTAACGAATACTGCGCAATGAACAATTTGTTTCACAATATTTGCTTTATCTGAGCGTGAAGCAATCCCAGTTCTTATCAATCACTACTTATCAACTCCTGAAGGGAAAATTCCATGTTGACTCTCTAATAACAGAACCCAAGGTCTTCACAATGTATTAGCTGGATTCTCAAAGCTAAAGTCTCGTGTAGCAATCCCAATTCTTATCAATCACTACTTATCATCTCCTGAAGGGAACACTCCATGTTGACTCTCTAATAACAGAACCCAAGGTCTTCACAATGTATTAGCTGGATTCTCAAAGCCAAACAGACCTTGGGTTCTGTTATTAGAGAGTCAACATGGAATGTTCCCTTCAGAAGATGATAAAGTAAAGGTAAAGGTTCCCTTGCTCGTAAGCCAGTCGAATCTGACTCTAGGGTTGCGGTGCTCATCTCCGTTTGCCAGCGCTGTCTGAAGACGTTTCCGTGGTTATGTGGCTGGCATGACTAAACACCAAGGTGCACGGAACGCTGTTACCTTCCCACCGAAGTGGTACCTATTTATCTACTTGCAATTTCTTGCTTTCGAACTGCTAGGTTGGCAGGAACTGGAACTAGAGATGGGAGCTCACTCCATCATGCGGCACCCAGGTCCCGAACTGCTGAACTACTGACTTTCCACAGCCTGCAGTTCAGCGTCTTAACCACTTGAGCCACCGCAGCTCCTTTTATCAGGAGATGATTAGTAGTGATTAATAAGAATTGGGATTACTACACGAGACTTTGTTTGGCTTTGAGAATCCAGCTAATACACTGTGAAAACCCTGGGTTCTGTTATTAGAGAGTCAACATGGAATGTGCCCTTCAGGAATTGATAAGTAGTGATTGATAAGAATTGGGATTGCTACACACTCAGATAAAGCAAATATTGTGAAACAAATTGTTTATTGCACAGTATTCATTAGCGTGTGAGCAATAATAGAATAAATTTTTCTACAGAAATTACTACAATGAACATTTTTGCAATTTATCTTTAATGACTTTTCATTATTTTTGTCATGGATGTTGTTTTTGGAATTCTACTTCGTCCCGCGACCTCTCATTTTTGGCTTCTACCACCTGGAGATTGGCAGCTATTTTAATGGGATGTTGCTTACCAACTGGTTATTTACTCCGTGCCATTAAAAAAAAAATTCACCTGCCCATTTCAACACATTAAACCACTGTTAAAAGGCTATGACGTTTTTCTCCAAGCCCCTCAGCAACCTTATCATGACCTGCTGACAGTTGTCTATGTAAATCCTAGGGCCAAACCCTATTTATAAAAAAAAATTCCAGGGTATCTGGTGAGGCGCAATCCCAGGTAGGAGAGCACAAGATTGTAGCCCACTAGAATGAGAGGTGCTTCCAATGAGGTTGTTTTATGTTGGCCGTGGCAGAGTTCCTTTGACTGCTATGTGGCGGGTGAAAATAAAGCAGATGAATCGGCTCCCAATCGTAGTCACAACGCCGAGGAAAGCTTCACCTATTGAATTTCTGCCTTGTCATACAACTTTTAGAGAGAGAGGCTACGGAGATACAAGCGACGCGTTCTAATGCACGGAACACCCGCAAAGGAGGTTTTCTTTGCTGCTTGCCCGGGGACAGGACTAGAAATACTTCTTCGCTCACTGACTGCACATCAACGTAACCTAAGGGAGGCGCAGGAAGGGCGGTACCTGCATCCCAAGAAGAGATGATTGGCCCAGACCATAGAGAGCGAGAGCAGCTGGTCCACACGCAGCGCAGAGAGCTCCGCCCCGTCCTCTGGCGGGACGTTGCGCAGGATGAAGGTACGCCGGGCCTGCCAGTGTTTTTCGTTCTCCGAGTAGGAGCGGAACTGTTCGGGAAAATCATCCACCAGCTCATCGTTCCCCCGCACCATCCCGCCTGCTTTCCCGTTCAACACGCTAGAATGGGGGAGGGAACGGAACCGGAAGCAACGTTTCTAACGGTCGTGGGGTGGTGAGGGAAACGTTGGCCAACAACCTTGCCGCTCTAGCCCTACATACTCCCTGACCCCCATATGCAGCGCAATGCCGGCTCCGGAATCCCGTGGGGGTGTTTCTATTTAGTGATGAGCATGCGCACAAGGACAATACTGGATCATCTTCAGTTTTGTTGC
Organism: Gekko japonicus; assembly: GCF_001447785.1. Taxonomy (NCBI): domain Eukaryota; kingdom Metazoa; phylum Chordata; class Lepidosauria; order Squamata; family Gekkonidae; genus Gekko; species Gekko japonicus. Next base: position 1,132,755 of record NW_015161954.1, read on the forward strand.
TTGGCTGAAATTTAAGAATCGTTAGCTCTGCTGCTGGGGAATTTCTGCAGTCCCTTATGGTTACCAGCAGTGGTGTCTCCCCCCTTCCCGTGTCTTGTTTACCACTACCATGTTGAAGATACCCCGTCTTTTTCTAGTCTTTTTCCCCTACTTCATTATCTCCCATTTCTGGCTGGTGTGCTTCCAGAGCTACCCTGGCATGACGTCATCTATGCTGTGTTCACAAGTCCTGGCAGAACGAGGCTGCATTTGTTTCTTCAGATCCTGGATCCTTCTTCTCCAATTTAATACCAAATTTAATAATACTTCAGCAGCTCTGCTTCCCAAAATAGGTTTTGAACTCACCCTAAGCCCTACATCTCTGGAACCAGGATGCAGAGCCCAGCAAAATTCCACAGAAAGATTGGTGCCCCATCCAAACTTGTCTTTGTATACAAAGCACTCCAAATTACAGTAACTTCCAAGAATCATTCAAGTGGGGTAGCCGTGTTGGTCTGAAGTAGCAGAACAGAGTTTGAGTCCAGTGGCACCTTTAAGACCAACAAAGTTTTATTCTGTATATAAGCTTTAATGTGCAAGCACTTTTTTGTTCCAAGAATCATATGAGCTTATGCTGCTAAACAACTAAAAGATAAGTAGGTTTGGGGCTAGTGCCCCCCTCCCAAATAAGCTTTGGATCACCCCAAAACATTCTACCCCTAGTGGCTTACAACAGCATTTTTGTCTCCTCCATTTTATCCTCACAACCATGCTGTGAGTTAGCATTGTCAACTGGGAAAGGAGATTCCTGGAGATGGGGGGGTTGAAACCAGGGGAGGGAGCACAACAGTACAAAAAGGTTGCCACGCTTCAAGTGGCACCTGGCGATCTATTAAAATTGACCTCCAGAGGACCAAGATTAGTTCCCCTGGAGAAGACAGCTGCTTTGGAGGGTGTACTCTGTAGCATCCCAGCTGAAGTCCCTCCCTGCCCATGCTCCACCCACAAAATCTTCTATGATTCTATGATTTTCCAACCCAGAGCTGGCAACCCTCCAGTACAATGCCATACAGTAAACCCTCCAAAGCTGCCATTTTCTCCAGGGGAACTGGTCTCTGCCATCTGGACATCAGTTGTAATTCTGGGAGATCTCCAGGCCCCACTTGGAGGTTGGCATCACAGTTTAGCTTCCATGCATAGTGGGAATTTGAACCTGAATGTCCCAGATCCTAGTCCAATGCTCTCACAACTATATCATGATCACATATCCCTGGAATCAGGAGGCAGCAACCTACAAATTGCCATAAAGTGGTACCTGATCCAAAGCCTGGTTTTTGCACATTTGATATCTTTTAGGGGACATTTGCAGAAAAAAACCTACCTGTGACTTAAAAAGCAGACTCTTGGTGACTTATGGTATAGTAGACTGGACAACGCTTATTAAAATACATTGTGCGGGATTATTTGTAGGTTTGAGGGTTCAATAACGACACAACACAGAGATCTGTTGAAGCTCTCTGACCAAGTTCTCAGTTCTCTCTCTGTCTCTCCCAAACTGCCTGTCAGCAGCGTTTTATTAGAGCAGGCTCACACATTTCTCCCCCCTGCCCTGCACAGTGAAAACGTTACAAGTAGAAGACTCCAACTAGGATCACAGTATATTCTTAACAGAATGTTCTTTACCCATAGCTCATCTTATCTTGCCCGACTGTAGCCAAGTTCATACTCTCCGCAGACTCAGCAGACTATGTGCACTAATGTCCAATCTTCATGTGGGAACATTGATATTCCGGGCATGCCTCTCAGAAAATCGCCGTTCCCACATGTCACCCTTCTTTAGTTTTAATGTGCAGGTAAGAGAGGAATGCCATCCTCAGGCTCATCAGGCCATTCATCCTCCGAGTCGACTGAGTCAGCATGAGGCCAGGTCACAGCCACCTGAAGAGGGTAGGCCTGAGTCGGGGAACGACAAAGAGAGCTGAACAGTTGGCATAAAGAAGGAATGCATTGTAGAAAACAGCATAATAAAATCAGGATCATTAATCCCACAACCCCATAAACAAACAATTGCTGTAACCATCCCAAAGTAGGAAGCCACCCTTTGAACCAATCCCAAAGACCTTCAAATCCCACATCTTGCCAAATATAGCAGGTGAGATTTTCGAGCTCTTCCAGATGATGTTCAATGCTCTGACCATTATCGGTTAAATTAAAACAACACATATTTTTGAAAGACGAACACCCATAATGATGTTTGAAAAGCAAAAAGTTAATGACCGCTCTATTATCTAGAATAGCTCCTCGTAGGTCCGGTTTTTCAGAATTAAGGAGTGCAATAGCCTTAGAAGTTGCATTAATTGCCTTGACAGCATAACATGCTAGTTCAGCCAAAGTTCTAGCATTACCTACTGCCAGTCCAGGAACCCCGACAAGGGATGCTGCAAGAGCAACAATTATTTTTAACTAGCCTTGCCTTTTTAGGAAGCAATGTCTATAGAAAGGTGGGTAGGGTGCTTTCTATTAGGGTGGGCAGCGTGCTTTCTACTGTTGCTTATGCACATGTTGAGTTTAAAGCTGCCTTTTTACACCAGGCCACTGTAAGATCACATTTGTTTGTGGCAGGATTGCAAGTACATGTGACACAGATACCACACAATTTTGAAAATGGCTTTATAATTTTTGGCGCAAAGACAGAAGAGGAAAGGAAACATTAACTAGGGGCCAAGAACTGAAAACATGAGTGCAAGAAGATGCATATTTGTATCTCCAGTGAGATCGTCCAAAGTGCCTGGGATATCAGTCTGTTAATACTGTCGCCTGCCTACCAACATGGTTTTGCCCTGCATGTGTGGGAGCTGAGAATACTGGACTATCCAAGAAGAAAGAAACCCAGAAGAAAGCAGGCAGACAGAAGAAAAACCTGCTAAAGATGCAAACCTGTTGATCTAAGTGATGTTGAGTATCAGAAAACAGTTTTAACAGGTTATGATAATGATATGAAAATGACAGAGCAAATTGTCTGTCATGTCTGAGTACAATGGCAAGTTCTCTTCTACAGAATAAGCAATTGCTAGGAGACTAGATAGAGTACCTAAACAACGGACAGAGGTTCATGACATTGTACAGCAATCAGCACCATCCCAAAGAAAAAGAAATGCAAGAAAGCAAAGTTGCTGTATGATTAGGCTTTACAAATAGCAGAGGAAAGAAGGAAAGCAAAAGGCAAAGCTGAAAAGGAAAGATTTACCCAACTGAATGCAGATTTCTAGAGAACTGTAAGAAGAGATAAGGAGGCTAAGGAGGCTTTCCTGAATGAATAATACAAAGTAATAGAGGAAAACAACAGAATGGGAAGGACAAAAGATCTCTTCAAGAAAGTTGGAGAAGTCAAGGGAACATTTCATGCAAAGCTGGCCATGATAAAGGGAAAAAATGGAAGGGACCTAACAGAAGCAGAAGAAATTAGGAAGAGATAGCAAGAATACACAGAAGCAGGGGTCTTGTTGTAGAAAAAGAGCTGCCGGAGCTCATTAGCATAACTCATTAGCATAACTTATTTGCATATGCCACGCCCCCTGACATCACCGGAAGTGACAGAAGGCCACACCCCCTGACATCACCGGAAGTGTGTCAGAAGGCCCGGCTACTTACCCTCCTGCTTCATCCTCATTCCCAAACGGAATGAGGATCGAAGCAGAGGGCGGGGTAAAGAAGGGGCGGGGCTTCACCACGTGACCGCCCCACCCCCTAGAGGTTCTCTTCCGGAGCTCCATACCTGAGAGCTCCCCCCCGACTAGAGCCCTGAAGATAAATGAAATGAAGGGATCACTGCAAAAGCATCTTTATATGTTTGTGCATACCAACAGTATTACAGGGATCAGATGTGGAAGAAAAATCATACAGTCAAAATGGAAGCCGATGAAAATCATGCAAAACAATGCCAACGGGGGGGGGGGGACCAAACTAGGTTTCAGCAGTACGTGGACAGAGAACTGCCAGAAGTACAAGCTGAGTTTCGAAGAGGTAGAGGAACTAGAGATCAAATTGCCAACATTTGCTGGATTATGGAGAAAGCAAGGGAGTACCAGAAAAACATCTACTTCTGCTTCATTGACTACACTAAAGCCTTTGATTGTGTGGATCACAACAAACTATAGCAAGTCCTTAAAGAGATGGGAGTACCAGACCACCTCACATGTCTCCTGAGAAACCTGTATAAGGGT
>NW_015161954.1:1139063-1141225 GCF_001447785.1 Gekko japonicus
TCTGCGGTGGCTCAAGTGGTTAAGACGCTGAACTGCAGGCTGTGGAAGGTCAGTAGTTCAGCAGTTCGAGACCCGAGTTGGCACATGATGGAGTGAGCTCCCGTCTCTAGTTCCAGCTCCTGCCAACCTAGCAGTTCGAAAGCAAGAAATTGCAAGTAGATAAATAGGTACCACTTCGGTGGGAAGGTAACAGCGTTCCATGCGCCTTGGTGTTTAGTCATGCCGGCCACATGACCACGGAAACGTCTTCGGACAGCACTGGCTCTTCGGCTTTGAAACGGAGATGAGCACCGCAACCCTAGAGTCGGACTCGACTGGCTTTCGAGCAAGGGAACCTTTACCTTTTTATATCTCTGCAGTGCACATGGTAAAACTTACAGCTGGTCATGTGAATAAAATAAAGATTTCCAAAGAAGTGAAAAACGTTTTCTGTATTCATTTGCATGGTTGCAAAAATGGCAAAACAATACAAGAATGAAGAGAAGTTATTTATTGCCTCAGCATAATTTTCAGTACCAGATGTTTAACTGAAACATATAGGACAAGTGAGCAACACTGTAAGTCAGGAACTTATGAAACTGAAAAATAAAACCATCCATTGAGGTGACCTCAGTTGGTATGAGGAAATTACTCCAATAACATGGGAATCTATATGTCAGATGTCACCTTTTGTAAAATTAATCCCACAAAAAACACTGAAGATGGTGACAAATACTGCTCTACCACCCAAACATCTACTACAACACAGAACTGCTGAAACTCTTGTCCAAGTACATTCCAGCACTGCTATTATGATGACAAAAAATCCAGGCAAGAAATGTCCCCAAACCAGAGGGACTAATACTGAAAAATGGTTCAGGATTGTTCAAGAGCAAATTCTGAATAAAAAGCTTTGTTGCAGACCTGCAGAATTTATTGAAATTATGAAAGATACTCTTCAAGGACAAATTCCTATGGCTGCAATGGGCATCTTCCAGGAAAGCAACAGAAAAATACAATGTAAAAAGAAAAAAAGAACTGATAAAAATACCAGTTCAGCTGAGCCTCTTACCGAGGTGAATACTTGGAGCAAATATCTACATTATATATCAAAAAATTTCCTAAATATGATAAAGCTCCTCCTGAGTCCTTGCACAGAGAAAAACATAGTATATCCTGCTGTCCTCCTTGGAATGGAACAAAAGAAAAATAATGCTTATAAATACTTGCACCATTGATAATCTTGTTTATATCATTCATATGAATATGGAACAACATCCTCAACTTCAAAAAGATACCAAGGCATTGCAGAACAGGGATGAAACAACTAAAAACAGATCAAGTTATACCTTTAGGAGCAAGAAGTGAAGGGCAACTGGAATTATTAATGCAATTTGAGAGGAACAATGGAAACACTTTGTGGAATTGCTATGGAGCTGAAAGACTGTATGGAATACAATACAAGACTCCATTGGTGGCAGTCAGAATTGCCCAGAAAAACTAAGGAAAATGAAATCTTCTGAAATACCTGTGTGGTAGGCATGCTATTCCATCTTCAAAATAACCATTTTGCATAATAAATTACAGGAGGCTTTTAAGAGACCATTTTTAAAACTGAAATATGTGTACTAAGTATTTGGAATATTTTATATTCCAAGTTTCTATCATATTGATGTTATATTTAACTGATACGAAAAGAAATTCTAATCTGACTCCTTCTTGCCATAGCCACAATTTAAATGAACATAAGAACATAAGAGACGCCAATGTTGGATCAGGCCAAAGGCCCATCCAGTCCAACACCCTGTGTCACACAGTGGCCAGAAATACCAGGTGCACCAAGCACCAAGAAGACAGAGCATCACTTGCCCCAGAGCCCCTATCTATACCTTGTGGCTAATAGCCACTGATGGACCTCTGCTCCATATGCTTATCTAATTCCCTTTTGAAGCCGTCCATGCTTGTAGCCGCCACCACTTCCTGTGGCAGTGAATTCCATGTGTTAATCACTCTTTGGGTGAAGAAGTACTTCCTTTTATCCATTCTAACCCGACCGCTCAGCAATTTCATTGAGTGCCCACGAGTTCTTATATTGTGAGAAAGGGAGAAAAGTACCTCTTTCCTTGCCTGCTCTATCCCATGCATAATCTTATAAACCTCGATCATGTCACCCCTCAGTCGTC
>NW_015161954.1:1144488-1158019 GCF_001447785.1 Gekko japonicus
AATCACAGTCAAACAATGCCCCTTCCTTATTTATTTATTTATTTATTTGTTTGTTTGGATTTGTATACCGCCCTCTCCCTCTCTCAAGCAGCCAGGACTCTGCAACAACTCTGGCCCCGGTCACACGGGTCAGATATCACGGGGGGGGAGGCGTAGCTAATTGCCCCAGCGCAGTTTGATCCGCGATTATGTGATCAGACTCGCCGGTGGCACACCACCGGTCCTTCCCTCGGCGCCGGCGGGTAAACGAGGGACTGGAGGGGAATGCCGTGCACCAGCGCAATCACACCATGGGGGTCTGGAGGCAGCCCATGGCAAACGTTTACTAGTACCTTGGAGGTACTAGTTTTTTAACTTGCATTGTCAATGGTAAGCCACGGGTGCGCTCCACTTCCCAGATGTTGAGGTGTGATTGCACCCAGATAATCCACCCACCATCCGTGCCTCTCCCGCAGCAACTTTGCCATGTGACCGGGAACTCTAATCACTTTCACACACTTTCACATTTTCACACACTCCCAAACACAGTCCTCCCACCCAATAGCAGCTGAAAGCAAGTAAAAAAAACACTCACCCCTCTAGCAGCTCTGTCTCCTGCTCAGAGCTCAGCTGGGTCTGCTCTGATGCCAAGATGTATTGAATGTATCCTATGAATCCTATGAATGCATCCTATGATTACGGAATGGGCTGTGGCTCAGTGGTACATCACCTGCTTGGCATGCAGGAGGTTATGTGAAAGACCTCTGCCTGAGACCCTGGACCGCCACTGCCAGTCTAAGGAGACAATGGTGACTTTGATGGACTGATGGTCTGATTCAGTATAAGGCAGCTTAAAGTATGAACTATCTTTTCTTTGCAGCATCATATCCCTTTTCAAGGCAAAATATGGGCAGCAAAAGAGGTGAATGATCACATCACCTTGTGGAGCCACTCCCTAAGACTACCTTCTCAATGTCCTTGAAAAGAAAAGAAGTTTCAGGATGAGTCTGTGATCGAATTCTAAATCTACCCACAAAACAACAAGTTTAGGGTACAGCTTTAGGCTTCTGTGGCCTGTGTTGTATAAAAGGCTGGATGATGCCACAGTGCATCTACCCACTTCTTGCCTGAATTCATTAGTGCCATAAAAACACACACATGACGTGGACACTTTGTTGGCTCTTTGATTCACACAAGAGACACATTCCAGTGCCATAGCAGGGTTAGAGTTAGATGGAGTATTCCAACACAATTTTTGAAACCAAAAGGGAATAATTATTAATATATCTGTTGAATATAGATCCTTTAGCAATGTGATTTACTTTCTGTGTTGTGTGTTGCTATGTAATTTCCATTTCACCTGCTGGGAACTGAGCATCCATCGGGTTGGATCCAGCCAGCCTTTTCACTCGATCTCACATGTTGGAGGCGGGGGTATGGGCTGAAAAGCTTTAATTAGCTGACTTTACTAGAGGATAATATGACTTGGAAGTACGCAAAGTTTTGGGCTTTGTAGTTTGGGTTCGTGGCCCAATTGTCTAGAAAGTGCGGGGCGTTTAACCCCTGTGGTGTACTCTATCAAAGTAATCGTTGTAGTTGCTCAGGCACACTTCCATTATTTCGGCTAGAGGGGGAGTTCCTGATAGTGCAATTGAGATTGAAATATGTCATGGGCATTTGGCGAGGGTTAGGGGGAGGAGGTTTTTTTCATAAGGGATGTATTAGTTGGTCGTAATGAAAGCGGGGGTAAGAGGCTTGTACCCATACAAACACTAATGTTAGAAGGAGGTTTTGGTTATTGGGCTTAGAGGAAATAGTTCTGGTGTGGTAGGGCTTAGGCAAAGGAACAGAATGCATGATAAGCTATTTATTATTATGATGTCTGTGTATTCGGCAAGAAAAATAGTGCAAATGGACCTGCTACGTACTCTACGTTGAACCCAGATACTAGTTTGGATTCTCCTTCTGTTAAATCAAAGGGAGTGTGATTAGTTTTGGTGATAGTTTTGGTGATAGTTGAGATATAGCATATTATTGTAAGGGGCCAAGAACAGGTGATAAGTCAAATAGGTTCTTGTGTGGTAAGAAGTGTTTGTATGGTGAAGTCTCCTTTAAGTGTGATGATTAACAATAGGATAATACCTAAGATTACTTCCTATGAGATAGTTGGGCAACTGTCCCATGTAGCTTTTATCCATGCAAGTCCTGTGATCCCCAGCACAGGCTTTTTGGTGGACAAAGGGAATCCCCTCCTCCCCTTTTCACCAGTTCAAAAGCTGATTGGATGCAACCCGTAGGGTCATATTCAGGGTTAATACTAAAATACAGACCTCTCACATCCAAATTCCATTCTGTGTCCATGGTATCTACAGAAGATGCCCTCAACAATATCTTGAAGGTTCAGCCTTTTCCAACCACACTGTGGCTGTATGCCAACAAAGAAACAAACCATCAAAACTTTACATTTTGTATTGTTTCTTAAGGATACTATATGTACAGTGCCAATGATATACAAAATACAGTCTTAAAATGCAAGAATTAAAAGGACTTTTCCAGAAACCCATAAATTGTTTCAGTATCACATTGTCATCTGGGGTAGCCCAAAGATCAAATCTTGAGCTATTTAGCTGTGGTATATTTATTGCATACATGTATGCTTCTTCTCTAATATCTGTGTGATTTAGTTTGGTCCTACTGAGTGGAGCTCTTGTTTCAGTTTCCAGTTTTGTATGTTAGCTGAAGTTGTTGGTTGTTGGAGTTGTCTCCTTGCAAATAAATGGATGACATTTTGAGCCAGATTGTCTCTGTTGAACAGACCTGAGAATAGGTGCCTGAGTTAGTACCTTAACCTGGGAACCCACAGCTCCCGAAGGGCATTGAGATCAGCAGAATCTCCTGGTGATTCCCGGTTCCAAATTTATTTTGGGGTGCAGGTGTTTCAGATCCTTATTCTTTGGCTTTAAAGGAATGCAATCCTTTGGGATTCCTGGGTGCTTCCCGAATTTTGAGCGCTTTGCAGAAAAGAGAGGCTTTGGGGACTTCCAGTTTTTGGCGGCATGATGGCGGATGCGACCTTGGTGAGCTCCCTGGGTCACAATCAGAATGCCAGCGGTTAGGAGGGAGTGTGATTGTCCGCTGCCCCCCTGGAGCCCTTGGGTTTGGGCTCCTAGCCATGGGGCTTTTGAGGGATTGCCTCTTTTCTGGCTCGATGCCGGGGAATTGAGGCTTCCCTCCACCCTGAAGGTCCAGCCGCTGTGCGACCATATGGCTCTAGAGTCGCTGACCAGGACAAGCACGTGAAGATCAGGCGTTTTACATGTACCTGAGGTGGGTCTTAGGACCAACGATGAACTGTGAGTCGTGGTGAAAGCAAAACATGAGCTTCGGCTAGAAAGCCCCTCTTATTTAAGCGAGCGGGGGAGGGAACTCCCAGATGTGATATCCAAGCAGAGCATTTTAAAAAGAGGGCACCGGGCGTAAAAGTTATAGACCTGATTTAAGAAGCACACAAGAGCAAAGCATTTTGGTGGAAAACAGAGACTTTGGCAAACTTTTCTAAAAGTAAACAATCCTCAAAAATGGCGGGGCAGAGAGGTGAGAAAGAGAAAACATCGCAGCTCAAGCCTCCTTCAGGAAGTAGAACCCCGAAACTGGAAGCTACCAACGAGCTTTCACAGCTATTAGCTGAATCATTGTGCCCTCTGCTGGACCAGATGACAAACATCAATCAGCAATTGACTACTTTGAACCAGAATTTTGCTGCACAACAACTGGAACTGAATGAAACTAAGAAATTAACAGAGCAAACAGCAGAAACACTGAAGGAAGTTAATGCCAAATCTAAAAAGGTGAAAAAGTGTGTACAGGAGCTGGAAAAGAGAAGAACTACTGACGAATCTCAGCTTTTGCAACTACAAATGGAAAAAGCAAGCTCACAGCTGCCTCCGGCTGTCCCTCTCACCACTCTGTGGATGGCTGCCTATGCGCATGTTCAAACGGAGGTTTTTTTAAAAAAAAACGCCAATGCCTGCTGCGTGTGAACGGGCATACAGCGATGGGCTTCGCTGTGAGGGAAGTAAGTGTGATCGCGTTTCAGCCGGCATAAACTGCACCGGTTCCAACCGGTACAGTTTATGCCGGCTGAAATGCCCTGTCTGAACGCACCCAATAAATGAAAAAAAAGAAAGAATTGACTCTGTTAAGAAAGCAAATGAATTCTTGAAGCAGCAACTGGGAAGATCTGGAGAAGACGACAAAGAGGAAGACCAGGATAAAGAAAGTGGTGAAAACTCTTCTTCAATGACTGAGGAGGACTCTGATTCGGAGTTGGGGGCTGTGGCCCCCAAAAGAGACTATGATTTGAGGAAAATAAATGCCAAGAAATGAGATGCTGAGGAACTCTGAATTCCACCTTTAAGAAGCTATATTTATCTTTTTTTTTTTTAGTTTGATGCTTTTGTGATTGCTTTAAACAGTAATTGATATCGGGTTTGGGGGAATATTGGCTAGATTTAAACATTCAAACTCATTGTAATATTAATAGATTAGATTAATCATTTTATAAGCTTATGTAATGATCTTCACTACTTGGGTTTTTAGTGGTTAACTTTCCTTTCTCCCGTAGATATTAGACTCCCTTTCCTATTTTCTTTGTAGTTTATAGAAAAGCTATAAAAAATCCCCTTTGGAGGGAGCCAAAAAAAAGAGAGAGAGAGGCCTTGGACCAGGCATGGCTGTAAGGCTCCTTGAAGGGTTCTACCTCCTTCCAAGAAGGTACAATTTTGGAGGGCCCAAAACTTATTTTGGAGTGCATAACTGCTTAAATATAATTAATATTTGTGTCAGGATTGCAGAATAAGGAACTAGTAACTACTTTTTCCCCACTAAGTTAACTGAAAAATTGACATGACCAAAGTGGAAAGAAGAAGCTTCACCAAAGACTGTATTTATCCAGTGAGTGAGAATCAGGGATGGGGAACACTGGCATCATACCTTAAAATTGCCCAGTTCCATCTAGCTAAGGCTTACAATCCCTGAGCCCATTCCCAGTCAGGCAACTAGCAACATGATGCCAGCTGTGATGTGTCCTTTCTCTCTCCCTCTCCCAGGAGTCGAAAGTAGGACAAGGTTATTTTTATTTAATTGCACCAATTCCCATGAGGTCTGCTGAGAAAGGAATAGATGAGTTTAGCATAGTTTATAAAGGCAAGCTATGCATACTTACCTGGCAGTAAGCACCATTGGATTTAGTTACTCCTGAGTAATCATTCATTAGACATGACTGCACACATTATTCAGAACTATTCTCAGTCATTAGAATTTGTACTTTTTGTTAAGAAGACCCATAGGCTTAGGTTCAATCCATTCACACCCCTAAATCTATACCTACATTTATCAGCTCCTGAACCCCGAAAGCAAAATTTTAAGCATTGATCCCCGGCTGCGGGGCTCTCCAGGCTTCCCCCAGCCCCAGCACTCCTGCGCAGGCCCGGAGGACCCAGCTGCGGGGCTCTTCAGGCTTCCCCCCGGCCCCAGCGCTTCGGCGCAGGCCTGGGGAACCCAGCGGCAGGGCTCTTTGGCGGGGCTCTTCGGTCATCCCACCAGCCCCTGCGCTTTGGCGCGGGGAGCTGGGGGCAGGGCTTGCCGCGCCACCATTTGCACCGGCTCCTGGGCTGCCAGAGTGGCGCTCCAGCATGCTCCGGCCCCAAAAGACCCCTGAATCCACTCCATTTCTTTCAGGAATCTTCTTCAGTTCAAATGGAACCAGATTCTATGGACATCCAGCTGTGTACTGTTCAATGGGGTTTATTTCCAGGTACATAAGAGTACAGCCCTCATGTCTGCAGGTGAGCTGACCAGAAAAATTATTGTGCTTTACTAAAGCCATGATTGTTGAAGAGCATGGAGAGCATGTCATGTGAGTCATCTTAAGCCTAGCTAGGAAAATAAAGACCCCCCACCAGGCTATGAAACATTATTTGGTTTCTTCCAGCATGTCTTAAGATCGGAAAATTTACCCATCACTCTCTTCAAACTGACCTGTGAAAAATATGGACCACTTATGCTAATGAATTCCCATTTCAGTAAATTGAACTATATAATGTTACTTGGTTTTGCGATTAGATCTCACCAGCATAAGACTGTTTACTTACTGTGCAAGCCCATTGACTTCTGTGGACATAAGGTAAAGGTTTTCCTTGCTCAAGAGCTAGTTAAATCCGACTCTAGGGGGCAGTGCTCATCTCTGTTTCCAAGTCGAAGAGCCAGCACTGTCTGAAGGCATTCCATGGTCATGTGGCCGGCATGACTAAACACCGAGGCACACGGAACGCTGTTACCTTCCCACCAAAGCAGTACCTATTTATCTACTTGCAATTTCTTGCTTTCGAACTGCTAGGCTGGCAAGAGATGGGGCCAGAGATGGGAGCTCACTCTGTCATGTGGCACTCAGGTTTCAAACTGCCGAACTATATACCTTCCAGTCTGCAGCTCAGTGTCTTAACCTCTGAGGCACTGTGGCCCCTTTCAGTGGACTTAGAAGGATGTAAATCTGCTTACAGTTAGTGCAACATGTCTTTACCCAGAAGAAAATCCCACTAAATCAGTGAGCCTTACTTCTAAGTAAATGTACATAGGATTGTAGCCTTAAGGGAAAATCCTTTAACATTTATCATCCTGTCCACATTTGCATTTTTTGAGTTTTCAGTACAAAGTGACAGCATATTATCTTAGTTATTTCTGTTTTAATACTTAGGGAAGTTCATGGACACACATGCTCTTCTCATAATAGGAAAGTATATGATTTATGCCTGAACTAAACTAATTCCAGAGTCTGGCCAGGTTTCCCCTGCTGTAGAGGCTGCATTTTGTTCAGGTAAAAATAACTCCTCGTTGATTTCCACTTTCATTCCAACATCCACTAAATCCCCAAGGCCTAATTTAGCAGAAATATCTGTGAAAGAGAAGGCACTTGGGGCCACTACAAGCCCGTGCCGTGTTCTACAGTATAATTAGCTCAGCAAAGCCAATAGATTTTCTTATAGCACATACATCAAGGGACAAATCAAGGGGGAGTCTGAGCACTTTCTGGGTCTCAGCTGAGTCCCCTAATGTATAACAACAACTGCCATTAGGAGGGGATACCACATTTACTAATCCTTTTATGCCGATGACAACACTACCCTGCTCCAGTCTCCCTCTGTGGACACTGCTACTCTGCCTCCTCCCCAACAGATGAGGTTTTACCTTCTAAATACCTTCTAAATACAATCTTGACATTTTCTACTCTGCCAGATGGTATGCTTTTATTTATTATTATATCTTGACACCCCACCTTTGTGTGTCAAGGAAACCAAGGTAGTGTTCCTAGGCTCTCAGGAGGTCTCCGATCTGGGCACTGAAGAGATCCAGACCTACTTCAGCAAGGCTGCTTTATCACTTAGAGGACCTCCCACTCCCATTTAGTGTTGTAGTACATAGCTCAATGAAAATGTGGCAGCAGTGAAAAAAAGGCAAACTCCATGCTGGAGACTATTTGGGAAAGAGGCTGCAGATAAAACAGCCAATATTGTACTGCCCCTGTATAGATCTATGGTGCAGTCTCATTTGGAACACAGTTGTATACAGTTCTGGTCACAGAATCTTAAAAAAGATACAGCAGAGCTGGAAAAAGTGCAGAAGAAGCAAACCAAAATGATTAAAGGGGTGGAGGAAAGGCTGAAGAGTCCTGGGAATTCTCAGTTTAGAAAGAATATGGTTAAGGAGGGACATGCTAGAGGTTTATAAAATTATTAAATAACTTTTTCTCCCAGTCCCATAATACCAGAACTCAGGAGCAGCCAATTAAGATGATGAGTGGACAGTTAAGCATGGACAAAAGGAAATACATCTTTACTCAATGTATAATTAAATTGAGAAATTCACTGCCAGTGGACGAAGTGATGGTTGCTAGCATAAATGTCTTCAAAAAAGGGATTAATGGATGTGGCTGCTAGCCACAGTGACTAAAGGAAACCTCCACATCCAGAGGCAGTAAAGCTCTGAATCCCAGTGCCAGGAGGAAACATCAGGGGAAAGCCCTGGTTTCTACACCCAGTTTGTTGGTTCTCCAGGGCAACTGGCCAGCCACTGTATTGAACAGGTCTGATCCAGCAGGGTTCTTATGTTCTTTTTTATTTTCTATTGAAAAAAAACCTCGCTCATTTTCTCTTCTTTCATTTTAGCTACTTAAGGCTGTAGTCCTAAGCATATTTACTCAAAGGGACTTTATTTCCCTTCCCCCCCCCCCACCCCCCCCCGAACTGCTGAGTTTGGGCTGGTGTGTATCATACAAGCCAGTCCAAATTGTTGTTTTCCTATTGCCTTGGCTCATTAAAAATAAATCCCCACAGCATGTAGATACAAGTTTGCGATGTCTGGAGTTGAATATTTATAGCATTTGACGGCTACAGAATGTTCAACAGCCTTCCCTTGGTTCTGGGGTCTACTTTGCAACCCAGGCACAATACCACAGACATTCTCCAGAGGTATTTTGGAAAGAAACAGTGAAGTGGTTGTGAATGTCATAACATTCAAGGTAGTTCGAGAAGGTGTGCATTTCTATAATCTGCCTCAGTTTGAAGACAGCAGATCCATGTTGCTTTCTTTGCTCCTTGACAAATTCAGAGAAATCCCTTTCTAAATTTGGTATTTTTGCACATTTTTTCTTTTCTTTCCCTGTTATTTCACTGTGATTTGAAGCTATCCATAAGCAAACAAGGGGGTAATCTTTTTCAAAGGTCCTTTAAATTAGCCTGCATTTTAAACATTTGCCTGAGATACAGCTATCCATATAAAAGGTAGATTCTATCTTCATATACTATGGGAGGCTACAATTCTAACGTTACTTAACTGGGCCACTGGGACTGACTTCTGAATAAAGAAGCAGAAGAACTGGTTGCATATTTTTAGACAATCAAAATCTTATTATCAGGGACTACTAGACAGTATCCTAACAATAGGTGAAGTTTATTTCCAGATGCTGCTGCTTTAACAGTCTTTGTCAGGGGTAGGCAACCCCTGGCATGTGTACTGAATAGTGGCATGCCAGACCATTCTGCTAGGCACACAGGCAGGACCAGTTCTCTGCCGAGGCAGTCAAAACAAACCTGAGGCATTGGCAGCACCACTGGAACTGGTGATATGGGAGAAGGTATCAGAACATGGCTTATGCCCATCATCGCCTTTGGAGTGAGACCCTGAAATAGTGGCAACATTGCTGAGGCTTGGCATGAACACATGACGCCACCTTATACTGATTAAGACTCTTGGTCCATCAAGGTCAGTATTGTCTACTCAGACTGGCAGTAGCTCTCCAGGGTCCTAGGCTGAGGTCTTTCACATCATCTAAATCCTGATCCTTTTAACTGGAGATGCTGGGACCGGCTGACTGCGAGATGAGAGAACCAAGTAACAACATCGCTGTGAAATTATTGATACTAGCACTTTATTATGTCTTATGGTTTTAGCATTGTTTATTTGTATTAACTGATGTTGCTTAATTTTAATCTATATTATATTATATTAATCTATATTATTGTAATTCTTATGTTATTTTATGTAAGCCGCCCTGAGCCGGCCCTGGCTGAGAGGGCAGGATAGAATCATCATCATCATTATTATTAATAATAATTCTGCATGCCATGCAGATTCTCTACCACTAAGTCATGGTCCCCTTCCCTCCTTTCAGTATGTGTTTGGCCAAGTACAACCCTCACACACACACCCGTTTCCAGCACATCAGTATGGCTTTTGGGCCAAAGCAATAGTACATAGACCTGGGGCAGGCTATTTTACCATGTTTATTCCAACCTTGTCTGTTTTTCCACTTCCAATCCAATGATGGTGGAAGGTGCTGTCAAGTCACAGGTGACGTAAGGTAACCACATAGGGTTTTCAAGGCAAGGGATGAACAAAGGTGGCTTGCCATTGCCTGCCTCTGCATAGCAACGTGGGCATCTGTGGTGGTCTCCCATTCCAAGCACTAACCAGGGTTCGAGATCTGACAAGACTGGGCAAGCCTTGGCCATTCAGGTGAGGGCAACATGTCTCCCAAATCCCAGAATCCCAACTATGTACCTGCTGCTGGAAAATTTGGCAAAATAGTTAATTAGTCAGAGATTGCAGTGGATCTTTGCTTCACTGGAGAGGAGGCATTTTCTTCTCGCTGCAACACTAAAAAGTGTTCTGAATGTTGCTTGATTGATAACTGGAGCAAAAGTTTCAAAAGTAGTCAGTTCCATATTCTTGTGAATAGCCTTTGGCTACCAGACATGCTTGTATAGTTCTACAGTCCCATCATCTCTATACTTGATTTTGAATACCCATTTGCATCCAACAGGCTTTCTGCCTGGAGGTAACTTTGTAAGAGTCCATGCTTCTTTCTCATATATGGATAGTATTTCTTGTTCCATTGCTTCAATCCATCTGTCTCTTTTGCTCGCAGGTAAGTTGCATACTTCTTTCCAGTTCTTAGGTTCTTTTGCAGACTGTACAGTTTCACAAAATCCATATTTCTATGGTGGTTGCCCTTTAGTGCTTCTTTCTGATCATCTCACACTGGTTGTGGGTTCTGTCATGGGTTTTGCTGCATCCTCTGGTGCAGTTCCTGCTTCCCCTTCTGTTCTGGTAGTTTCTTCAGAAGGTAGACCTGCCGGTTCCCCGGTGGTCACCACAGGTAACCATGCAACCAACTCTTCAGGAGCAGTCTCAGAACTCTTTGGATCAGTTGCACTGGAAGCACATGGCAAATTGCTTTCATCTACATATACAACATTGCGTTCCCCAACTGTATGATTTTGGGGGTTGTATATCCTGTATCCTTTCCCACCAACAGGATACCCTACTACAAGTCCGATTTCAGCTCTGGCGTCAAGTTTTCCCCTTTTCTCCTTTGGTATGTGAGCATACCCTTTGGAACTAAAAGCTCTGATGTGCTTTAGTCCAGGCTGCTTTCCAAACCAGGCCTCAAACGGAGTGGTTCCGGTTACCTTTGAGGGTCCTCTATTGTGTAAATACACTGCTGTGTTGACAGCCTCACCCCATAGGATATTTGGTAGGCCAGAATGTATTAGTACAGCCCTACACATGTTCTGGATTGTTCTGTTCAGCTTTTCAGAAGACCCATTTTGTTGAGGCAAGTGTGCAATAGACACTTTGTGTTCAATCCCTTCAAGTTCTAGAAATCTTTTGAATTCTGCATTGCAATATTCTCCACCCCCACTGATGCGTAAGCTTTGGGGTGCTTGGGCAAACTTGTTTTTAATTGTGACCATATAGCATTTGAATTTATTGAGTGTCTCATCCTTGCTCTTCATCATATACACAGAAGTATATTTTGTTTTGTTTTCAGTAAAAGTAATGAAGTATTTGTTCCCACCACAGGATGGTGCTAGTGGGCCAACAAGATCACTATACACAGTCTCTAGGAACTTCTCATTGTGAATAGTGGACTTGCCAGTGTACTTTGGAGCAGTTCCCTTTGCTTTGAGACATGTGTCACATCTCTCCTTTGCTTTGTCACAACTTATATCAGAAATTCCACATTCTTTTAACAACTTTTCAACATTCTACATCCCACGATGTGTAAACTTCAAATGCCATGCATACAAGCAATTCTGATGATTACAAGAGCCATTGCCAGTTTGAACTTGTCTCTCATCAGCTTTTTCTGTTGTAGTTTGTAGTGTTACAAAAATGCAATAAAAAATCCCCTCCGGGAGCTTAAAAAAACAACTTCTGATTTTCCACTAACATCCACAAGATAATGACATCCATTTTTCTCCTCCACTTCAACTTCAATTCCAGTCATTTCAGCAACAATCTTCCTTTCCTTTTCTTAAGCAATACTTTATGATTACTCCCCATAAGTCTTTTGGTTGAAATCAAATTATCAACTGCTTCAGGAATCAGAGCCACATTCTTTAATTTAACATCCATCACTTCTCCAGTTGTAGTGAAGAATTTGATTGGCACTGTCCCAACACCCTCTACATTAAGAGGTTCATTATTAGCTTGGTAGACTTCAGGTCTATTGTTAGTATTAAGTTCACAAAACAAGTCCTTATATTTGCATATGTGTATACAGGATCCAGAGTCTACTAAAAATACTCTCTTATTTTCATCATCATAGATTCTAAAAGCATGACCTCTACTGACTGCATTAAAATTTCCCTTTGTCTGAGGTCTAAAACCTCTGTGGTTGCTATGATTTCCTCTTCCACCAGGTGTTGCTCTTTCAGTCTGAACACGTGCACCAGTGCGCTTTTGTCTGGTAGTCCTTTCAAATTCACAATTTCTGGCATTTTTAAATTCACAGTCTCTGGCCAGATGATTCTTACCACATATAAAACATTCAATTTTCTTTTCCCTTTTAAATCTGTGCACATGTTTCAAACTCAAAACAGACATTTCATTAGACAAAGCATCCTGACTAGTTCTGGAGTCATATTCCCCCTTTAAAACCATCAACACACCATCAAGTATTAGATCCTTTTGGTGTCTTAAAGACATTGCTAGCCCTCTGTAAGTTGTAGGGAGTCCATTCAGTATGGCTGCAATCATGTCTACTTGGTCAGGAGTCTTCCCAGGTTATTTCAATTGACTGTAAGTCCCCATTAGCTTCTTTAATTGATCAGATAAAGAGTCATTTTCCTTTACTTTAAAGTAAAAAAATCTGAGCCTTCAAGTAGTAAATCTTACTGATTGTCTCCCCTCCATACCTTTCTTTCAGGTGTGCAATCATTGGAAGTTTCTACGGTATGAAGGCTGGGGACATCATGGCAATTAACTGAACCCATAATCAAGGACTTGGCATAGCCATCTAGTCTTCTGAAGGCACTTTTCTCTGGTTCACTTGTAGGGACTTCCTTTGTTAAAATATCTTTAGCCCCATATATTTACAGTCTATTCTTGAGGCAGCTGAGCCACCAATTAAAATTATGCTGGGTCAACGTGAGTGGACCCAACCCCCCTGGGTTGAGATCTCCGGCTTGGAATATACTCACATCCACAGCTGATCCAGAAGACATGCTTGGATCACTCATTCTGATCTGCAGGCTTTAGCAGGCACTCAACAGGGACTCATGGGGTTAATCTCCTCTTCAGAGCAGGGATGCAAGAACTTTAAAAAATTGACATCTCCGGCTTGGAATATACTCACATCCACAGCTGATCCAGAAGACATGCTTGGATCACTCATTCTGATCTGCAGGCTTTAGCAGGCACTCAACAGGGACTCATGGGGTTAATCTCCTCTTCAGAGCAGGGATGCAAGAACTTTAAAAATATATATTTTTATTGAGTTTTTCAATATAATGCATATCTCTATAGTGTATTTTACATTAATTATTCATCCATTTATCACCATTTATAAATGCTCCTAAACAGCAACACAGTCACCTAGCAAATACATTTTCCTGCTTATTCAAACATACAAGCATCCAATAATTATTATTATAATTATCTTTATCTATCTTCTTTTCTTGAGACAGTCCACTATCTAGATTTTCGCTTA
>NW_015161954.1:1159483-1216983 GCF_001447785.1 Gekko japonicus
TCAGTATTCTCCGGAGGTTTAGAGAGTTCATGTAAACTTGCAAAGACAGCTTTAAATCCCTCTTTAATGCCTTTCTGAATTCCTTCTGTTAAAGCCTTTAGAAATTGCTCCATCATTTCTCCAGCCAATTCTATCTGTATCTCGTTCCTCTTTTCAGACGTCATTTTACAGTTCACAATTCAGGTCTCAGTGGTCCTGTCCCAAGAGCTCAACACCTTTTCCCCGAAGGAAAGAAAAGAAAAGTATATGTATACTTAGCTGGGTCTCTTTTCTGGCCGCTTTTTTCTCATTTCATGCCAAATAATTCGGGGTTCCTTTACTTTCAACTCAAAGATGCCTGTAAATGCTACTTATTTTCTTCGTTGCTGCATTTGTAATCCAAGTTTAAAAATAAAAACGGATGGTCGCTTCAGCTTCGGGACTGTTCTGGACACACACACCCGCCCTGCCGATTGCAGGGGAGGGCCAAAAAGACGCCCCCTGCACCAGCCCCCACCTCCGGGGAGCTGATCGAGCTCCCCCGACCTTCGGAGGGCTCAAATAAAGCAAAACAGTTCAGGCAGGGATGGAGCGTGTCGAGCTCCCGCCCGCCCATCGATGCGCCATACCGGAAGTCCCGCAAGAACTGACTACAAACAATTGGCTCCTAGAGTTCTTCCTCCTCGCCAGGGATTCCAAACATGCAAAAAAACTTCAAAAAGGTATCGTTCTCAGCTGCTTCACTGTAGCACAGGCAGGCTGGCATAGGGAGAGCCTGAAATCAACATGAATCTGGGTCTCACCTTTCACAGCGGCAGTATGCTTGGCAGGGAGAGCAGGAAAAAACTTGCATGAGTAAAAGTGGTCATTTTAAAAATCAAGACTCGCAGCTTTGCTAACTTAGCTCAGCCCCCCTCTCTCAATCCAGTGAGCATTTGAAATTTACTTCACTTAAGCATATCTGAAAATATCAGTTAACCAAACCATCCAGCCGTGCTACCAGAACATGTTGGGAAAATTGACAAAATAGTTAAATATTCAGAGATTGCAATGGATCTTTGCTTCACTGGAGAGGAGGCATTTTCTTCTATGTAAAAATCTTTATTTCTACAGGAAGGGTTCACAGGAAATCTACAAAACAACAAAGACACCTAAGGCTACATCTTTATGCTTTGACCACACGGTCTACAACAATGGAGATTCTTCTTCTTCTTCTTGTCCCCTAGAAGGAAATCACCTGAATGCATTAACCAATGATTGTTAGTAAATAAGTTTCACTTTCCAGGTTTTCTTCCCATTGGCTCTGTTCCAGGTCAGTCTAAACAATAGCACACAAGGTAAACACACATTAACCTGATAATGACTAAATTTTAGACTTTGCAACACACATATTTCCAACATATGCAGGGTTTGTATTCTATTGGGATGCTCTGAGAGGTGAAAGTAAGCCAATACTTGAAGCAGCCAAAGTGGTACCTCCCATCTTCTGCTTTGACCTCTGAAGCAGTACCAGAAACAAACTGAAGTTATTTTCACCCCTTGATAATCCACTCTCTCTTTTAATCCTGTCCTCAGCCTTATCCACCCACTTAGTTCATCAGGCCTAGAACTTCCTATTACAGTTGTTCATTTCCCATTAACCCTGAATGCAGTTTCCTGTTCCTTATCCTTAGGTCCATAGTCCATTGTGTCCCAAATTCAGATTTCTACAAGTATCCTCTTTCTCCTTTAGAACACCTCTACTAGGATGGTGCCCAAGTATACAAGAGTTTCCTGAGCCAGAGTATGTCTGCCTAGTTGTTGTTCAGTCGCACAGTCAAGTCCGACTCTTCGCAACCCCATGGACCAGATCACGCCAGGCCTTCCTGTCTTCCGCCGTCCTCTGAAGTTGGCTCAATTTCATGTTCGTTACATCCAGGGGTCTTGTTGTAGAAAAAGAGCTGCAGGAGCTCATTAGCATAACCCATTAGCATAACTTATTTGTATATGCCACGCCCCCTGACATCACCGGAAGTGACAGAAGGCCACACCCCCTGACATCACCAGAAGTGTGTCAGAAGGCCCGGCTACTTACCCTCCTGCTTCATCCTCATTCCCAAACGGAATGAGGATCGAAGCAGAGGGCGGGGTAAAGAAGGGGGCGGGGCTTCACCACGTGACCACCCCGCCCCCTAGAGGTTCTCTTCCGGAGCTCCGTACCTGAGAGCCCCCCCCCCACTAGAGCCCTGGTCATGCCGGCCACATGACCACGGAAACATCTTCGGACAGCGCTGGCTCTTCGGCTTGGAAACGGAGATGAGCACCGCAACCCTAGAGACTGGTCTTCTCCAGTGAGTGCTCCCTTCTCATTTGGTGGCCAAAGTATTTGAGCTTCAGTTTCATTATCTGGCCTTCCAGGGAACAGTCAGGGTTGATTTCTTTTAGGATTGACTGATTTGATCTTCTTGCAGTCCAAGGGACTCTCAAGAGTCTTCTCCAGCACCATAGTTCAAAAGAATCTATTCTTCGGTGCTCGGCCTTCCTTATAGTCCAACTCTCGCAGCCATACATGACTACTGGGAATACCATTGCTTTGACCATGTGGACTTTTGTTGGCAGGGAGATGTCTCTACATTTTATCATGCTGTTTAGGTTCACCATCGCTTTCCTCCCAAGGAGCAGGCGTTTTTTAATTTCATGGCTGCAGTCACAGTCTGTGGTGATCTGGGATCCCAGGAACGTGAAGTCTGTCACTACTTCCACAACTTCCCCTTCTATTTGCCAAGGAGTGATGGGGCCAGATGCCATGATCTTAGTTTTTTTGATGTTGAGCTTCAAGCCCACTTTTGTGCTCTCCTCTTTTACCCTGAGCAAGAGGCTCTTTAGGTCCTCTTCACTTTCTGCCATTAGAGTGGTATCGTCTGCATATCTGAGGTTGTTGATCTTTTCCCCAGCAATCTTAATTCCCGCTTGTGATTCATCCAGGCCAGCATTTCGCATGATGTACTCTGCATATATATTAAATAAGCAAGGTGACAATATACATCCTTGTCGTACTCCTTTTCCTATGCGAAAACAATCAGTTGTTCCATATCTGGTTCTAACTGTCGCTTCTTGACCCTAGTACAAGAACCCAATGGAATCATTCATGTTAGTGAGGAACATGTCGTGTGGCTTCACTACTCCTGTTTTCAGCTGGTGCCGATAGCCTCAGTCAGTCAACGACATAGTGATACCTATGTGTGAATGTTACTTATGTATCTGTAGGATTACCATGGTTTTTTAAAACACTGCTTCAGATAGGGAAGAATCTTCTGCTGTCCAACCAAATGCTCGGCTTTACTGAGCAACCTGACAGAATGGGGAAAAGTTTGAGTACAGCAGCAAGGTTATGCTTTCATGTGTTCAAGCAAACTTCTTCCCATTCATTTCTGCTGAAAGGATTACTGTACAGGAAAGGAGAGTATGTTTTCAAGCTATAGACCAGGGGTCCCTAACAGGGTGCCCATGGGTGCCACAGTGCCTGCCAACACGTTTCCTGGCGCCCGCTAAGTGTTTTTAGAAAGTGGGTGGGGCCCGGTGCAGCTTTTACCCAGTAAGGCTTCTTATTGGAGTTTCCATTGGCTGTTTTAAATGCTGCTTTGCCAGCAGCTACCACCACAGCACAAGGATCTTCACTGTGTGACTGAAGGTAAGCTATCGCAGTTATTTTGTGGCTGGCTCCACCACCTGCAGCATTCATTTTGTGGGAGTCGTTTTGCGGCTGTGCCCACCATGCTATGTCAGAATTCCAAAGGTGCCCCCAGGCTCAAAGAGGTTGGGGGGGGGGCTGTTATGGACAGTCTGCACTGTGGCTGGCTAGGACAGCATGCCATCATCCCTTCAGGGTTTTTTGGGGGGGGGATTTTCTTTTTTTAAAGGTGCACCTTGGCTTCTTCACACTGGATGTTGGCTAGCCCTCAATATGTTTTGGATGGTTAGTTTGTCTGCGGTTCCTTTTGTGGACTTGAGTCTCTCATATCACAGCCACCATAAGCACAGAACACACACAAGGAAAAAAGCCTTTTTAGATAAGGGCTGTAATTAACATCATAAGACTGTGAAAACAATCATATGCCACAGAGATTTCCTGTCATTCTTCCCCCCCCCCATTGCATTAGTAATAAAGATTTTTAAAGCAGTATATATTCTATGCTTTGAACTGCCCTGTTAATGGAAATTAATATTCTGGTCTTTCATGTGAGTTAATTCATTATTTATACGTCTGTTAGAATGGCATCTCTGACTAGATGTATAACCTTTGTAAAATAAGCAGCACAGGAATTCCAAAGTGATGAGTATCTAATGAGTCTGCATATATTTCTATTCTCTTAGGGGTTTCTAGTAGTTTCACCGAACAGGTAGTGGATTAGTGCCTTTTGTTCGCCAGAAATGTCAATAAAAATTGACAAGCCTTTTTCATGTTGCTTAAGAGTTTGAAATTTAAGCAAGGAAATGAACTATGCTGAACAGAAGCAATGGACACAGCATTAAGGCTGCAGTCCTACCCTCACTTAGCTGAGAGTAGGACTAGTTGCCTGTAAGTAAAGGTAAAGGTTCCCTTGCTCGAAAGCCAGTCGAATCCGACTCTAGGGTTGCGGTGCTCATCTCCGTTTCAAAGCCGAAGAGCCAGCGCTGTCCGAAGACGTTTCCGTGGTCATGTGGCCGGCATGACTAAACACCAAGGCGCACGGAACGCTGTTACCTTCCCACCGAAGTGGTCCCTATTTATCTACTTGCAATTTCTTGCTTTCGAACTGCTAGGTTGGCAGGAGCTGGAGCTAGAGACAGGAGCTCACCCTGTCTTGCGGCACCCGGGTCTTGAACCGCTGAACTACTGACCTTCCACAGCCTGCAGTTCAGCGTCTTAACCACTTGAGACACCGCAGCCTGTACTTCCAAGTAAATGTGAACAGAATCAAACTTCATAGCTGCACTTTTACTAGAGCAGGGGCAGCAACCTTTTACCAAAGGTGGGCTGGACCATCATGGGGTGGTCCAGACTCCAGACACAACCTAAAACAAGAACTATTTTACTGAGATGTGCATACTGTTAGAGGGGAGAAAAGTATGATTATTTTTATTGCTGTTTGTGGAGTGAGAGCTATGTGTGTGCGCGCGCACACAGAATACACACAGTTTTACTTTAGCTGCTCTATCACACTTTACTAAAATCTGAATATGGCAGTGACCTGCTTCAAATTGTTTTGTTTGGCTCTGTCAGTGAGAGCATCATGCCAGAACTCAGTGACAAATATTCAGCCCCTTAGATAGACAATTTTTTTGGGGGGGGGGACACTGGATGGAGGAGGGGCAGGGGGAGAAAAAAGAGTGGAGGTGCCCGACAGCAAAGGAAGCAAGCGTGTACATGGTGGAGGAAAGGGGGGTGGTGCGTGCACATCGGGGCTCCTATCCCCCCTCCTCTCTCCCACCCCAGTCTGCCACCTTTTACCCAGTCCCAGATTCGCACACTATGAAGCACTGCATCTGCACTTTTTAGGATGTAGTCTAAGGATATGGAACTAATCCAACAACTTTTAAGGCTGGGAGCCCGCAGGCGGTTCGTAGGGCACACTGGCCCTAGTCTGCGCAAGAGGTCACTGATGCTGAAAGCACAGAAAGGCTTAAGGCTGCTGCTGGCATCCGTCAGCACCCAAGTTGGAGGGAGAGCTCTGCCTCTTCCTAGCACCAACCTTGATGCCCCCCTCCCCTCAGGAGAGGCTTTACCACGTGTCACCAGGGAGCTCCGGGCTGCCCCAGCCACCCAGCTGCAGCTCTGCTCGAAATTCTTCCCACCTCTTCAGTCTTAGCTCCACCTCCCCAACTCAACCACATTGAACGTACATGGAGGGGGGGACTAGCATGGCTCGAGGGTGAGGATACACACTCTGCACGTGCTCAGAGGAGCTGGGCTGCCAAACACTCCACCTCTGCGTAGGGCTAGCTCACCAGGTGGCAGCGCTGCTTCTCACCTTCCTCAGCTCCCAGCTGGCCGGGAGGCAGGGAAGATTTGGGAGCAGGCAGCACCCCAAGGGCCCCATGGTAGGTATGGGCCTGCAAATATTCTTCATCAGTGTTGGTGAAAGCAATGGGGATGAGGCAGTGATATCAGAAGTACAACAATCTGCACAATAATAATGAAAATAATAAACATGAAAAGGGGAAAGCGAAGCATTATTTCTGACAAATGATCTAATAGTAGTAGTAAAGTGCTCTCAAGTTGCAGCCAACTTTTGGCCACCCCATAGGGTTTTCAAGGCAAAAGACTACCAAAGTATCTTGGGTGATGATGCTAGGAAAGACCTCAGGAAAGCTGTTGCAAGGTGGAGTACTCAGTCCCAGACTACATGGCTCAAAAGCCTGACGAGGCATATGTGGCAGTTTCATATTCATATGAAGGGGCTGGGGTTAAAACAACATTGTGGAGCTCTGTGGCTTCTGCTTCAGATGTATTTTCCCTACCAAAGCAATAGGCTTGGAAGCCCTCCAAGTGTTTGGAAGTATGGTCTTCTGTAATTACGTTCTCTGAGCCAGAATTGGTTGTGATCATTCATTTCCTGGATTCAGCTGTTATGCAAAACGTTTGTGTGTTTTGCTGGTGTGGGGCTGGATTCCCCTCCAGAGGAAATGAGTATTGTTGTAAAGAAGTGGGTGAAACAAAAGTTTTCTAAGTGCAGATTTCTCATAATAAAAAGTACCGCCTATATTTCTGGGAAAAGTGGGCATAAGAAAACCTCTCATGCCAGAGTTCTGAACACACTTAACTATGTGCTGTGTTGAGGAAGTGATTGGCTATGGTCAGGGCCGGACCAAGGTGTTCCTGCGCCCTAGGCGAGCGCAGATGCCAACCTCCCGGCGGGGCCTGGATACCTGCCTGGGTGCGCGGCTAGAGGTTGGGCTCTGCGCGGAAGGGGAGCGGTCGGGCTCTGCGCCTCCCCCAGGCTGCGCCAACCCACAGCCTTCCCCCACCCCCCACAGAGCGGACGCCGTCCTGTCGGGGGGGAGGGTGGCCTTGAGAACAGCCCGCCAAGGGGCCAGGGTGGAGGAGCGAGATGAGAAGTCCCACAGGGGGGGGGTCTACTGGGGCGAGTCCCTATTCCTTTCCCGATGGGGACGATGACACCAAGCCCCATTGCCTACTGCCAGAGGTCCAGCCCAGGAACGGCGGAAAGGGAAGGGTCGGGCTCTGCGCATCCCCCCAGGCGGGTGCCTGACCCACAGCCTTCCCCCACCCCCCGACGCCTCCTCCTGCCTCCAGGCGGGCGCCCCAGCAAGAGGGCAGGCGAAGGAGCCCCAAGGAGGAGGAGGAGCCGCAGGGAGGAGGCTCAGCCGTTGCCTGCTGCCCATCAGGAAAGGTCGTCCCCTAGAGCCTCCCTCCCTCCCTCTCTTTACCATTTTTCCCTCCTTTCCTTTTCTTTCTCTCCTTTTCTTTCTCTCTTTCCTTTCTCTTCCTTCCTTCCTCTCTTTTCCTCCTTTCCTTCTCTCTTTCATTCCCTCCTTTCCTTCTCTCCTTTTCCTCTTTCTCTCCTCCTTCCCTTCTCTCTTTCTTTCTTTCTTTCTTTTTCTTTCTTTCTTTCTTTCTTTCTTTCTTTCTTTCTTTCTTTCTTTCTTTCTTTCTTTCTTTCCCGCCTTCTTCTCTTCTTTTTCCCTCCTTTCCCTGTTTCCCTCCTTCTTCCCTTCTCTCCCTTTCTTTCCCTCCTTCTTTCCTTCTCTTTCTTTCCCCTTTTCCTTCCTTCTTTCCTCCTCTCTACTTTCTCGCTTTCCTTTCATCTTTCCTCCTTCTGTAGTCCAACTCTAGTGAAAAGGGGTTTAAAGTTTAAACCCCTTCTCTCTTCGCTCCCCCCCCCCAGGCCAGCTGGGGAAGGGGAGGGGAGGCTTTTGAAGATGCCTCCCCCACTTTTGCTTCCCCTTCTGACATCACTTCCAGTGATGTCAGGGGGCATGGCATATGCTAATAGCCTAGTAGCTCATTAGCATGCTGTATGCTAATGAGCTCCTGCAGCTCATTTTCTATGAAAAGACCCCTGATAAACACTGAAATGGATGAACATGCATCCAACGAAGTCAGTTCTGATTCATGAAAGCTTATGCTGGAATACATTTTAAGGTGTCACTGAAATCCTGTTTTATTTCGCTGTTATATATTAACATGGCTACCCATCTGGAATTACCATGGGGTGAAGTGGAGCAAGTGAAAACCACACTGGATGAGTAGCTTATAAACTGGAATTAAAAAAAGAAACTGAAGATCATGTGGTTGTTGGAAGGGTAGATATGTGTGGAGAAGGCCAAGGAGAAGGAACCAGATGACAGAGAGAAGGAAGAGGAAATGGAATTGAAAATTGTGGTTAAGGACACAGAGCCTCTGCCTTCTGCAATAATTGAAAAAGATTAAAATGGAATGCATGCACCTCCCATTTGATGTACATTACCAATAACTGGCAGTGTAAAATTCAGACATATTTTCACTGCTTCTGTGCAGCATGCATCTAGCAAAGCTGAACTGTATTCATTTCTCACTTAACTGAGGCCTTGTCACTGGCCTTGTAAGTAGCAGGTGGGAGTCAGTGCCATGCTTGGTATTTCTGCTCTGGTGTAAGATTTTTCCGCACGGTAGTCAACTTCCGTTAACCAAGTGTAGTTGTGTGTCCAGCATTCTGCGCCACACGCTTTACCCTTATTTATCCTGTGATGTGTCGGAAGGCAGGAGATGGGAGCAATCTTCATCCTTGTTAACAGGAATTGTGTACCTCATTCTCTGTGCATTGTGCTGAGAATGAACAGGCGAAGACGTGTTCAGAATCAGCAAAAAGCTCCTATTCAGCTGGAAGAAGAACGGGACTGGCTATAGCCTGTGAGAAAAGAGAAGAATTGGAAACAATTGCTGAAAACAAGAATCGGCTGGATCTCTCTCCAAATTTCTGCTGAGGCAATGACAATTCAGAAGCATATTCCAGCCTTGCTCCAACCTGGTTGCTAACCTTTGTGTTGCATGCAATATTGCTGTTACCACCACTTTCACTGGTATGCCAGTTTTTCATCTTGGTGCTAGCTAATGGCTAAAACAGCCCTGGTAATGTAGTTGCTGATTTTTCCAATATAATTATTTCTGAGTACTACCAGATTTGTTGCTTTTCCCAGAGGCTGGGTTTTCCGCTGTGCCGCTTTGATAGAACAGTCCTTAGCATTCTTCTACATCTTCCCTTCAGGTGGCAAAATCAGGTGGCAGCAACTCACCGTGAGATGTTTTCAAGCTCTAAGTGACTTCCCACCCCCTCTTCTTGGCTTAGATGCTAGTTATATAATTAAGCCGGAGGTGGCAGCTAACACTGACTCGTATACCCCTAATGATGCTACTTTCTACCTTGACTGAGGACCTCAGAGCATCTAAGCATTAATGAACCAAGCCTCACAATACCACTGAGAACGAAAACAATGGGGAATTAAGGTCCTGTTTACTTGAGCTGTTTTTAAGCAGTTAAGAGCAAAATCATGTCATTGTGCAACAAAGGCAATCAGACAGCCATTAACACAGATGCCAGAGTGCAGCTCTGTTCAACCTCCTCCCCCAAAATCCGGGAAGTGCTGCACGTTGCTTCAATCAGCATCATCTACTGAGGAGCCAAAACAGACTTCTAATTCCGTTCTTGTCATGGGGATGGGACCATCTGTCCTGTCCTACCCAGGGCTCAAGCATTGGGGAAGTGGGAAAAGGAAATGGGTTCACTTTACTGGGGCACAGAGGACAAGGGGAGTCTGGCCTGGGCTGCAAGCCCATCACTCTGATGCGGGTCATTTATCAGAATTACAGCTGATACGTTACTTATATGACTCATAAGACTGTGTGTCTGGAATGAGGCTGTCACATCCAGGGCTGCTCAGCTGGAGCCTGTGATCTTTAGCAGTGTAATGCTGGGAGCTAGGAAACCTGGGTTCAAATCCCCATTCTGCCATGAAACTTGCGGGGTGACCTTGGGACAGTCATGCTGTCAGCCTAACTCAACTCTCAGCGTTGTTGTGAGGGTCACACCAGAGAAGAGAGCCATCTACGCTATGCTGAATTCCTTGGAGGAGGGGTGGAATAAAAATGTGATAGATGATAGATGACAGACAGGCAGACAGATATGTGGTGGGGAGAGCAAACTATATTGTTGTGAGGATGCTGTCTGGGACTCTTGCTGTGTTTTTTCCTGAAAGGCATTTGAGAAAGGTTTGTTAATGTTTCTTTAATGGCTATTTGTGAATGGACTGTTCACCTGCAGAGATGGGGGTCTGTGACCAGTGCTTGGCAGAGTGTGCATGAGAAACAGCAAGTTTGGTGGTTTTGAATTTGGAGGGGGAGGGATGAGAGAGCAAGCTGTGAGATTAGTGAAGCACTTGGGTGTACAGGGTCTCTGTGGGGCAATCTGAATGGTCTATAACAATAATCATCTCATTCACAGTACTGGTGTGGTTGCTAGAGATGTAGTTGCTCCTGAGGAATAAATGACATGTAATCTGAAACATGGAGAGGGCAAATGACTGCTTCCCATCGTCCCCACATGTTGTCTTTGCCCGTGGGTCACAAGGTAAATGCTCACTAGACCTCATAGGATGCTTATTTATTAGAAACATCACATATTTGCTCCTGAGTCCTCACATTAACAAGAGTTTCATGTTTTCTCTGTAGCATGGATTATTCCCAAGTAGTGGGTTAGAATCTATTTTAAAAGGCTAAATTGATGCAAGTTCTACACCAGAGATTAGGTCTTGTAGGTGGTGGGTCATCCACTAAAAGTCTTGTCCCACTGAGTGACAATTCAGTCTCGTGAACTGACTACATCTATCACCATGCAGACAAGTGCCTGGCACACAAACAGAACAGAATCCTGTTAGCCAGTTCTATCAGAGGAGCATATTTCTAAATCTGGGTTCTCTATGAAAGCATACCATTTAACTAGTCACCTAAATACAAGAATCGGAGATGGGAAAGGGTGTTTAGGACCACTTCAGTACAGGAGAGAGAGAGAACCAAGATGGAGCCTCACAGTTCAGGTCTAATTAAAGAAAGCTGTTAGTAAAGGACAGACAACAGTAATTTTTTTTTGGGGGGGGGGGAGACTAGCCGAATGAAGTGGCTTTTCAGAGCCCACTGCTGTTTACCTGACACAACAGGATTGGCTTGACCACCTACACCAGCCATCTCTTTTGCGGTTTTCAGTATTTTGAAACAACAGAGAGAGAAAATCTCACTAGGTCTCTTTTGCACAGCAGGCAGCTGCCAATTACCACATGCTATGATGCAGGTGTTCAAGAAGAATATAAAGGATTTCAAGATGTAAGTTCTGGCCCAGAGAATGTTCAAACAAGCAGGCTGGCTAATCTTTCCAATACAGCAATCATGAAGAGTCACACTGAGCCCATCAGTAAGATTGGCTTCCCCTTTGTAATTTCAGGGGAAGGGACACCTAAAGTGGGCAGGTTTTGGTTTGGTTTTTGCCAGGATTCTCAGCTTAGATTCAAGCTGTCACTCTGCACAGAAGATGGAAATTTATACACCCAGTCTCCAGCACAATCTAACCATCCACATGAACTATGTACATTAATTACTTATGCAGGGGTGTCAAACATAAGGCCCAGGGGCCAGAACCCGCCCGTCCAGGCCTCTTAATGGGCCTGCAAGCAACTGGTGCAACAGAAGGAACAGGAAGCTGCTCGGGGGGGGGGAGTGGGTGGAGCCACTCCAATTGTTGCTTCAGCACTGCGGAACACCCTCATCTGCAGCAGTCAAGCAGAACCCCTTCGCTTCAGTGGCAGCCTCAATGGTAAGATGGGAGCTGCCACAGTCACATTCTAGCAGACTCGGGGTTCCAAGGGGAGGTCACACACCTCTCTGTTCAGCCTGCAGCTCCAGGAATGCTGTCCCAGATGTCTGCGGGGATTGGCGTTTGCACATGGGGGCGCAGACAATCCTCTGCTGGGGCCTGCTGGTGGGTATTTGCACCCCCATGCAGTGGCTGTTCTTTGGCCCATGGGAGGGTGTTCTTCAGCAGTTTCTCCCTCAAATTGCAGGCCTAGTCCTGCCACTGAGCATGCAACTTGGTGGCTGGGCCTCCCTCCACCATGGAACATCCAGGGGCCTTCAGCTGTAGGTGGCTGCCACCTCGTGGGGAGGCAGTGCCATCTGTCTCTGGCTGTACTGGTCACCATGTGGCCTGGGGCCTCTACCACATGCACAGCCTTGTACACACAGTACAAGCTCCCCCACCAGACAATCTGGCAGCC
Organism: Gekko japonicus; assembly: GCF_001447785.1. Lineage (NCBI taxonomy): Eukaryota > Metazoa > Chordata > Lepidosauria > Squamata > Gekkonidae > Gekko > Gekko japonicus. The sequence continues at coordinate 1,171,745 of NW_015161954.1, forward strand.
TTCGACCTGAGGTGCCTGCTGCTGCATGGGGATGGCACAGCTTGCTGATGATCTCTGGCTTGAATCCCCAGCATTGCCTCACCATGGACTGCCTGGCAGCCTTGGCTGGAGGCAGCCACTGGCACACAGGCATCTCTGGCTTATCGGGGTTTGCTTGGCCTGGGTCCTGCCATGCATGTGGCACTTCTGCTGGTGAGGGGATTAGTTTAACTTGTCTTCCCAGTCTCTGCCCATGGTGGCTTGGGGGCAGGGGGGATCTCGCAACACCCAGCTGCTTTGCGTTTTTATCCTGGGGTCTAGGCTCACAGCATTGGCAGTGGGAGCAGGCTGAGGAAGGGGTTTGCCCCCCCCCCAAAGCAGTGCAGGGGTGGCTGTCCAGTAGGGTTGCCATACCTCCTGGTCTGGTGGGGAAGCCCCGCCCCCAAATCTGAAAACCGGCAGCCACCCCTCTCCCTTCTCTCTTGAGAGAACAGAGGGAGAGGAGTGGCTGTGGGCCATGCACCCGATCTCCAAGCGGCATTGAGGATGGCTGCAAGCACCTAAAGGGACCCCTTTAAGTGCTTGCAGCCAGTGGGGACCAGGCCATGAACGCATGATCTCCAAGCTGCAATGCCGCTTGGAGACTGGGTGTGCGGTGCTTGGGGCCATCGGCTCCTGCCTTGCAAGAGGCGATTTCACCTCTTGCATGGCTGGAGCGCTTGGCCCTTGCTCCCCCCCCCCACCATTTAAAGGGAAGTTTCCCTTTAAATGGTAGGGGAAAAGCGGGGACATGATAGAGTGACATCATCATGCTGGGGATGGCCACGCCCCCTCTTGGAATGCCCCCCCCCGATCCCCCTGCCAGGGAGAAAATCGGGCCTGGCAACCCTACCGTCCAGTGCTGCACTACTGGCTCTCCAGTCCGGCCATGCAGGTTTTCCTCTGCATTTCCCCCATGGGTACTTGCTGTAAGAACACATCAACTCGGAGCTTACCAGCTGCTGTCCTTTATAAAGTTTGAATGTCCAGGACCAGGCATTACATTTTGTGGCACACATGGCCTTGCCCGACAAAGTGACATTTATGCCAGTTCTAGCCATCGTAACAAATGAGTTTGACACCTCAGTCTTATAAGTTCTTCATCCACTAGTCAACCATACAGAGTCCCCAGTAAGAAGCATTACCTCCTGAGCTTATTGTCAGGCCAGAAATCACTTTCAAAGCAGTAACCAGTTAGGAGGTTGACTCTTCCCGGCATGGAATTTGATTTGCCCCTTGGGTGGAGCTGCTAACAGAGGTACAGGAAGATGCTCCCTTCCTTTCCAGGTCTTCTCTAATTGGTAGTTGACTAAGGAAACTCAGTTCTCTTTAGATGTACATGGAAAGATCTGCAATGTTGTATGACAGTCAGGCAGAGCATTTTAGTCTAATCCATTCCCCATCCTTGTGACCCCTTCTCTAAACCCTAGGATTGCCAGTCCTCCAGTGGGGGCAGGGGATTCCCAACCCCCAGCTGGTAGCAAGAGAGAAAAAAATGGCCAACAGTGTGAAAACCTGGAAGCATAAAAAAAAAACATAGAGTATTCACCACTCCTAGACAAGACCCCCATCTTGCCTCTCTCATGTCCCACGTCCATGTTTAAGACTACATTTTAGTTAACCCTAGGGTTGCTGATGTTGTGAGATTGTATTTGTTATGTAAGGAAGGGGATAACAGTGCCTTTCCTTGCTGGGAAACTCCCTTAGACCAAGAGTTCCCTGGGAAGCACACTGGTGACCAGCTGCCACCACTCCGGGATCTCCTGAGAACATCTAGACTGACCTGCTGAGAAGGAATCCTTCTAGTGCAGTGCTACAGCAATAATGAAGTGACAAGGTAGAAACCCTAGGAAATACCTTATAACAAACTGCATAGTGCCATGCTCACTACCATGATCCAAAGAAATAGCTGGTACTAGGTGAAGTCAAAAAATGTTTTTGTAAAAAAAAATTAGAAAAGAGAGGGGAGGAAAAGAGAAACGGTGGTTCAATTAAAAAAGCGATAGGAAAAGACAAAATGGGGGGGGCACACAAGAACACAGCACACAGACTTTTGAAATAAAAAGCAATACCGTTGAACTAACTCAGCTAAGTACACTTTACCTAGGCTGCAGCAGGTTCTTCAGAGCATGTACAGAGTTCCTTGCAGTAACAAGTTGCTGGAGGAGCCCTTAACCTCTACCCAACCTCTTGTGGAACCCAGTTTCTGCTGAAGGCAAGTGAAAATAAAATATAGTCCTACCCAATGCTCCCTCTAAGCTGTGGAGTCTTGTGAGCAAAAATTCTATTTTGTGAGCTACTGGCATTAAAGTTGTGAGTGAGCCATTTGGCTGCGGCATGAATTAGTTTGCTCTGGAGCCATCCTTCCTGAGCTAAGACAACAATGTGTGAGCCAGAGGCTAAAAAACTGTGAGCTAGCTCACACTGACTCAGCTTAGAGGGAACACTGGTCCTACCTCCATCAAGCATCTTGTAATGGTTCTGAACTTCCATGACAAAAAGGTGGTCTGGCCGAAACCTGATTTTCCTCTGTTCACAAAGGATTAGCTCTGGCAGGATGGTCCTATGTGGAATGGGGTCTTCTAATGCAAACCCCAGGTGTCCAAGATCCCAGACACTCTAGATGGCACCCTTGAGCCCTAGTAAGATTTTAGGGTTTCTATTACCGTATCCTCTAGGGGTTACTAACTGGCTTGAAGAAAAATGTCCTGGCCCTTCAAGAATGAGATATCTACCAGGTGATGTTATTTACCTCCATGCCATGAAAAACTTCAACTGCACGCTCCCGCACATAAAGCCTCTATTAAAGGTACAGGACATTTTCATTCAGGCCAGTAAAGAACACTAATCTTCATTGGCTAAAATTTAGTTTCCACCATTCAGAGCATGGGCCCTTTTGTTCAATTAGCAAGAACAATTCATAACCAAGAGAATGGAAAAGTTGGAGTTCAGAGCTTCTATGTAACTTCATAATCTGGAAACTTTTATTTCCCCAGGATGCAAACAGCCCACAAACAGCCTTCCTATTATTTTTCCCACCCCACTTCCCATTTATGAGAAATGGGTGTGGATGTGGGAGAAAGATACAAATTCAAGGAAGTGGAAATTAGTTTACAAGGTGGTATGTTTTTAACTATATATTGAGCATTGCACAGACATTTGCCTAAGGAGGGACACATTTCTAATACACATGCGCCATCTTATGAAAAAGATTATGCCTCTCTTTGGTAAATGACCATACTCTAATGATGGACACAGCTGTGTGGTCAGTGTCTGCAGAAGTGAAGCTATTTTTTTCATTTTGAGGACTTGTGGGGATTCCAAGGCAGTGCACTCCCCACCACCTTGTGAGTGCATCTTAGGGTTGCCAAGTCGAAATATCTCCTTACCGGGGGACTCCCGCATTGCGGCTGGAGCGTGTGCACACGTCCAAGTCGAGTGACGTGACGACGCCGGGCACGCTGAGGGCAGGGCCACGACCATCTGAGGGAAAACCATAGAGTTTTCCCTCAGATGACCGTGGCCCCGCCCCCAGCGTGCCCAGCGTGGTCACATCACTTCCGGGTGACACGCACGTCGGGGTGGGGTTCCCCCCGGGGCCCAATCCACTGGCAGGGAACGGGCCTCTGGGGCGGGGTTTTCCCTGCCCCCCGGGTGGACTTGGGAAGCCTAGTGCATCGCTACCAGCTGTTCCTTCAAAAAAATTGTATGGGCAGAGGTGGGAAGCTTGAAAGTTGAATGGGATGTTCTTACTGCTGGCCTGGTTTGATCCATTCACATATGATGCTGTGTTGCCAATTTCAGTTTGCCACATCAGTATTTTAATGTGTCTGACACAGGCTCATTATCAGCACCAGAAACCAAAAAGGGGGAGCCTTCCCCATCCCTCACCTGTATGCCAGAAAGAACTTCATCTGGTACATTTTTGCATGCCAGACCCTTAATCCTCCTTGACTGACCATTCTGGCTTAGCATATGCCAGCTTTTGAGACTGGGTCCCATTACAGCCATACTTGAATAAGAATAATTCGAAACGCGGCTTCAGGCATCCGGATTACGCGTCGGCTTTTGATGGCTCAGAAAATTTGATGATTGGCACTCCAATTTGGACTTTGATATTGCCTCTATGCTGGAGAAGACAGTGACTGATTTATCATTGCACTTTGGCCTATTGATTTATTTCATATTTGTTGTTATGCTTATTTGATTTACATTATACTTGCTGTTATGCTTATTTGATCATTATACACTTGCTTATTTGCTTGTAAGTTATTTTTTGCCAAGTGGTGTTCTTTTTTTTGGTTCTTGCATTGTACACTGGCTTCCCCCCCCCCCCTTTTTAGGCTGCTATTAACAGCATCGTAGCAAACCACTAAAAATCGTCATCTTTATGCCACATTGATTGCAGGGGTACAACAGGCACAAATTAAGTAAAGGGGGAGGCCACGACTCAGTGGTAGACCTCCTGCATTGCATGCAGAAGGTCCCAGGTTCAATCTCCGGCCTCAACACGTAAAGGAAGCAGATAGCCCGTGATGTAAATGACTAGTGCCTGATTGCCTGGAGATCTGTCCCCAGTCAGACCAACCAAGACTGGAATCAGTGGGCTGATGGACTCAGTATAGGGTAGCTTCATGAGATCAATGTAGTGTGGTATGCTTGATTTATCTTCTCAGGGCGCATGTGGAAAAGCCACAGAACTTCTCTAAGCTCTTCCCAAAGCTGAATCCAGACTGAAAGATGGATAGCAGGTCCTGTGAATTGTGTGGAGTTGCAAAGAGGAATTCGGTCCTCTATATAGGTAGGAGCCAGAGTGTTGGGGTCATGCTTGCCTTCTGAGTCCAGAGTATGGCAGCACTTGGAATATTGTATAAAGAACTAGTTGCCTCAATTGAAAAAAAAGAGGGTATTGTAGGTCTAGGGGGGGAAAGTGCAGAAAAGGGCATCCAGAATGATCAAGGGACTGGGACATCTTCCCTCTGAGGGAAGGTTAAACTGTTTGGGGCTGAGACAGCTTTACAGAATTACTCCTGATGTGGAGAAAGTGGATCAGGTGAATTTTGTTATCTTTAGAACTTGGGCTTGCTTGGTTTGGCTGGTGGTAGATTCAGGACAGATGCAAGAAAACACCTTTTCATTCACATGTAATGAATTGATGGAATTAATTATCAGAAAATGTCATGGGGACCACTGACTTGGATGGAATTAAAAACCAGATGAGTTAATGGAGGATTGGTCTATACACAGCTGTTAGCCACGATGGCTACATGGAAGCTCCATGTTCAGAAACAGTATACCACTGAATTCAAGTTGCTGGGTTGTGTTTGCCAAAGCTCAGAGCTCAGCCACATGAAGATGAGGGTTCAGGACTGAATGGATCTGTGGTCTGATTCAGCAGGGCTTTTCCTGTCCTCTTAACCTATCTCCCATAGGAACCCATGTGTTCTTGCACACTGCAGTTCCTGGCTCCCCGCCCCCCACTGGGAACCGAGGAGGAGGGGACGGAGGGTTCTCACAAGGGAGCTACTATTGTCTCTGCACAGGTGCAGCCCTGCAGCGCTATGCTGCACAAAGTGGTCTTGTGATCAAAAAGAGGCATATTGATTATTTTGCTGTCAGTATCTGAATCTGTGATTATCACTGAGTCATTAGCTGCAGCCAAAACACCAGGATAATTAGCAAAGAGGCGTCTGCTGTACACGCTCCAAAGGCTACATTGGTTAAGACGGCAAGTAACCAGCCTCCCTTTCTCTCAGCCTGATCCTATCCATGTTATCTGGAAATAAATGAGTTCAGTGGCATTTAATCCTAAGTAAGTGGGCCTAGGTCATTAGCCCAAAGTTCTCTGGAGAACCCTATCAGTGATTCTGTCCCTCAGTAAATCTTACATCAAAGGCTTGCTGCCCAAAGTTCATGATAACCTCCTAATTATTTTCCTTGCACCAATGAAGAATAATTAAATTCTTCTGAGTTCTGACCTGGCTTCCGGGTAGTCTTGCTTACCTACCACAGTTAATGCAAGATACAATTTTACAGCAAAATGTATGATAGGGGTAGGAGCAAATACAAGCACTTCCTTTATTCGAAATGGAGGAACACGAAGCTGCTTTCCTTTTGATGGTGGCCACTGCCAGATGTCTTTATTCGTTTAAACTTAAAAAACAAACAGGTGGGCTGGTGTTAGCAATACCCTGGATTGAGGAACCTGTAAAATGACATCTCCTCAATCCTTGTGTTGCTTTTTGCCCTTTCTCAGTCAGCTAGGGAACTGACAGCACAATCTTATGTGTGTTGATTTGGAAACAACACCCACTAAATTCAGCAGCCAGGAATCACAGTGGCCAGCACCGCACAGTGCAGTATCAATCTGAGAGTTATTAGTTAGCCTGCTGTATAATTTACCTTTGTGCTTTAAGCACAGGGGATATGCTGTAACATTCTGGGGGTTTCTGTATACACCAATATTGGTTTCCCAAAATAAAACTCACAAGGAATTGTATCATTGCCTGTGGCTTCTGGATAAACAAGATGTGTGTGCTAACCGGAGGGTATGCCTTTCACTGGAAAAAAATCCTCAGTTCCTCCGAATTCCACCAATGCCAAAACAGTGTTTGAACAGTGATTTCTAAAGAACATGATGTGTCACATCCCGAGAATGTAGGCATCGGGCTGCCAAATCCCCTTAGGTGGGCAGCAGCGCAGGAGGGGAGAAAGCAGTACCGAGAGATCTGCAAACAGTTGCAGGGATTTCCAGAAAAGGGTTGTCAAGAGCCGGTCCAGCTCTACAAGCTTTCTATAAAGCTCACCCAGAGCTCATTTGTTCGAGATGCTTTCATTGGTCCCAGCAGGGCTTGTAACAGGTGACACAGAGAGCCTGCTGGCAGGCTAGTCTGCAGACTGCGTTTGGAGCCCCTTGGTTGTGTTCTGATAAGTACTTGCCTGTTTTGCTCCATTGTTTCTCCCTTTAATTGCTCTGCCCAACCACATCCCTTTCAGTCAGAGTTGGAGTCTGCCTGTCCTAAACATACAATTACATGCATCCCTGCCTTTATGGGATCTTCTTGGCTGCAATGATCCAACTCAAACCTATCTCCCCAGCCCTTGACACAAATAGGCTACATATACCTGTAAGACGGGTTCAGGTGCTGGACAAGAGAAAGCTTCCTGTACGAAGTGTTTGTTGACTGTTTTGTTTTGTGTGAATCCACAATTTCTGGTCTGTGTCTCCTAGTCAGAATTGCCAGCCAGCCGGGAAGTGGGGGGGGGGCACCCTTCCTAGCATTTTCTCCTATGATTGGTTTTCCTGAGGTGCCCATTATTTGACGAGGCTCGTACAAAACTTATTGATCCTTTTTTTGGCTGGCACTTCAGATCAGGATAAGATAGAGAATTTGTTTTCTAACTTTGAACATATAGCGCTCCATCAGATTGCGAAATTTTGCTCCTTGGTTGTAAAAGCTCATCAGTGTTCTGGTTGTCACTTGGGTCAGGACTGCTTGATTTTAACTTTTACTGCTACTTTTGTCATTTTTATTTTATTCTTTTTTACTGTGCTTTATTGCAGCGTATTCTTAAGTCTGGTTTTAGTGATGAAAACGATTGTACAATGCCGTCCCTTATTAATCTTGTTGTACTCTGGACGTTTTACCATCTGGCTATTGTAATTTACTTTTATGGTTTTTATATTGCTGGCTATACGCTGTAACAATAAAATTCATTCATTCATTCATTCATTCCTATGATTGGTTTCTAGAAAGTGAAGAAGGAAAGCCCTTATTTTTAATATGAATAAGTATAATGTGTGCAGATATCCACTCTGCAGGTAGCGCGGTGGCTAGAGTGTTGGGCTAGGCTCTGGGAGATGCAGGCTTGAATCCCCACTCTGCCATGGAAGCTCGCTGGGTGATCTTGGACCGCTCTCTCTTTTTCAGCCTAACCTACCTCAAAGGATGGTTGGTGGTTGTGAGAACAAAATGGAGAGGGGAGAACAATCTTGTAAGCTGCTGTAGGTCCCCACTGGGGAGAAAAGCAGGGTAAAAATATCTACATAAATAAACAGTCTGCACTGCTGAAAGATCCCTTTTCAGCATTAAGCAACAAGTAGAATCAAAATGGGGGTTCCACGCAGCACTTAACATGGGCACTATATCCCCCATAACATTCCGCCCTCACAGGCAAGAGAAGAGAGAGAGAGAAGAGAAGAGACTGGATTTATACCCCACCCTTCACTCCCTGAAGGAGTCTCAGAATGGCTTACAATCTCCTTTTCCTTCCCCTCCCCACAACAGACACCCTGTGAGATAGATGGGGCTGAGGGAGCTCTATTGAGGATTGCTCTTGAGAGAACAGGGTGTTTGTTGTGGGGAGGGGAAGGGAAAGGAGTTTGTAATAAGCCACTTTGAGACTCCGAGTGAAGTGCGGGGTATAGATCCAATCTCTTCTTCTCTTCTTTACGAATAGTATAAAGGTGGAGGTCTGCGATGAAAAGGGGTGGTGGCAAAAACTGCTCCCTACCCACAGACAACAGTGCCTTCTGTTTTGGAAAACATGGTTTAGGATCAAAGCCATTGCTCATAATTTCTTAAATGTTCATAATAACATGATTACAACATAATGATGATAATTAAAAAGATCAATGGTTTTCTGATTGACTCCAATGTCAACCATTCCCCAAGGGAACGAGGCCTGAGGTGAGTCAGGGATAGGACTGCCAACTCTGATTTGGGAAATTCCTGAAGATTTGGGCACAGTGCCTGGGGATGGTGGAGTTCAGGGAGAGGAGGGAGCTCAGTGGGGATGTGATCCCATGGATTGCCTTCCAAAGCTTCCATTTCCTACTCCAGAGGAGCTAATATCTGTATTCTGCAGATCAACTGTAATTCCAGGAAAATTCCAGGTCCCACACTGAGGTTGGTAATCCTAGCCAAGGGGCAGTGAGCAGAAGAGGAGTATAATGGTAGCAGCCAGGAATCACAATAGACCTAGGATGGGTGCAACTGGGGGGAGGACTGGCCATGGGGGTTGTGTGTACATATGTTTTGTATAATTTATTGATACTTTGAAGGTAAAAGCAGTGAATTTTATAAATGTGCAGAATATGTGTGTGCTTTGTGCTCCAGCATCAGAACCTGACTATTCTAAGAAAAGGTCCTGCTCCATGTCCCCAAATCATCCTCAATGAGATGTTGTTATATGAGACAGGACCTTCTCGGCCATCAGCCCCAGGCTTTGGAACGCTCCCTGGCCTTCTGCCATTTTGTACAGACCGTTCTATTTTAAAAGGCATTTGGCAGTGGAACAGATTGAATATTCTAATGTGTTTGCTTTAAAATCTTATAATGGCTTTATTATATAACTATTTCCACTACTTAGAATTGCTATTTGGTTTAATTAGGTTGATGTTTTGTTATTTTTGTTTTGTTTCTATTTTCTCAGCTACCTTCATGAATGTTATAAAAGGGAAATGAGGGATAAAAACCCAGTGCTGAAAAAAAATTATCTGTACATTGCCTTGGTCTTTCTCCTCCTACAGTTCGGAATACTCGGAAAGCTCCATGACCCTTTTCAAACCACTGTTGCATCTGGGACATGAACCAGGAATCTTGCAGTCTGATGCTAGACTTATCTTAGTGAGCTACCATTGACTATGTGCATCCAAACCTCAGAACACTCTTCAAATGAGGAAAAGAATAGGAATGTGCAGTGCTGGCCACTGCAACTGACAGGGAACATGAAGCCTTTGGATAACTTAAGTCTGAATACTAGTAGCCTGGCCTTCTGTCTATGCCAGTTCAACAGAACACTGCCTTCCCTTTGCTGTATTACACTGCAGCCTTGGGGACTCTGAACCAGAGACCATAGCCTCCACTGGTCCAGACTTGGACATTGTTGCCTATGGCCCCAACTGACCTGTCCTTGACATACCAATCCCATTCTCTCCAAGATCTGTGCGCCTACATTTCCCACATTAATGGAAAATGTGTTGACTACACAGCCTTGAAAATACCATAAAATTGTCCCCAAGTTCACTTGACTCAAAAAAACTCCTCTGTGGTAGATGTTTCTGATGTAATAATGACCATATGGCTAAGATCTAACCACATAGAAATTATTTTGAGGATGCTAGGCCTCACTTATTTTAAACCGCACGTATACTGTAACATGGAAACATTCTCTGCAACTCTAGGATTGACCACATCATGTGATATTATCATTACAAAAGGTCCCAGGTTCTCATGAGTTCTTGAATGTGCAAGTAGTGGTGACCGGATGCCAGATGAGGCCCAAATGAATTTTCAATTGAAGGCCTGGAGAACAGAGAGCCTTAACATGCCCGTTGAACCTGCTCAGCAGGGGAGAAATGCAGACCATTATGCAAAGAGCTTCTCTGCTTGTGCTCTTCCCTCTTCATCAGAAGAGGTCAGGTTTCCTGTAAACTACCTTCTACATAGATTCAATTTCCTTATGTGGTGGGAACTGCCCCTAAAATGCATTACAGTGCTTAACATTGTGAGAAATAAAATGTTCAATGATCACTGATGCCAAACCAGATTAGGACAACCTTGAGCAAAAATGAGCATTTGATGATACTCTGTCATCTTAAACAAACACATAAAAATGCATTTCCCTTTTGAGGACTATAATTTTATGAATGAAGAGGCAAAGCAGGCCGATTTCTAGCCAGTTTATATATACATATGAAGTGCATATTATTGTTCCCATAAGAGGCAATAGCTCTTGAATACCCGGGGGATGAGATTGCTCGAGAAACTGTAGATGAATACACAGGCAGATTGAGGAAGCACCAAAGTATCCCTGCGAGATAATTTTTCACTCTCAGTCTCCCAAGCCTGTTTGGCACACATGTCTTGCTTCATATGTTTGAAATTGTCTCCCACAATCTGTTGACCACACCTTTTCATACTCATCCTTTATTTCACTCCTATAGCATTTTTTAAATGTTCTCTTTTTCTTGACTTCTTTATGTGGCTAATACAGAAGTATCTTATACACATTCTATTTCATGCCTATAATTTAGTGTGAATAAATTAATGTCTGCACTTACATAAGCCAGAGGATATAACAATGGTATCGTAAGTTGCAAGGATAACATAAAGACGGTTGACAGTGCTAAAGGAACAGGTGGGTAACAATTAAGTTATACAAAATAATTGTGAGAACCAGCAGCATTTAAATGAAAAACGTGTGCTCTAATTAGGATTGCCAGGTCCCCCCTGACCACCAGCGGGGGGTGGGGGTGCAGTTGCCAGATCCAGGTTAGGAAACTCCTGGAGATTTGGGGGTGGAGCCTGAGGAGGACAGGGACCTCAGTGGGGTACAATGGCCATAGAGTCCACCCTCCAAATTAGCCACTTTCTCCAGGGGAATTGATCTCTGTAGTCTGGAGATGAGCTGTAATTCTGGAGGCTGGCATCTCTAGCTGTAATCCTAGTATTCATTGTAAAAATACTGAAGTCTTATGAGGTGTCACAAACAGCACAGTACTACACAAAGGGCCTGACCTGAAGAATGTTTACTCATAGGAAAATAAATCCTTACACATAGTGAACACAAGTCAGGAAGGCTAGGCTAGAACCATTCTCCCTGACATTTTGTTTTCAAAGAAGAGATGAATTTTTTCTTGTCTGAAAGAGTAAGAGTCCCCACCTGCAATCTGAAGTGCAGGTACAGGCCAGGTTACCACTGCAGCTTCTGCTCATAAGATCAGGCCTAAATTCCAGTCTTTGACTGCTAGATTAAAGAAGACTTCCATCAAGCCAGATTCTTAGATCTAAAGTCAAAGCCAGTGGGGTATTAAGAGAGTCAGACTAGTATCTGGGAGACTCAGGCTTGAATCCCCACTGGTGCTATGGAAGCTCACTGGGTGACCTTCGGCCAGTCACATTCTCTCCACCTAACCTACCTCACAAGGTTGCTATGAGGAGAAAACGGAGAAGAGAAGAATGATGTAAGCTGCTTTGAGTCTCCATTGGGGAGAAAAGCAGGATATAAAATAAATAAATATTTCCATTTTTAAATAACATTCTTCTGTTATAGGGATGGGCACGAACCAGGAAACAAACTGCGGATTGAGCATGAACCAGGCCGGTTCGTGGTTCATTTCAAACCAGTTTGTTTGATCACATCATTCCAAAATCCAAAAATGAACCACCTTTTTTCTGTGGAGGTTCATTTGGTTTGTTAGAGCAGCTCTTTCTCTAGACAGCCTGGTGCCAATTCAATCAATTTCTAGGCAACGCTGGGGGTGGACTTGTGGAAGAGCCCTAAAAACACCTATAGCAGTTGTCCATAGCTTGATTGGCAGCTCTGGGAGCCAACCCTGGAGCTCCCATTCTGCTCTATGTGAGCAGATTGTATATATACACCATACCCTGACTCAGCTGCTTTTACTTTGCAGCAGGAAGACAGAGGAGTTAGTCATTGTGTGAGAGCGAGTTAGGAAGAATTGCTTGCTGTGTGGCTGATTTAAAGGGAGGCTAGAGCTGAGCTTTTCTGGGGCCACCTGGTTGGGGGGGGGCTATAACTCAAACATCCCAAATCCAATCTTCTCCAAACCTTGAGGGTCGGTGGAGGAGAGACTGCTGAAGACTCCCTGTGAGTTTGGTGTCTCTAACTTCCAAGGGGGCTATTCTACCACTTCTCAAAACTCACAAACCAAATGAACCATGAACCAGTTCAGGAAATGGGAAAAGTCCATGAAAGTACATGGTTTGTGGTTTGTGTAATCAAATGAACCACGAACCACCATTATCCTGGTTCGTGCCCATCCCTGTTCTGTTAATATCATTTATTTAAATCTGGACACTCTGTTGTCAACAAGTGAGTTTCTCTTATTTTGATGTCTTTTTCCTTTTCCTCAGAAGACTCACTTGAAGGTAGGACTAGGAAAGGATACTGTATAGATGTAGTGAGTTCTCAACATTAGGTACAACTTACTTTTAGTGTTAGGCGCAAGTTATCATATTAAGATTCTAAGAAGTTTTTTTTCCTCCAAATCAGTCATCCAGATAACTTTTGTTAAACATAGGTAAAGGTAAAGGTTTCCCTTGCTCGAAAGCCAGTCGAATCCGACACTAGGGTTGCGGCGCTCATCTCCGTTTCCAAGCTGAAGAGCCAGTGCTGTCCAAAGACATTTCCGTGGTCATGTGGCCGGCATGACTAAACACCAAGGCGCACGGAACGCTGTTACCTTCCCACCGAAGCAGTACCTATTTATCTACTTGCAATTTCTTGCTTTTGAACTGCTAGGTTGGCAGGAGCTGGGAGCTGTCATATGGCACTTGGGTCTCGAACTGCTGAACTACCGACCTTCCGGTCTGCAGTTCAGCATCTTAACCACTTGAGCCACCGTAGCCCCTTTTGTTAAACATACTGTTCATATATTAGCATATCTAAGGGCCTGGGATACTCCTTGGTTACCTGAGGGGCTGCAGAGGGTGAAGAGACAGGAGAGATGACTAGAGCAACAGTGGAGAAACGCTGCCACTTGTGCACCAGCAACAAAATGGCTGCCACAAAATGGAGACTGCAAGAGGTGGCGCCAGCCATAAAATGATTGTCACTTGTCACAGCTTAACTTCAGTAACACAGTGTAGATCCTTGTAGTGTGGTGGCAGCTGCTGCCAAAGCAACATCTGCACAGCCAATCTCTAACAGTTGATCAGAAGCCATGCTGGGGGAAAAGCCCTACCTGGCTCCACCCATTTCTTAAAAACACTTGGCAGGTGTCAGAAAAGGCGGGAGCTGGTCCATGGGGTCGCGAAGAGTCGGACTCGACTGTGCGACTGAACATCAACAATAGAAAAGGTAGCAGTGGGTGCCATGGTGCCCAGAGGCACCACGTTGGGGACGCCTTGCTTAGACAATTCCATAAACATTATGCACACTGATAGTTCTCTACAAATTATTATGATTGTTACATATTTGTTCTCGTTAGATCACATTTGAGTGTGTGTGTCTTTCTCTTATCACCTCTTTCTTTTTTGGCTGCTCTTTGTTCCATTTCTAGAGTTTGGCCCCAATCCAGCTAAAGTTAGTCATGAAAGTCCCACTGGGACTAATGTTGCTTGCAACTAACTCCAGCCCCATTACTATCAGTGTGGCTTTGTATGATTAACTTTAGCTGGAATGGAACCTTTGAAGAGTTTCACAGACAGTTTTTGTGTTGTTTTTGTATGAATGATGAATTGCAAATTCCGTATGAATAAGCACATTTGTAACCTTTTATCTCACAATTAATAAGGAAACTTTCTGGGAGCAACAGAATTCTATTTTAAGGTCAATAAGAAGAAGACTCTAGATAATATGTTCAGCACTCAAAGCACTTCACATACATTAACACTGTATTCCTTACAGCAGCCCTGTAAGGTTGGCCAGTATTATTACCCCCATATTACAGATGAGAAGCTGAGGCTGAGAGAGAGAGAGAGAGAGAGGGATGGATGGATGGATGGAGGGAGGGAGGGAGGGAGGGAGGGAGAGAGAGAGAGAGAGAGAGAGAGAGAGAGAGAGAGAGAGAGACTTGCTCAAGGTCACCTTGTGACTTCTGTTGATGGGTGAAATTTTAACCAACAGTTCTTCTGGCTCACAGCTCATTCTCTTAGCCACCATACTACACCACTTTATATGCTACACATCCCATGGGAAGGTAGTTCCATAGTGTGTTTATAGGGATGTCAGCCTCCAGGTGAAATAGGGTTGCCAGGTCCCCTGGACCTGCTGGCAGGGGATGAGGGGGGGTGAACTTACCAGGAGCAGGGAAGAACACTGAAGATAAATGTGACATGCCTACATGACCCAGAAGTTATGTAGGCATGTCGGGCACGTCAGGGGGCGATGCTCTGGTTTTTGGGCAAAACTCTATGGTAAAATTCCATAGAGTTTTGGCCCAAAACCAGAGCATCACCTCCGATGTCCCTGACATGCCTACGTCACTTCCAGGTCACACAGGCATATTTCTGGCTTTTTGCCTGGTTTTTTTTTGGGGGGGTGTAATTGGGGGGCCATAAAATTAAGCAATCTCCGGAGCACGACGGAAGACAGGAGGGCCTGGTGTGATGTGGTCCATGGGGTCGCAAAGAATGGGACTCAACTGTGCGACTGAACAATAACAACAAAAATTGGGGGGCAGAGAGGAGCACCCAAAACCGGGGGGCCCTGCCCACTCTGGGGGTTCTGGCATCCCTAAGGTGGGACATGGGGATCTCTTGGAATTACATTCATCTCCAGACTGCAGAGATCAGTTCCCCTGGAGAAAGTGGATGCTTTAGAGGGCGGATTCTATGGCATGATGCCTCATTGAGGTCCCTGTCTTCCCCATGCTCCACCCCCAAATCTCTAGAAGTTTCTCAACCTGGATCTGACAACCCTTCCCTCCACTGGTGGCTAAGAGGGACTCTGCAACCCTACTTATTTAGTTTCTGGGGTTTTGCATATGTATTGAAAACAAAACAAAAAATATGGCATTACAGGAAGCTTAGCTTTGACACACATCCACACACAGCTAGATATCCCTTATAGTACAGTATTTAGTCTCTAACCATTGTGATGGCAGCCAGACACTGTAAACACAGTAGTGCTTAGGAAAGCCTATATCATTGTGCAGTTATATTCAGGCACCATAAGTCTCCAGTTACTCCTCTCCATTCCAACAATGACACCCCCCCCCATGTAAACTTTTAACACTGGGTAACTTCTGAGCAGAAGGCTGAGTCATCACACAGGCCATTAGCTTTATCTGCAATAAAGTGTAGAGTCTAGCAGAAACCCCCAGGCCCAGATGGTTTCACATCTGAATTGTTTTAAGCCATTTAAGTAACAACTTGAAACAACCTTCCTTTCTCCATATGTTTAGGACAATGTGTATCCCCATGTATAATACGGCTTCTGCTAGCCTTTGAAGAGTATGAATCTGGCTTTGATCTGCAAGGAAAGAAGTGGCCCGGTCTTATGGTGGTAACACAGGTCTATTTTCTTCACAAACAGCCCATCAAGGGAACATTATTTACAGTTGCCATACGTTTCTCATCCAGCCAGATTTATCAGAATTTATGCTACATTCGTATGTATATGCTAGAGAACCTTAAAAAGCTTAATATGCTCAGGCCTTATTGCAGTTGAGCCAAGAATGTTGGGAAATGGAATGTATAAATATTGGGGGGAAATGGGTAGGAATTAACAGCCATTCCTGTTGACCCCCAGGTTATCTATGAACGGTCATTCTAGCCATTGCTAGGCATATATACATGCATCCTTGTACTATGGATACCTTTGGTAGAACAGAATTTTGGGTTTCATTGATCTGTCTTCATAGACAAATTGTAAATCCTCCAAGGGCCCAAGTTACTGTTAAAAAGGTGTTCTGTGAGTGGCTTAAAGTGCAGGGATCTGCGGGCCACTCCCCCCACCTCTTGCCAAAAGCATTTAAAGGGACCCTTTAAAGGAGGGGGGGTGTCAGTCCCCAACACTTCTGCATGACATCATCACTTTGGGGACATCCCCACCTCCTCCAGTAATGCCCCCCCCAAAGTCCCCTGCTGGGGACTTGGAAGGATCTGGCAACCCTACTCCAGGCCCCACCACCTACCATTCAGCAGCTGCCATCGTCCTGCGCCACTCTGCCCAGGCCCATGGCGGCTGCCAGAATCCAGCGCCACAGCATCCAGGCCCATCCTCCTCTACTTCTGCTTGGGTATGCAAAGGCACCCTGGGTCTGGAGTGGCAGCCAAAGTCCTTCTGTGCTGCAGCTGAGCCCAGTGTGGCTTCCAGTGTTTTTCCACCACTACACCAGGCCACAGTGGCTGCCAGCATCCACAATTGCTGCAGCCATGCCTGGCACAGCTTCCAGTGTCCCTGGTCACCTGGTCCCTGGTCATCACCAGAGGGCCTGGTGTGGCTGCTGGCATCCCCTTGGCTATTGCTGGGCCCACTGCAGCTGATGGCATCTGTGGCTGGGCTGGAGCAGCTCCATTGTGATCAGCTGGGGGGGGGGGTTAAACCCCCTTATACATTTAAATGTTGATTTCAGATTTTTCTGCATACCTAGGGGTCCCCTTGAGTTTGAAGAAACATCTGTTTAGCCTCCTTGTGGTCCTGAGCCACAGATTTTGTAGGGTTGCCAGGTCCCACCTTCTCCCCGGCTGGGGGATTTGGGGGTGGTCTGGGAGGGGGAGGGGCCATTTCTGATGTAATGACATCATCACATCAGAGATGCAGCACCACATGCGCAACCCCCCCACACACACTTTCCCCCAACCATTTAAAGGGAACCTTCCCTTTAAATGGTTGGGGCGAAGTGGGCACACGCTTGCCTGCCCTGCAAGCCACGAATTCATGGCTTGCAGGGTAGGCACGGATGCCCCCCACTTGAAAAGAGCAGGTGCTCCACATGCCAAGTTTATTTAGCCATCTGCAGGTGGGGACTATTGGGTGGCTAATAGTACCATAGATTATTTGAGAGGAAACATGTGCTCCTGTACCAGTGCCTGGCAGACAGCAGGAGGGTTGGGGTTCTTTTTGATTTTTCTCTCTCACTGCCACTTCCAGTGGTGGTGGGCAATGGGACCTGGAAGCAGGGAATCAACCCTAGTAAAACCATAGACTTTCTGGTGATTCCTAGAGCTATGTGATATCACATCTGAGATTTCCCTGGAGGTAGGTTGCCAGCCTCCAGGTAGTGGCTGGAGATCTCCCACTATTACAACTGATCTCCAGGCAACAGAAATCAGTTCACCTGGAGAAAATGGCTGCTTTGGGAGGTGGGCTCTATGGTAGTCCCTCCCCCCCCAACCCCACCCTCTTCAGACTCCACCCCCAAAATCTTCAGGTATTTCTCAACACGGAGCTGGCAACTCAGTGTGATATCACAGCACTGTCAACACTGGCATTTTTAAAAAGCAGTCAACAAGGGTTACTAGCAGAAGAGGTGGGAGGCCTGGCAATCCTTGGAGCCAGTTACTTTCCCAATATAATGATGGGGCCTTCTCCTCTGTCTTTTCTAAATACTTAAAATACTTATATACTACAACCTGTACTAATAAACCTGGGTTCCCACATCCTACTCTGATACTAGCCATATACCACACTAATTTTTGTGAGGAGTATAATCCTGTGATTTCAGTTTCGTTCATGGCTAGGGTATAGCTACAGATGAGACTACAGGGTAGACACCTCTATGGTGTGGATTCACTGGAATACTTTGTACAGCTGTGGTCACTATATCTTAAAAAAGGTATTGTAACACTGGAAAAGATACAAAAAGAGGCAACCAAAATGATCAAAGAGTTGGAGTACCTTCCTTAGAAGAAAATAATAAGGAGCTTGGGATTTTTAGTTTAGAGAAAAGCTGGCTAAGGAAGAGTTTATAAAATTATGCATGGGGTAGAGAAAGTGGATAGATAGTTGCCTCATTGACCCTTCCCTTTCAACCTCATTTCCCCCCTGCATTGCCAATAGTTCCTTATTGAGAGGCCTTCTGGCACCAGCTTAAAACTTTTTTTATTCCATAAATCCCCACTTTTTAAAAGTTCAATCTGTCCCCAGTGCTTGTCATGTGTTATTGACTATCTGTTTTTTTTAAAATGCTTTGTACAGATTTTACTACTTAAAGCAGACGTAAACATTCATTTTTAAATAGAAAGCAAGGTATGTACGTTCGACTAAATGAATACAAAATACTTCACTCCGGGAGTAATAACCATGGCACTCACTACAACAGGAGCTATTTGATGGCTATTATAAGGCGGTGGTTTGAGACAAAAAGAGGCCCCTGTGAATGTTTGTTACAGTGTGGACACAGGCTGGGGCAGAGTTTTCATTGGCCAAGGCACAGGAAGATTGATCAGTGAAAGGAATAATTGACAGCGCATTCCTCCTATTCTTTTCCATCTACTGTATGTCTCTGTTGAAATCCCTTTCCTGGGGGAACGTCTGTTGCATGAGCCAGCACTGGGTGGTTTTTTCCCTTTCTGGACCCCACCTTTCACAAGCTTAGTGCAGATAAAGTGAAATTAAGTTTTTGCCACAGGTCAATACCTAATTTTTCCATAATGTGATTCTATAGTTAATGTGCAAAAGTCCCTGCAGGAACTGAGTTGAGGGGTGTGGCTTATGTGAACCAGTGGGAGGGACTAAAGAGAAGAGAGTCAGAGAGTGGGATCTGTGGGTTTCATTAAAGAGACCCTACTACCCCTACCACCATCACCTGTGATATGAGCAAGGAAAATAGGAACAGACTGTGACTGAGAAGAAAAGAGGAGGAAGCAAAGTAATACAACCTGTGTTGAAAGGATATAGAGGGGACAAAACATCTAAACAACTATGTCAGAGAGCTCTACAAGGAATTAATTCCTGTGAGGCACTTCCCCATGACAGGAAACTATTTTCATTCTCTAAACTGTTCTTGCCTTCCGGTATTCTGGCTAATGATAGCGAAGGCAATGTGATAACTGGGCACTAGAGACTTGTTTGTAGATTGTATAAAATTAAAATTTGATTTATTAACATGCGATACAATTAAATACATTTAAACAGATCAGGGCACTTATATTTAGGTTCTGGCATCTCTGCATTAATTCCCATCCTCCACCTGCTGTAGTATCCTCATTGAAAAAACTCTGCCTGTTAGGCTTCCCAAGTCCCCCCAGGGGGCGTGGAAACCCCCGCCCCAGAGGCCTGTTCCCCGCCGGCGGTGGATCGGGCCCCGGGGGGAACCTCACCCCGGCGTGCGCGTCACCAGGAAGTGACGATATGATGCCGGGCACGCTGGGGGCGGGGCCACGGTCATCCGAGGGAAAACTCTATGGTTTTCCCTCGGATGGTCCTGGTCCCCGCATGCCCGGCGTCATAACGTCACTTCCTGGTGACGTGCGTGCAGCTCCAGCCGCAGAACGGGAGTCCCCCAGTAAGTACATTTTTCGACTTGGCAACCCTACTGCCTGTGGGCCTGTTCATGGCTGAGTGAGAAGTAGAATCCAGATTTCCACAAGTCCAGCCCTCTGTTCAGCGTTTCTCTTTGGATACCTCATTTACATACTTGGAGTTTGGAAGACAGAAACTTGAATCAAACCACCGGTGATGACATCTCTACAGGGCAGACTATGGGTGAGTGTAGGTGAGCCTCTGTGGGCTATAATTCCAGAGAGGTAGCCATGTTACAGTGCGATCCTATGCAGGGGTCCTCTAGTCTCAGTCCACTGCAATAAATAGTATCAGACTAGATTAACTCTACATAGGATTGCACTGTGAGTCTCCTGCAACAAAAATAAGCAGGAGTCTAGTGACACCTTAAAAACCAGTGTTTAAATCTGATGCTACTAGATTTCTGTATTGCATTACAGACAGCATTTTTTAGAAGAGGGAAAGTCTATTTATGCTCATGTGATAAAAGAGAATAGGAGGAGTTTGACCAAATACACTAAAAAATGCAATGCACCTCCAGATGTCATTTATGGCAAGACAATAGCCAGGTCTGTGGCTAGTACCCAGCCTTAACACAGATACTTGGAAGCCAGTCCCTTTGATATGGAGTGACGTGCTTTTAAACTGTTGGAAGCCAGTGTCTGGAAGATGCTAAATGACTGCTAAATTTTATTAAAGGAAGAGAGTTTGCCTCCTTTCCAGCTCTGAGCAATGGTTCTGTCTGTCAGAACCTGAGTGAAAAGAGAAGCCTAATGAATATAATATGTTTGCTTGGGAAAATCTGTTTTCTTCCATAAAACCATCTGTGCTAAGTGGAAATGTAGTGCATTAGAAATGCTGATGGAAGCGTAAAACTTACAGTTGCTGATGCAGAGTTCTAATGCTTGCTTGGCTTTCTGTTTCAGTGTATGAAAGAGTTGCCAGTTGTCCTTTGATCAATATTTTGTATTGTAAACTGAGCCCAGTGACAAATTCTGTCACCTAAAAGATGCATTTCAACTTGGCAACCCTACTGCCTGTGGGCCTGTTCATGGCTGAGTGAGAAGTAGAATCCAGATTTCCACAAGTCCAGCCCTCTGTTCAGCGTTTCTCTTTGGATACCTCATTTACATACTTGGAGTTTGGAAGACAGAAACTTGAATCAAACCACCGGTGATGACATCTCTACAGGGCAGACTATGGGTGAGTGTAGGTGAGCCTCTGTGGGCTATAATTCCAGAGAGGTAGCCATGTTACAGTGCGATCCTATGCAGGGGTCCTCTAGTCTCAGTCCACTGCAATAAATAGTATCAGACTAGATTAACTCTACATAGGATTGCACTGTGAGTCTCCTGCAACAAAAATAAGCAGGAGTCTAGTGACACCTTAAAAACCAGTGTTTAAATCTGATGCTACTAGATTTCTGTATTGCATTACAGACAGCATTTTTTAGAAGAGGGAAAGTCTATTTATGCTCATGTGATAAAAGAGAATAGGAGGAGTTTGACCAAATACACTAAAAAATGCAATGCACCTCCAGATGTCATTTATGGCAAGACAATAGCCAGGTCTGTGGCTAGTACCCAGCCTTAACACAGATACTTGGAAGCCAGTCCCTTTGATATGGAGTGACGTGCTTTTAAACTGTTGGAAGCCAGTGTCTGGAAGATGCTAAATGACTGCTAAATTTTATTAAAGGAAGAGAGTTTGCCTCCTTTCCAGCTCTGAGCAATGGTTCTGTCTGTCAGAACCTGAGTGAAAAGAGAAGCCTAATGAATATAATATGTTTGCTTGGGAAAATCTGTTTTCTTCCATAAAACCATCTGTGCTAAGTGGAAATGTAGTGCATTAGAAATGCTGATGGAAGCGTAAAACTTACAGTTGCTGATGCAGAGTTCTAATGCTTGCTTGGCTTTCTGTTTCAGTGTATGAAAGAGTTGCCAGTTGTCCTTTGATCAATATTTTGTATTGTAAACTGAGCCCACTGACAAATTCTGTCACCTAAAAGATGCACAGATCTTTGAAATAAAAGAGACAAGAAGATGATCTTTAAAATGAATGTAAGTAGAAAGCAGTGTGGATATATACACAGTAGTTATGCCTGACTGGACACAGTCCTCTCAGAGGTGAATGCTGCAGGCCCAATATTTAGGCACAAAATTGTGGAGAATTTTCAGATTAGTTCGCCAAGGCAGGATTTTTAATCCCGAAGCCTGACTGGCTCCACAGGCATATCAGACTAGCCCTCCATCGACTTCTACCCATTTTTATGCTACTCTTCCTCCAAGAAGTTTTCCCATCCTTCCTCCCTGTTATTCTCTCAACAACCCCATAAGGTAGGCACACACACACACACCACAAACTGTCTGGTTGATTGCTTTAGAACATATGTACAAATCAGACCCTTGGTCTATCTACCTCATCACTGCCTACTCTGATTGACGGTAGTCCTCTCGTATCTCGTAGGATTGCCAACTTCCTGGGGAAAACAATCTTGCTTCTTTAATAGAGGCTCAATCAGATGCTATTTACCAGGTTATATAATTTTAGGGTTGCTATGGGAAATTTCTGGAGAATTTGGAGGTGGAGTCTGAAGAGGGCTGAGTTTGGGGAGGGGAGGGACTTCAGCGGGGGGGGGGATAATGCCATACTGTCCACCTTCCAAAGCAGCCATTTCCTCCAGGGGGAACCAATCTCTACTTGCCTAGAGAAGTTGTCATCCCAGGAGATCTCCAGCCACTACCTGGAGGTTGGCAACCCTATATAGTTTACCTCTGTGCCAACAAAAGCTTCAGCTGCCTATTTCCATACATTAAGCCTCTGTTAAAAGGGCAGGACATTTTTCTCCAGGCCTCTTGGCAACCATATAGAGAACTATTATCTCTCCTAAAATCTGCAACATTAGATCTTTTTCAACTACAGATACCAGGGACAGTCAGTGACTTCATGCAAAATATGTGCCTTACCACTCAGCCATGGCTCCTCTCGGTACATATCTCCCCTCATTCAAATAAGAATTAAAGTCTTTCAGATTCAAAATGCCTAAAATGCTTGTTTCCTTGTAAGCTAGAAAGACTTAATTACCAATTTCCTGGTTTCCAGTAGGTATATCCCCCCTCCCCCCAGCTCTTAACTGATTACTGGCAGGCTTTCCTAGGTACATTTGCATTTAAACAAAGGTGTCCTGATTGTAGCTTTTTGCATAGACCAAATTGACAAAAACAGTGGACATAGAGGCTAAAATAAGCGTCCAAGACAAGACTTTAAAAAGAAAAAATCATTCAAAGTGCCTGGTACAGGAGGCCATTGCCATATCTAAAAATGGAGGGTTCCATTTGTTTGCTTTTTGTGATCTTTCTAAACTCAGCTGATCAAAAGGGAGAAGGGGGGGGGATAGGAAAAGAGGATAATGCTGCTGTTTAAAAACAAACAAACAAACCAGGCAGTTTGACTAAAGGCAGCAAGTGGAAAGAACCATATTTTTAGAGAAAATACCAGATGGGCTATTGATATTGCAGCATGAGGTTTCTAGAATGGGTCTGAATTGACTGGGAAGCCTTCACTCAATTATGGCATAAATCTAAAAATTGTTTAACACATGTACTGCTCTGCTTATTAGTAAAATATTAACATTGAATCCTTCTTCCTAAGCAAATAGATACACACATATCCGCAACTGACAGCAAAGGGAGAAAGAAGAGGTTTATGTTTTGTACATGAACAAACTGTTAATTTCCCTGGCTAGCTATGGATCCATTGACTCCTTTTCCAACAAGGCTATGTGGTGATGTGATCCTAGGATCTCTCCATCATTTGTCTTCTCATCTGAATGAGCGATAGGGTAACTGAACAGCCCACTTGAATAAGGATTGGTTTGATCCACATCCAGGCCACATGGAAGTTGCTGTGAATCCATCTTGTGGGGAATGTGTTGGGCCTAACAGGGAACAGTGATAGAAAGACATTTCAGAGAATGAATTTTTTTCCCTCCCTCTCCCATACTACCAGAACCTGGGTTACCCAAGGACATTCATGGGCAATAGGTTCAGGTATTGCGAAATTCACTGTCAATGGATTTAGTAACGGTCATGAGCAGTGTTCCCTCTAAGGGAGTTAGTGTGAGCTAGCTCACAGTATTTTAGCCTCCGGCATGCACATTTTTGGCTCAGGAAGGGTGGCTCCAGAGCAAACTAATTGATGCAGCAGCCAAATCGCTCGCTCACAACTTTAATGCCGGTAGCTCACAAAGTAGAATTTTTGCTCACGAGACTCCGCAGCTTAGAGGGAGCATTGGTCATGAGCATGGATGGCTTTAAAAGGGGGCTTGACAGATTCATGTAGGATAGGTCTATCAATGTCTAGCTACCAACCATGGTGACTAAAGGGAACCTTCATTTTCAGAGACAGTAAACTTCAAACCCCATAGCTAGGAGGCAACATCAGGGCCCGCTATGCCCTGTTTGTTTTCCCTCCAGGGTAACTGGTTGGCCGCTGTGTGAAACAGGTTGCTGACCTAGATGGACCACTGGTCTGATCCAGCAGGGCTCTTTTTACGTTCTTATGAAGAGCAAGTCAAGGAATTTTCCATGGATTTGATTCTTGTACTACAGAAGAGAATTTCCTCTCATTTAGTATGGGAACACTGAAGGCAGTGAGATATTAGGAAGGTATAGCTCCAATCTACTGCTTGATAGTCCTTCCAATGTTACAGTGTTGTTCCTTAGTGTAGGTGGTTTGACATCTAAAGACAAAATAGCCTTAAATCTGGATGGGAGCATCCTACTTTACACTGGAGGATGTTTCTCTAGCCTAAGGAGACTTCCTTCAACATATGTGCCTTTTTAGGACAGAGGAAGGTGCAAACTTTGCTCAGTAGTGTGGTAGGATACAGGGGAGGGGGCTGGAAATCAAAGCATAGTCCCCAGATTCATTGTTTGGCAAGATGACTGATCCACTCAATTCTTTCAGTTGCAATAGTTTATGAAATATACCTCTTGGTCAGCTGGCTTTCCATTTGTTAGTGGATACAATATCCAGGGGTCATTTTGTAGAAAAAGAGGTACAGGAGCTCATTAGCGGAGCTCATTAGCGGAGCTCATTAGCGGAGCTCATTAGCGGAGCTCATTAGCGGAGCTCATTAGCGGAGCTCATTAGCGGAGCTCATTAGCGGAGCTCATTAGCGGAGCTCATTAGCGGAGCTCATTAGCGGAGCTCATTAGCGGAGCTCATTAGCGGAGCTGGGGCTTGTTGCATGTGCCCGCCCCCTGGGCTCTTTACTGCCGGAGCTCCGCTCCTGCGCGCTCCTGCAGGAAATTACCCCTGCAGTATACACATTGAACACACATTAAGCTGAACATACATTATACTTAATCAGACCATTGGTCCATCAAGGAAGTATTGTCAACTCTCAGGGGTCTCAGGTAGGTCTTTCACATCATCTGGTCCTTTTTAACAGGAGATGCTGGGGACTGAACTTGAGGCTTTCTGCATGCAAAGCACAGGCTCTTCCACTGAGCCCCAGCCCCAGCAGCCAACTCCAGCTTGGGAAATATATGAAGATTTTAAGAGGGGCCTAGAGAGGGCAGAGTTTGGGGAAAGGTGAAAGCTCAGCAAGGCTGTGATGTCTACCCTTTGAAGCTGCCATTTCCTCCAGGGGAACTGGTAACCTTAATACAATAGGGTTTCTTATGGGGTAGGGGGAGGATAAATTGGTAAAACTACAATTGCACATTTGATGGACATTTCTTTACTTAAAAAGGCACAAAATCTCTCATTTCAATTGAAGCAAATGCTGTTTGCTGGTTGCACTGGTAGAAAGCAAAAGATGAAATAGCTATTTGCAGTTTTCCTACTACTTGCAATTGCCCTTTTAGCTAATGACTGGCCTCTGTTTAACTGATTGACAAGGTGCATGAAGCAATTAACTGCACAGGTTTCAAAATCCATTTAGGCTCTCTAACTTTCTAAATTTTGTTGGAGGCTTTGATCCAGGTTTTGATAAAGGTGCTACAGCAATAGGACTCTCAAATTCGGTATGGCCAATCAATAAATTTCACCCTGGACAAGTACCTAGCAAAAGTGCAGGCAACTCTATTTACTTGGAAGTAAACTTTAATCTCAGAAAGGAATGTTTTTACTCCGCAGCAAAAGTTATTGGACAAGGTCGGGGGACCACTATGTTTTCCATGATAACTTTGGAACAAAAGCAACAAATGTTCTGTTTCTACAACTTCTAGAAAGTATGTTGCAGACACAATCAGATTACACAGTGATGGGTGCAAATCCAGTTTCAAAATGCACTGAGATCAGGGTTGCCAGGTCCCGCCCAGCCACTGGCAGGGGATTGGGGGGGGGGTAGGGTTTCCAGATCCAGATTGGGAAATTCCTGGAGATTTAGGGATTGAACCTGGGAAGGCAGGGGCCTCAGTGGGGTACAATGCCACACAGTCCACCCTCCAAAGCATCCAATTTCTCCAGGGGAACTGGTCTCTGTAGTCTCTGTAGTCTGTAATTCCAGGAGATCCCCAGGACCCACCTGGAGGCTGGCACCCCTAACCGATATCTAGAGAAGACCAAAATGGCCACATTCTGTTTGATAATATAAATGCCAAGCAGTTAATCAAATGTCTCCCCAGCACTAAGTGAAATATACAGATTCCTTGGAATGCAGAGAGCAGAACAACAATGTGGTAGCTCTTATATGAATAAAGCTGGAGTTCTGTCTTAGGTGATAAATTAATAAAGAGTCAAGGTCGAATAATACAGATGGGGAATTTGTGTTTGCTTATTTGTTAGAGGCTAGGCAGCTATTCTACTTACTGTATATGTCAGAATAGCAAATAATGTGCAAATTTTAAAAAGTCAAATGCTAAAATATTTTATATTTAAACGAACTGTCCCGCACTTAACTGCAGTCACCAAATGCCTACCCAAGCACAAAGATCTCATCGCTCCTCTAGTCTAAAGTGTGTTCAGGCTAAGATCATGCAAACTTCCAGAAGGCAAATCCATGTACACAGAACAGCTACTAAAAACACCTCTTTATAATTGACCCTGATGGTAAAAAAATTGTTGTACAGATTGTGTTATGAACAGGGTATTGGCAGTCAAGGAAGGAAATGTTCTCCTAGAGATACAAGGCCCAAGCTGCTGAGATCATTTCCAGCATCTTGAATAGTGCCCAGAAGGAAAGCAAGTGTAAACTCTGAATCATCCATCTCCTTTGGAAAATAAAAATAGTTCTGTTCATCAGGTCCCCTTAACCGATTTACCACTTTGGAGTTGCAATTGCAAATTAAAATAAAAATGGATCATCCCCTGAAAATTTTATCGTTAAGGGTTTCCAGATGCCCTATTGGAGCTAGGCCAGCGGGGATTCTGACCATTGTCCAAAAAAAAAAAAGCCACCTGACACATTCACTCTCTCAGTGGACTCCAAAGGGACCAGGCAAAATGTGTTAAATACATAAATGCGTGCAATGAGGCCTCTCTCCATTCTCCATGCTTGGGCATGATGGTGGTAGGGAGAATAATGGATTTATCTGTGTCTGCATAACCCTGTTTCTCCTTTAGGTTCAGGCCATTAATAATGATCAAATCCTTCAGACCTCTAAAATCACAGAAGACAGGAAATAGATCAAGATGGGTAGCTGTGTTAGTCTGTCTGTAGCGGTAGAAAAGAGCTAGAGTCCAGCAGCACCTTAAAGACTAACAAAATGTGTGGCAGGGTATGAGCTTTCATGAGATATCTGAAGAAGTGATCAGTGACTCACGAAATCTCATCCCCCGCCACAGATTTTGTTAGTCTTTAAGGTGCTATGGGACTCTTGCTCTTTTCTACTGCTAGAAGACAGGAAAGTTACTGTGTAGTGTATCTCTATGTGAAAAGAATTTTGTTCCATAGAAGTATATATGGGGAACGAATACAAAGATGGATAAAACTATGGTGAAATTACGATTGGTGTAATAATCAACCAATCAGTGTGCTGACCTCACAATCACTAAAAATTATTTGAATAATGATTTCACAGATGGGGAGGGGTATTTAATCCCCTCTTTAACAAACCTGAATTATGTGAACAAAGAAAAGTTTTTCAGGGATGTAGAATCTGCAGTATGTGATCTTTAGTGCACACCCTCATGATCCGGCCCTCTCTTACTGATAACTCTCCGTAGTGGCACTATTGCATTGCAGCGCTTCCTGCATTCCATTAAGCATTGCTCAATGTAGCTTGACAAGCAACTTGGCTGCTGTAACCTCTTGTTTTGCAGCTGTGTGAACAGCTTGCACTTTGGAGCAGCTTTCTGTATGCCCACGACAGACAGCAGCCCAAAAAAGCCACAAAGTTAGCTGAAATGCAGTGGGCAGACACTTTTTTTTGGGGGGGGGGCAGTGTTGACACATGAAACTCAGAAACCAGTATTACAGAATTGTAAACATGTTCTATTCACAGGAGCCTAAGTTGATTCGCAGGTCCTTATTTGTATTTCCTAGTTCCTTATTTGTGAATCCAACAACAAATATTGAGGATAATTCAAAAGGTCTGAACCCCAAAATAAGGTTTGGACCACCAGAGATCATAAGCCCCACATTCAGGATACTCTGCCCTCCAAGTGGACATATGCTGTTTCCTGTTCCAAAGCCCAGATCTTGTGCCAACTGCTCCAAAGTCGGGTGCCCACAAGACAAATGCACATGCAGACAGTGGAACAAAATTGCATCCCAAAATGATCTTTGGACCACCCCAAATCTAGGGCTGCCAAGTCCCCCCAGGGGGCGGAAACCCCCCTGCCCCAGAGGCCCATTCCCCGACGCCGGGGAATCGGGCCCCGGGGGGAACCCCGCCCCAACGTGCACGTCACAGGGAAGTGACGTTATGATGCCGGGCACGCTGGGGGCGGGGCCACGGCCATACAAGGGAAAACTCTATGGTTTTCCCTTGTATGGTCGTGGCCCCGACCCCAGCATGCCTGGCGTCATAACGTCACTTCCCTGTGACGTGCATGCGGTGCGCTTTGCGCACGCGTGCAAGCACCGGGATCCGTACAGGAGTCCCCCGCCGGCAAGGTGAGTGCCACTTGGCAACCCTACCCAAATCGCACAGCCACACACTGTGGAAACTGTCACCTGCAAGAAGACATGCAGTGGTGTCCAGTCCAAAAATTAGTTCTGGCACCATGAGTTTCTATTTGGGTTGCCTCCAAGAAGCCTGTACTGTGAAGATTTGAATAATGAACTGAAATGGCTGCATACCCTCTGAATCTCAAAATAAATTCTGGATCACCACACATCATACACCCCTATATTTAGGGGACTCTGCCCTCCAGGTGGATGTATGCTGTTTCCTGGTCCAAAGCCCAGTTCTTGTGCCAGCTGCTCCAAAGTGGAGTGCCCCCAGGACAAATGCACATGCAGACACTGTGGCAGAGCAGCTGCACCCCAAAACAAGTTTTGGACCGCTCTGAATCACACACCCCCCCACACACACACTCCAGAGACAGCCCCTTACAGGAAGGCATACAGTTGTGACCAGTCCAAACTGGGCTTTAGAACAGGAAACAGCATACATTCACTTGGAGGGCAGAGTCCGCTGAATAAGGAACTGGGATCTAAATTCAACACATAAAATGTCCAAGACTTTGGTAGAGCTTGCTAGCTGAGGATGTTAGCCTAATAGCTGGGATGTCTGGATGCTACAAGCACTTGGACCTACACTTGCTACAATTTTTCATTATAGCCAACAGAAAAGTCTGAAGTTTTGTGGCTGGGGTCCAAAAATATCAAGGAGGGAATCATGTTTTTGAGGAACTAGTGCTACTTTAAAGACTATCTCTATCGTCTGTCTAGGTCACTTCCAATCTCGTATGCTTAATTTATTTATTTCAAATTAAATTTTCCTCAAAAAGCACCGTTGGTTCTTTATCTGATCTTGGAAAAGATTGCCCCTGAAATTTCCAGAAGTGGGGGATTGTGAAATAATAGATATCTAAAGAATCCAGACAGCAGATCAGCAGGGGGAAAGATCCCAAATTGCAACAGTGGAACCTTTTAATTATGCAGATTCATTCCACTTTCTAAATCTGCAAGTGAAGACATAAAATTGAATTTTAAAGTCCATTTCATTCAAGGTACAACTTTAAGCTGTATAATAGCCATTATGCTTTATCTATGACCTATTTAATATTCAAGCCACTATATTAATACTCTCCTTTTTCCTGGTAGATTGGCAGATTTTTTTTAAACTAGGCTTCCAAACGCTGCTGCAGCTTGATTTATAGAAAGTGCTTAGTCATTGACATTCATTCTGTTTTATATGTTAGAAAGATCTACTCCTCAGTGTTTCTTACAGCATTGTATGCCAAGGGGGCTGAGGCTACCCTTGATAGATCATTGGAAACTGAGGCCAGCATCCCACAGAGGGCCTCACCTATTCCGGCAGAATGTCTGAAACCAATGCCCATTAAATCAACCACCTGCAGGAAGCGCAGGTGACTGTGATTCCAGCAGTCCAGCTGAATAATAACCCAAAAAAGTCCAGCCCAAATAACTGGGTCACATTCCCTCCAGTCTGATGAAAAGATTATATGCTCATGTTGGTAAATGAAGATGCCCTATTTCTAGGTGAAAGTGAGTCTGATAAAGTTGACATTTCTGGCAAAAGGAGCTCAGTTCCTTCCAGAAGTTATTAATGGTGATGAAATCCACAGACGGCATATAAAAATTAGCACGCAGAAGAAGGGTGGATACAACTTGGTGAATATTTACAGCTGCCTTGGATATTGCTGGGAGCCATGCAGTTTTGTTATGCAAAGCCTCCATTATACCCTGCTCCACTGAGGGAAATGGGCACTAATGGGCAATATGGCTGATCTTTGCTTTAAGCCATTATGGAACATACCTTGAATTATGCTCACCTGCAGCAGGTGTAGGTCAGAAACTAACAATTAGTTTTTAGATTCCAGAGTGCTGAAATTTAATTTCACTGGTAAATAAACTAATTATTACAAAGACATTGCAAATCTCTAATTCCTTTTCCTCAAAGGGCACTCACCTGTGCAGCTGAATTTTCCATCACAAAGGAAATGGGAGTGTGAAATTAATTAATGAATGGTAAGAATAATTTTGGAGGGGGAATGACAGATACCTGATCACAGATGGTGGACAAGCTGTGTTCCCCTCCCCCATTATTTCCTTCTGCATTTCCACACTGAAAGCTAGAAATGGTAGTTCTGCTTTGAGATGATCCCTTGTTAACCAAAATCTCAGTTGGTGCCAATATGGTCCACACATTAAAACAATTGCTAAGAAATATACATACTGTAAAAGGTAACATTTTTTTTTTAAAAAAGGTAAAATTAGGGAAGAAAAAACCTGAATCATTAAAAAAAACTTAATCAAGGTTATTGGTTTGTATTTTGATACCCCACTGAAATCAGTGAGACTCCCGAGTATATATGGGGTAAATACATAAACTGTGATTATAAGGCCATTTTATTTCTTTCAAACGAAGACTGAACTGTGAAAGGTACAAGGGGTTTTTTTTGTTTTGCGTGCACTTTCTGCCAAGTATTCAAGATTTGGTGGCAAAACAAGGGGCTTCTCCTCGTGTTTGGAATTTCCACTTTCACATAATTGTGGAGCAGGTGCATAGCCATTTGCTCTTGGACAATAGAACAGCAGCTGGCTACATCTCTTCTCAGTATGCTTTGCTGTGTTCTCAGACTCACAGAAGAAAGGCAGGCAGGAACAGATGAGAAAGGCCACTCTTTTCTGGCATGAGCAAATAGCCTGTTTCTTTTTTTCCAGGGCCTATTCTCCAACTTTTGTGGTATTTGCCAAGAACAAACATAAACCTATTGGTAAGAAATACCCAAATTACGGTACTTGGTTTACATGATTAGCAAGCAAGCAAGCTAGAAAGTGGGACAGGACCAGGGTCTATTCTTCTTGCTGACTCAGGCCTTGCTCGTGTGCACTTAACCACAACCTGGCACAAAGAAATGAAGCATGTGAAGTTTTCTCCATCATACCTCCATATCAGAAACCAGTTAACCTGCTACAATTCTGCATGCCAGTGAACAGGGCTATCAAAAAGTCCCTATCTTTACAGTGCAATCCCTACGTACAGTTTCCTGACAGTAAGTCCCATTGAATAGGCCTGAGTAGGATTCTGAGTAGTCTTGATTAGGATGGCACTGTTGGTAACAAACTATGTAATCAGAAGAGGACCTTGGTGGGCTTCTATTAGTTCTTTATATACAGAATCATATGGAATTCATCCAGGTCTTAGTAAACAGATAAGGCAGAATTTTTATCTTTGGCAAGAAATAAGAACAATAATCTGGTGGTTTTACAAACCTAAATTTCCTCTGGTCTGAAGGGGGGGGGGTATATTGTTTTACCTCATTTGCAATGAAAGCAGACTTTAAAGTCTGGGTGGCCAATGTTTTCCTCTGCCATTAGAAAAAGAACAAGAACCTGCATCCATGTTTTCATTTCAGTGTTGACATTTATTGACCCTGATGTTGGCCCCAATTCTCTTCCTTGAAAAAACAACAACTAACATGGCTCTCACTGGAGAAATATTGCTACCAGCTAACAGTGGCTCAAGAATTACCTAAGGAGTAAATGCTAAAGCAGGCAATGCTACAAGAGACCTTCTAAGTTCTCAGCATTATCCCAAGCCCTTGTTGGCAATATTTATTTTTGGTGATGTTGCTTTAATGAAAATATCATATGACAAAACCAACAGAAGAGAAGGACATTTGCAACCAATTATATTATTGCTGATCAGTCAAATTGCATTGAAAATTACATGTTGAAGTTTATTCAAGACTGCTGATAAAATTCCCTGGCAGTCTAGCACTTAGATCCAAAGTCAGGTTAATACATCTAGTTGGTTTAATCTGAATGTTAAAAGAAGAAAATGGATGTTTGTGGGAGGAAGCTAATACAAGATGTATGAATATTAATATTTTATAGTGATAACCAATATTATTAAATGACCCAAGACTCTAATAAAAAATAATAATTTTGCAACACAAATCAGCATGGAAATTTGGCTACCTCTTCTGTAAATACATGGCAGAGGCCAGTTTTAAACTAATGCTTTTACAAAATAAAACTTTACTTCTCATAGCCACAAGGGGAAGTTGGTACTTCAGCATATAATTAGGAGGTTACCAAATTGGTGGCTAAAATTGGCTTGGAAAGGAATACTTGCTCTTTACACTCTGGCTTTTTGGAGATGATAAAGTAGCAAAGAAGTGACATTTCTGTTCCATGGCAAATACCCTTCTTGGGGCTTTAGGAAGTGCTCTTAATTAGTACTGACATTTTCAGATGTCCATGTCCAGCAAGAAAATTATTTCTGGGAGGGAAGACCCAATCCATCCATCTCTACAGGAAATAAAATTTGATTTAAATCTGTGGAAGATAGCAATAGATGGATTATAAGGAAACTGGAAAGGTGGAGTGCCCAAAGTTCTATCTGCTTTGTACTTTAGAATCCAATTTTTTTCCAGGGTAACTTAAAATCTGCACTCAGAATAAATTATGTAAATTGATCAAAACATGTGCAGCATTATTTTATCCTTCTCTCTTTTAGATGACCATTAAAGCATGCTAGTCTTCTATCATATCTGATACTGTCCTTCCTCTTTTCTTTCTGGCAGGACTCCCCCCCATAATCACCTCTCTATTTCCACTCTGTGAGAAATGAAGGAGGAGGCTCTGCAATTCCAATCAAATTTGTCTTCTGTCCTTTTCTGTTTGGAAGGAGTAAGGCCGAAGGGCAAAAATGCAGAGACACGCTTTAAAGACTCCAGGTTTCCAGTGGACACTGAAATAATTCTGCAGGTCATTTTTATAAAGGTAATAGGGCTATGTTATAATGGAACAGTCGGGAAGATGCTCTAATAAAGAGAATGGGACTGTGGTCTGTGCTACTGTGGATAGTATGTGTTATCTGTGGCTGTATGCATTATCTCACTCTTCTGCATTTCTACCTGTACTGCCTTAGCAGGATGAATATAGTTAGCACAGTTTGCTTCAAGTGTTGCAAGTCTAAAGACCACATGGCTAAGGACTGTCCAGCTGTTATCAAGTGTCCTGTGTGTGACAGCAGTAAACACTCCACTGCCTTGCATCCAGACTCTAAGCCACCACAGCAACCCATCTCTAGCTCCTTTATTGCAACAACTTCCACAGAAGTGTCAAGTAAACATGTCTCCACAACAGATCAAGAACAGCCCGTTGGTGCCTACTGCACTCAGGTTTGCAGGGTCAAGAACAGCCAAAGATCCTGCCACCAGATATGCCTGTTCAAGGTTTTTCCTACTGGCCACCCAGAGGAGGCCGTAAAGATGTACATGGTCCTGGATGGCCAGAGCAATTGGTCCTTGGCCAGTCCAACTTTCTTTGAGCTTTTCAACCTACAGGGAGAGGAAGTTCAGTATACTCTGAAGACGTGTGCTTGTTTCCAGTGCATGACAGGAAGGAGAGTCATTGGGTTCCAGATAGAATCACTTGACAGCGGAGCCCAGTTCTCCCTGCCACCATTGTTAGAATGTGATACCTTACCAAATGACCATGACCAGATTTCCATGCCCTGCTCTACAATCCTCATCTGAGGCCGATAGCGAGTCAACTTCCTGCCCTGGATCCTGCCACACAGATCTTGCTCCTGTTGGGAACAGATATTCCTGATCTACTGGCATGTCATGAACTGCTCAGGGGGCCTCCTGGTACCCTGCATGCCCAGAGGTTAGTGCTAGGATGGGTTATTGTAGGGAATGTATGCATAAACGACATACAGATGTCAGAACAAACTAGCATTTTTGCCATGAGCATCTTGAATAACGGGTGACCCTCACACTTGAAACCATGTCCATAATACTTTATGTAATAGAAAAAGACTCTGTCTTGGGTGCTACAGTGTTCCAAATAACCAAAGAGGACAATGAGCCCATTCTATCTATAGAGGATAAACAGTTTCTGCAATTGATGGAAAAGGAACTTAACCAAGATGACTCCAGAAGTTGGGTGGCAGAGACTGCCCAATAACTGCAAACAAGCCCAATCCAGACAATTCCTTGTGTAAGACCTTGGCAAGGAAGCGTGAGATGAAGGTCCATTTCATAGAATTCATGGACAAAATGCTAAAGAATAGACATGCAGAGCTCACACTGCCACTGAAAGAGGGTGAAGAATGCTGGTAGTTCCCATTCTTTAGAGTATATCATCCACAAAATGCCTGCCAAATCTGAGTACAACTCTAGTGTGCAGTTCCAAGGCCTGAGTGGTCTTCAACTCTAGTGTGCAGTTCCAAGGTCCTTCTCATGGCGCTGGACCAGCTTACTAGGGTTGCCAGGTTCCCCCGGGGGGCAGGGAAACCCCCTCCCAAGAGGCCCATTCCCCACTGGCCCAAATCGGGCAACCAGGGGGAACCCCACCCCCAAAGTGTGCAATGTGCCTGGTGTGAAGACGTCACCCGGAGGTGACCTCATCATGTCAGGCACGTTGTGGGGGGGACGCTTTTTCATTTGAGTGGAAACTCTATGGTTTTCCCTCGAATAATTGTGGCCCAGCCCCCAACGTGTCCAACGCGATGACGTCACTTCCGAGTGACGCCATCGTGGCTGTGTTAGCCGTAGAGTTGACAGAAATGATACAGAGAGAAATGGATCTCGAGTTCAAGGTCATAAGCTTCTATACACACAGCAAAGTCGTACTGGTTACATACACAACCAGAGCCAATGGTTTTACGTGTATGTGAGCAGCAGAGTGGAACACATCAGACAGTCTTCGCGTCTGAGCAGTGGCCATACATCCCCATGGATCAGAATCCAGTGGACCATGCAACACGTTCTATTCCAGCACCTCAATTGGCTGACTCAACCTGGCTGAAAGGCCCCAAATCCCTCCTGCGACCAGATAGCCGTTTGCAACATGAGGGTGAAGCTAGTTCTATAGTGCTCGTTTCATAGGGCTGTGAAGACTAAAGCTAAAACGTACGATCACTAGGCCAGTTATTTGAAGGAGAACAATGGATATATTTGGTATCTTCTTAAACATCAGATTATTTGAAGATGTATAGTGAATACCCTAGAATGTGGAAAGGTATAGAATAGCCCAGTCTCATCAGATTTGGGGAAGCTAAGCAGGGTCAGTACTTGGATGGGAGACCACCAAGGAAGACTGCATGGAAGGCAATGACAAATCACCTCTGCTTAATCATTTGTCTTGAAAAACCCGATAGGGTTGCCATAAGTCCGCTGCAATTTGATGGCACTTCACAGAGACAGAGAGAGAGAGAGAGAGAGAGAGAGAGAGAGAGAGAGAGAGAGATAACAGGCATTTTAGAGGTATAGCAGCAAGCACTCAGGCACTGTAGTGTGTGGGCAGACGAGCCTTCCACTGTAGTTTTTGTATGCCGTAGCTCAAAACAGGTTGAAAGAATCCTACTTAGCAAAATGTCCATTTAATAAATCCCATTTTCCTGCCATTAATCCAAGGATGACTTCCTACCCAAAGCACTAATGACGAGGCTTTAGAGCTATTCTATCTGCCCAGCTACTGCTTCATTTACTAAGCAACAAATGTAGTAACACTTTTTCCTCATTCAAAAAGAGGGTTTCTTGTGAAACCCAGTGTACATATAGCTTCTTTATTTATGGTGAGAATGTCAGCCTCACACTTATCTTCACACACTTAATGTTAAAAATGAGGTGTCTGAGTAAACTGGTAGCTTAATGTTCATGAGATTTAATTACTGCAGCTCCACAACCAGAACAAATATAGGTGAAAGTGGTAGCAGGTTTGCACGACGGTATGAAAAGTCCCTTTGAGAAGCAAAGCTGCTTAAAAATATATAGTATACACTCATATGCTGCAGTTCTCTTAGAATTGAACTGAAAAGATAGCTATTGATAATTTTTTAAAAAATTAAACCCCAAATTTTCCTTCCAGCTATTATCGAATTCTATAGTAATCTGCTTTTTAATCATTTTAGGCTATCATTTCAATCTCAGTGTATGTGGTACTATTGCAGAAACTGGAATCAGATTTGTACTTTTCCTTTATCTTCAATAAGCATTGACTTAAACTAGCTGAAATGGCTTTCTAGATACCAACTTTATTGCACAATAAATGTGTGGCTGGTATTCAATTGCTGTAATAAAGATCACCCCCACCCCTGCCCCAGGCCACCTTACCGAGAAACAGACTTCCACAGCACTCAGCACTGGGTATTGCAGGGAAAATGTCTTTCCCTGGCCCACAGTATATTGACCGATTTATAGAAACAGAAGATAACTGCGTTAAGATTGTAAGTCCCAGCAGGACACTGCAAGTGTAACGTCAGAACAACTACCACAATACTCCTGCCCATCTGCTCAGTTTTGCTATTACCTTCAAAAACAATTTAAATACATTATTTTAGTACTTTAAAAGCTAAGCTCTTCCCGTCTATGCCACTCAAATTTAGGTGGATTCATGAAGCCCTTTAAAAGCCAAAGGGCTTTAAAGTGAAAGGCTCTAACCAGAAGGAGTGACTAGTTTGATCTAAGGGCTATTTGAGGTGACATCTTTTCATGTACGAGATACAAGATTTTAATTATTAATGGCTAATGGCCTTGTTGTGAATGACTTCCACCTCATTGCCAATGTGACCTGTATAGAACAAGCATTCAGTTTGCCATTGCTTCCCAAATGTCACGCAAGGGTACAATGTCATTTACATTACTATCTGTCTCTCGGACAAGTCTCAACCTTTTAAGCAGCCCTTCTCTGTATTATAATAATAACAACAACAATGTATCCTCACTTTTAAAATAATCCTTCCCTGGAATTGTCGTCCCCCCCCAAAAAAAAATAACCCTCAGCTCATACACAAGAGAGTTGTAGATTTCTGTCTTCCACCCAGCAACTTGCACCTCACTAAAAAGCCACATTTGTAGGTCATGGGATGCAATATGGGGGAACTACAGTTGGGATGACACACCTTGTGTGGACGCCAAGGCCCCCTCTCATCTTTTGCCACCTGATGCGGCTGCGCCCCCTCCCAGTGCTGATCTAAGTCTTGGAAACTGGGGGTGGTGGCAGAAATAATTGGAGGCATGTATCTCCATCTGTACCCCCGACACAAGCTTCAAGGTCTGCAGCCTGTCTGGGAGCCCAGCAGCACTGTGGATGTGTTTGTGTGTGAGAGGAGGTATCTCCTGCCATGCTGCTCTTATCGGTTCCAAGACAACCCGATCTAGACTCAGACAGCAATGCCATGACTCCTCCTCTTTCTCCCCTATAACGGGAAGACACTAGCCCTGTT
Organism: Gekko japonicus; assembly: GCF_001447785.1. NCBI lineage: Eukaryota > Metazoa > Chordata > Lepidosauria > Squamata > Gekkonidae > Gekko > Gekko japonicus. The sequence goes on from NW_015161954.1 coordinate 1,210,006, forward strand.
CACACGTTACAGCAAACACACATACATCCTGCATGTGCATGCATACATCTGTTGACAGAAACAGCCAACACAGTTTCACTTTGCAAATGAAACCAAGGACCACTACATGGATAAATGTGGGGTTTCAATAACATGTTCAGCTGTACATGTCTTGAATGTAACATGAAAAATACTCAATATGCATGTAAGAAAAAGTAAGTGTACACTGTACAGTGTTTATGTGTGCATTCACTGCAACTTGTGAATGGGGCTGATGTCTTTGACAAATACTGCCCTGCCCCTAATAATCATGGCACTTTGCTAAAGATATCACAGATAGTCTCTCTGATTACAGCAGAGGGAGGATAGGAAGGAATGACCCAAGCAGGTTAGGAACCTGCATTTTCCTAGCTTTCCTAGCCATTCCCACCCCATGCTTATTTCTGCCGTAATCAGAGGGACATAGGCCTATTCGGCAAGTATTATCGTGACTGTTAGGGGTGGGGTGGCATTTGTCAATGTCATCAAAGATAGCTCCTTCCAATTACAAACAGAAAGAGTGGAAGGCTGGGAAAGGGACAGTCTGAACAAGCCAGGGATGGGCCACTGGGCTGAAATTGCCACCTCCATCATCATGGCAGCACAAGCAGCTACTTGAGTCATGAATGGGCACTGGTGGAGCTTCTGCTTGCTCAGGCAGGGGTCCCAAGTCAGTACGGTCGGGCTACCCCAGCCAAAAAGAACCAGTGTTAGGTGTAAATTTAACATCTGTCAACATCCTGAATGCATCAGTTTGGGGTTCAGAACAAAGTGGGCATTGTCAAAATCCAAAGCCTACGCTTACTCTGTGTTTGTGCATTGCTACAACTTGTAAACTGAAGGTAAAATAAACATTGTTGGTGTTGATGCTGGAGTTCTTAGAAGTAAAACATCTCTGCTTGTTTTACTACACTTGGGTTTCTAAGGGCTATTTGCTTTTGTGAGTGCCAGATTTCAGGCAAGTAACTCCTCTTTGCTTTTGAGATCAAATAATCCATAATTTTTCTGCCAGGTCTTCCAGGTCTGGGGTTCTGAATGCCCTCCCCAACTATAAGGAAAATAGATGCATGTCTGGCCTTGGCCAAGAGATGAGCTGTTTGGAAGGTCTGAGATTAGCCTTTCTACTAGACAGAATGCAAGCAGTTGTGAGTAATATTCAGTGAAGGGGTGCAGAAGAGCCGATTTAGTCTCGGGCATGAGGAATTCTGTTGCACTGATGCAACACAAACTGTAAACAAACCATCAGATTTTTTGTGGGTAGTTGTGGTGGATCATGCTGTCAAGCTGCAGCTGCCTTATGGCAACCCCCATAGGGTTTTCAAGGCAAGAGACATAGTGACCCTGGACTTCCTTGGACTTCCCATCCAAGTACAAACCAGAGCCAACCCTGTTTAGCTTCTGAGACCTGAAAAAGCTGGGCTAGCATGGACCGACTAGGTCAGCGGGGTTTTGTGGGTGGTCACGGCATGGATGCCCAGGCTTAAATCTGGGGGAAGGGAGGGAGAGGACAGGTACTAGGGCAATTGAAAATCTAGGTTTCCAGTTCAGATTTTTTTCTATTAAAAAGTGGTATCTGTAATATGAAATTCACACCAGAAAAAAAATACTTCCTACACAAGGGAGGGAAAGGCCCACCTTCCCATGGTTTAGGTAGTCACCTAATCAGGATCGTAAGTAACTCAAGTTTGTCTAGCTTTCTTAGGGGGCTTGAAGCAAAAGGTGGGATGTACCAGTTTGCCCACTGTCTGACTGATATTTGGTATCATCCTGTACTAGCTCAGTTTCACCCCAGCACCTAATTAAAAGAGTTTCTATACCCATTCATTCTTCTTGCTGAAAAAGTATAATCCAATCCTAGAAGCTCACTGAGAACTAGAGATGTTTTTATTCTGTTTACTATTTGACTATAGAAAGGCAGGCTTAGACCTGGCTCAAGGCATTTCGGGGCTAAGTTGAAAAGCCAAATGTTACCCTCCCCTCCATACAGCTGTTAAAATATAAACATTTCTCCACCCTTTAATTTTAATACTTCACTCATCATCATTGTAAGGGCAGCCTTGCACTGAACATGTATTTACCATACATATGAAAATGTAATTGCTTTTTTAAAAAAGAGTATTATTGGTTGTTTTGTTATATGTGGACTCTTAGCATTTGTAAAATGTGCTCTTTCAGTGAATTCTGGTAACCTATTTGAAATTAAGGCTAACACACTACTGAGAAGGAGCGTTCAGCTTCTGTTATGGCACATGCATCTCTAAAGATGCTCTAAGATTCTTGGCTAGTATCACCTGTGTGTGTGTGTGTGAGATTCTTGGCTAGTATCACCTGTGTGTGGGGGGGTGCCTATGTTAATGGCATCCAGTTTGCATTCCTGTTCGTGTTTAGTGGCAGAACAAAAATGAAAATAATTTATCTGGTAAATACTAGCTGCTATTACTCATTGTCCTCATTTTTATTCTGAGTTCAACTAATCTTGGAAAGTGAATTCAGACTGATAAAAGAACTTCCTGACCCTCATGTTTCTACATTTTGACAAGGACTGAAAAAATAAACATCAGAGACTTTAAAGTTTCAGCTGTTTTGTCAGAATGGACAGCTGCCTACATGTATTTCTTTTGGGTGACAACTTGAGACTTTCCCCAGATAGAATGTGTGCCTCTCCTTACATGTTTGATGAAGGCCTTGCAGTCGCCTTTTGCATTCTCTCTCAAAAGATAACGTGTCATGCTCACGCTGGGGCTTCTAAGGATGTTTTCACATACGATGCTCAAATCACCTTTCCCCTAAACTGGTCTGGTATTTGAAAGTCAAATTTGTAGCATTTTGTAAGGCACAGGGATTTCAAACCAGTGGATTTGACAGCCACAATGAGGTGCCCAATTATGCTAGAAGATGGACAGGGCTGGTGCCAGGTTTTTTTTTGCACACTAGGCAAGGCTACCTTTTGGTGCCTACCACCCCCATGAGCCCACCAATTTTCAAACATAAATGCATTTTAGGAAGAATGAAAAACACAAAATTTGAAATTGCAAATGTTTTTTTTTAATTTCTGAGAACAAGTAATACAATCTCTGATTTTCTCTCTCAAACAGAAAAACACAAATCACAAAGCATTTTGAAAAATCCTGTTAATTGTGATGTTGTTAAGTCTCTTTACTGTTTCCATTTTAGGCACATCAGAACTATTCACCAAGATCAAGCAGGATTCCTACCAAAAAGACAACTCAGGAATAATATAAGAACTATACTAAATGTAATTGAATACTTTGAAGCACATCCAGAAAAATAGATGGCATTAGTTTTCTTAGATGCTGAAAAAGCCTTTGATAATGTTAACTGGAACTTTATGTTGCAACAGTTGTTGATTTCGCAATGTGGTAAAGAATTTTTTACAATGGTCAAAGCAATCTACACCAGACAGCAAGCAAAGATCCTTGTCAATGGAGACTTAACAAAGAACATTGAAATACAAAAAGGAACTAGACAAGATTGTCCTCTTTCACCATTATTATTTATATTTGCACTTGAAATACTAAATGATATGATCAGAAACAACACTCGTATTAGATGTCTTAAAGTTAGAGGAGAGGAATATATTTTCTGATGATTCTGCAATCAGCAATGATTTAGCAATCATTCAGGAATCCATCTTTTAAAATCTTTACAAGATTATGGGCAAGTAGACGGATTGAGAATTAATCTCAGTAAAACAAAAATGTTAACGAAAAATATGACCAAAGATCAAAATACACAGATACAACAACTATCAGGTTTGGAAGTTAAGAAAAAACTGAAATACTTAGGAATAAATATAACAAACAGATGCAGTTCTCTGATGGAAGACAATTATACACAACTTATCATGGAAATTAAGAAAGATCTTGAAAGATGGAAGAGTTTACAAATATCTTTGCTACAATAAAAATGAATATTTTACCTAGAATGATTTTCTTGTTTCAAATGATTCCTATCCTTCAAAACCAGAAATATTTTGTGGAACTTGATAAACTGATAAAACATTTTATATGGCAAGGAAAGAAACCAAGAATAAAATTGAAAACACTACAAGATGCAAAAGAAAGAGCTGGTTTCGCATTACCAGACTGGTTGTTATACTATAAAGTGGCATCACTGACATGGTTGAGAGAATGGATCACGCTAGAAAATCCCAGAATCCTAGCCTTGGAGGGACATGATTTATTACTGGGATGGCATGTGTTTGCTTGGTATGGAAAAGCAGAATTTCACAAATATTTTAAACAACATCTCATTAGGAAAGTTCTATTGAAGGTATGGGAAGAAGTTAAAAAGCCTCTTTATACCAAGATTCCAAAATGGGTTTCCCCACTGGAAGCTTTTACTAACCCAAATTTGGTTGCAAAGACTTTCTTGCTTAAATATTATGACCTTTTGGATAATAAAAATGGACTAAAATCAACTGAAAATATTAAAGCCTTAAACTCTGATCTCAGTTGGTGGGAAATAGCACAAATTCAATCAAGATATGCTAAAGATAAACCAATAGGCTTTTGTTCTAAAGTAATGGAAATAGATAAGATACTTTTGTATTCTGATGAAAAATTGATTAAAAACTCTATGCAATATTGTTGGAAGATAAAACAAAAGATGAAATAGTCAAAAACTCCATGACGGGCACAAAACATAGGGCATAATATTGACTTAGAACAACGGTCCCAGATGTAGAAAATGAATGTAAAAATTACCAAAGCAATCTCATATAAATAGAATATATATAAAAATGTCGTGGGATCCGTTTCCTTCTTCTCCCAAGCTGGGTCTTTGTGGGCCGGTTCCCGCAGAGAGGTGAGCTGTGGGGGCTCCGGTGGTTCTGTGGGGGGGCTCCGAGGGGTGGTCATCTCGACCTGCGACCCCTGGAGCGGGACGTAGAGTTAAAAAATATTGGGCCTGGATTCGTAAAATGATACAAAAAATGTTAAAATGTACTATACCTTTTACCCCTGAACTATTCTTATTGAATATTAGACCAGAAAATTGTAAGAAACAAGACTTTTATCTTATTATACATGTGTTAACTATTGCGAGAATATTGTATGCTAAATACTGGAGAAAAGATGAAATACCTTCAAAAGAAGAAATTATAACCAAAAAGCTTGAAACTGCTCAGATGGATAAACTGACTTTATTTTTGAAAGGATAACAAGAAGAAAAATTGCAAAATACATGGTGAAGATTCTATACATGGCTGGAAGAATGCAGTAAATAAACTATATAAGCTTTTATTAAAAGTAGAGACATAATAGAAATTGCCTACATATATATGCAGTTCTCATAAAAATTGATATTGGTTTTTTAGAAGGGCAATGCCAAGGAATGTTCAAACTATCGCACAATTGCACTCATATCACACGTTAGCAAGGTCATGTTCAAGATCCTACAAGCTAGGCTTCAACAGTACGTGGATAGAGAACTGCTAGAAGTACAAGCTGGGTTTCGAAGAGGTAGAGGAACAGGTGATCAAATTGCTAACATTCGCTGGATTATGGAGAAAGCAAGAGACTACCAGAAAAACATCTACTTCTGCTTCATTGACTATGGTGGATCACAACAAACTATGGCAGGTCCCTAAAGTGATGGGAGTACCAGACCACCTCACATGTCTCTTGAGAAACCTGTATAAGGGTCAAGAAACGGGAAAAGATCGGCTTCCGGTCTGGCTCCCGCGAATGGCGGATGCATCCTCGGGTCGCTCCTGAGGGCGTCTCGCCCGCCCGTAGTTGAGGAGGGACTCCGCGCGAGCGGAGACTCGAACGAGCACCTCAGTTGAGAGGAGCTCGGATCCGGGGCGCGTTAGGGCGCTCAAGGGGGGAGCCTCTTTCTCGGCCAAACGGTCGGAAATTGAGGCTCTCGCCATGCCCTGCCCCTATGGACCTCGCTGCGTGAGCGACCCCGAACGGGGTTTAGCGGAGCCACCAGACGTCACCGAGTGATGAAGCGAATGGAAGGAAGCGATAAAAGAAAAAGAGTGGCTGAAACCGTGAGTTGTCAAATATGAAAAAAGGCCATGATAAAGGACAAAAACGGTAGGGACCTAACAGAAGCAGAAGAGATTAGGAAAAGATGGCAAGAATACACAGAAGAACTATACAAGAAAGACCTCGATGTCCTTGACAACCACGACGGTATAATCACTGACCTCGAGCCAGACATCCTGGAATGTGAAGTTAAATGGGCCTTAGAAAGCATTACTAACAACAAAGCTAGTGGAGGTGATGGTATTCCAGCTGAGCTATTCAAAGTCTTAGAAGATGATGCTGTTAAAGTTCTGCACTCCATTTGCCAGCAAATTTGGAAAACGCAACAGTGGCCACAGGATTGGAAAAGGTCAGTATACATTCCAATCCCAAAGAAGGGCAATGCCAAGGAATGTTCAAACTATCGCACAATTGCACTCATATCACACGCTAGCAAGGTCATGCTCAAGATCCTACAAGCTAGGCTTCAACAGTACGTGGATAGAGAACTACCAGAAGTACAAGCTGGGTTTCGAAGAGGTAGAGGAACTAGAGATCAAATTGCCAACATTCGCTGGATTATGGAGAAAGCAAGAGAGTACCAGAAAAATATCTACTTCTGCTTCATTGACTATGCTAAAGCTTTTGACTGTGTGGATCACAACAAACTATGGCAGGGCCTTAAAGAGATGGGAGTACCAGACCACCTCACATGTCTCTTGAGAAACCTGTATAAGGGCCAAGAAGCGACAGTTAGAACCGGATATGGAACAACTGATTGGTTCAGCATAGGAAAAGGAGTACGACAAGGATGTATATTGTCACCTTGCTTATTTAATATATATGCAGAGTACATCATGCGAAATGCTGGCCTGGATGAATCACAAGCGGGAATTAAGATTGCTGGGGAAAAGATCAACAACCTCAGATATGCAGACGATACCACTCTGATGGCAGAAAGTGA
>NW_015161954.1:1221726-1230133 GCF_001447785.1 Gekko japonicus
TGAACGCACCCTCAATATCATATCTCTTGTTGACCTTTTAGAAAATTTCACCATCACTTCACTGGGCAGCTTGTTTTTCTTAATAAATTCTGGATAGGTTCGGTATACCATATCTATATTGCTTTGTAAATATTCCGCTTTACAGTCTGCCACTGAAGCTAGGGCTTCGCTTAAGATCTCTTTCAGCTTCTCTCCTTTTTTTCTGGAATTCCTTGAAATCTCAGGACATATGATGACTTTTCCATCTGCAGTTGTAACAGCTGTTGTTTCTCAGTCTTCTCTTTCCCCCTCTAGTCTTTGGTTTAACGCGTTTGTCTTATCATCAACCTTTTTCAGTTTTTTAGCTGTCTTCTCTGTTCTTATGCTAGTTTCCTTCAGTTCCTTTTGAAGAGCATCAAAGTTGTTGTTGAGGTTAGTCATCTGATCCAGCAAAGGGCGCAATGCTGCAGCAATAATCTTGGGGAAATCTGTGGTTACTTCCAGTCTGGAGACCGGAGTTGATGAGCTGGCAGTTCCTGAAGAAGGTTTCACCCTGGACACCATTTTTTCAGCTCGATGCGACATATTTACATTAAAAGCAAAAGTTCTTTACAGTCTCTGAAGATTTGTAAATTGCACGTTTCTTACTAATCCGCACCCCACTCAGCTAGATTATTGTTCTCCCGTCATAGCCTTCCCTTTGCCCCACGTTTTCTACCTTTTATAGGCTATTCTTTCCAGGGTGGGATTAACTCATCCCCCTTTTCTACATTTGGGGCTTCAAGGTGGCTTTTGCGGTTTTGCGCCTGGGCGCTTGCTTCTTTAAAGTGAGTATTGACTCATGCTTTGCTCCACCAGTTTGGTGTAGTGGTTAAGTGCACAGACTCTAATCTGGGAGAACCGGGCTTGATTCCCCACTCCTCCACTTGCACCTGGCTGGATGACCTTGGGCAAGCCATAGCTCTGATAAGAGCTGTTCTTGAAAAAGAGCAGTTTTTCAACTGTCAGAGCTCTCTCAGGCCCACCTACCTCACAGGGTGTCTGTTGTGGAGAGGGGAAGGGAAAGAAATTTGTAAGCAGCTCTGAGACACCTTTGGGTTGTGAAGGGCAGGGTATAAATCCAATATCTTCTCTTCTTCCACGCTTACTTCAGAGGGTAGGGAATGCCAGATCTCTTGCGCGCTCGCTCTGGTGTGCGCCTTTGGTGCCATGGCTGGTCTTACAGTGGCGGAGCCTATTGGGGCAAAGAGGAGCCTCGATCCTTCAGTGTTTGCCTTAGGAGAGGCACCCCTCACACCCCAGGCTACAAGCTCCCTCTGAGGGCTCTGGGGCCCCTGGAATTGTCTGGGACCCCTCCTGTCCAGCGCGATTACGGGCCGTTCTCATCGGAGCTTCGATGGAGCGCACCCGCCAGCAAGTCACTGAAACCGGCAACTCACCACACATCTTTTACAGTTTGGCTGGGGGGGAGGGGAAGCTGAGAGCCAGTGTTGTGTAGTGGTTAGAGTGCCAGACTAGGATTTGAAAGACCCAGATCTGAATCTCCAGTTGGCCATGGAAGCTTTCTGGATGACCTTTTCTCAGCCTAATCTACTTCACAGGGTTGTTGTGGGGATAAAATGAAGGAGAGGATAATGATGTAAGCTGCTTTGGGTCCCCATTGGGGAGAAATGTGGTAGTGCAAATGAAATAAATAAATAAAGCTGAAGATTGGGGAGGTATGTTGTGAGTGAGAATGAATCAGGAAAAGGGGAGGGCATACAGGTGCCTGCAGGAAAGTGGAAATAATGTGGGCAAGGGGATACAGGGGTTCCCCACTTGTACATTTTAGTTTTCAGATGAAATAAGATAAAGTCTAAATATTTGTTGAAGGAACTAAATATTATAGATCCTCTTGAAATTCATCAACAATGGAGAGTTATCTGGAAGAAAAAGAAATGCAACACAAATGGAATTATGAAATAACTAGCTAGGTTAGGACAGTCATGCTCAACATTTCAGCATTAGAACCCCTGAAAATTTAATAACTATAAACTAGAAGTTTGGGGAGGCTTTTAGTACTTTTATAGCCCTGTGGCATAACATGTCACATCTGCTGAAATCCCCCCTTTTCAGTGAAAATACTTTTAAAAAGAAGCTGAAATGTTAAAGGGATTCCCAGATCTATGATTTAAAAAAAACAATAACAGCTGACAGGTGTGAATAAGTATACTGCACACAAAATTGAGTCACAAATTGGGGGGAAATATTGTTTTCATGTTTAACAGGCCTAACAAAGCCAAACTTGGAGGCAAAGGGCTGCCCCTTTCTTATTGCTACAGTATCATAAAACAGCAAAACCTTTCTTACTGTAGCCCAAATGAATGCTGGACTGCAATATCAAAAGAGGATGCAGGAAACATTGCAGTGGCCCACAGAACTCAACATTAATTGGCACACAGTACACAGGCAGAGAAAGCAGAGGCCAAGGAGACAATATATTGCCACACATTTTGCTTGATATCACTATGAAGTAGGGCAAGGGAGTGATATACCAGTGCTGACCTGTGTCTAGTTTTGCTTTTATTTTTAGGATCCTTTTTTCCCCACCCTGTCTTTCTTTTTCTTCCTTAGCAGGATGAAGAAGTCTCCAGTTGGCCGAAAAGGCTTATCAGCTCTGTCTCTGTGCTAGCAATCTATTTGCCTAAGTCCCTGTCACATTCACATGCCTTGTTTCCATTGTGACTCACTGTATTTGTCTGGACTCCTCCACATCCTAGCTCAGCATTGCAGAAAGAGGCTCTTAGGCCTTGCTTGCTAAGTGCAACCTTTCTGAGGCAGTGAATAAATATGTATGGTTGCCGCACGATGGCAAACAATGCTCTGTTCACTACACATTCTATCTTCTTATCTTATATAAAACTCCTAGAAAGAAACATCATGAAAATTAAGACTACAATTCTGGGTTTATTTAAATAAATCTGCTTAAATCTAGTTCCACTGGAACGATGGGCCCCTTAGGGCCAAATTCTGGAGCAGAAGTCCAGGGCCCCATTTCACCAGGGCAAAAAGCAGGCTATAGCTTTCCTTTTGAAAGGAGGGAGACACTGTCAGGACCTATCCTGGCCTAGCCCCCACTTCAAGTGAAGCCTGGAGTGGTTCCAGAATTTCAAATAATCTCCAGACTATAGAGATCATTTCCCTTCAAGGAAATTGCAACTGAGGGCGATCTCTAGGAAAGTTCTAGAGTGGCTACAGAGGGTGGATGCTCTAAGACTTCTGCTTCTATGGTAGAATCTCAGATAGTAGAAGAAACGGATTGCTTGTTGCCTGTAAGGACACTTCCTGTTCGTATGGTCAAAATCCTGAAGAGGATTTTGAAAGGTCTTTTTTTTTTAGGTTGAGCAACCAGTTATACCAGTGCAAATATTTAGCATCAAAGGGTTAGTATGACATACATGCCTACAGTAGCCTAAAAATGATGTAAGGTGGGAGGAAAAGGTGGGGGGAAATGATATGAGGAGGGAAATTTAAATTTAAAAATTGTATTTTGGTGGGGGGCAGTGACTTCACAGCAAGGGGAAAAGCTGGAGACATTGAGCTTTGACTCTAAGACATGACATTACATGAACAAATGAAGCTGTCTTATACTGAATCAGACTCTTCCATCAAGAAGAGTTGGATTTATACCCCGCCCTTCACTCGGAGTCTGAGTGGCTTACAATCACCTTCCCTTCCTCTCCCCCACAACAGACACCCTGTGAGGTAGGTGGGACTGAGAGAGCTCTGAGAGAACTGCTCTTGAGAGAACAGCTCTGAGAGAACTGTGACTGACCCAAGGTCACCCAGCTGACTTCATGTGGAAGAGTGGAGAATCAAACCATGTTCCCCAGATTAGAGTCCACCGTTCTTAACCACTACACCAAACTGGCTCTATTGTCTACTTAGACTGGCAGCTGCGTTCCACGGTCTCAGGTTGAGGTCTTTCATATCACCTCCTACCTGATCCTTTTAACTGGAGATGCCAGGGACTGAAGCTGGGACTTTCGGCATATCAAGCAGATGCTCTACAATTGAGCCAGGGACCCTCCCCAATATCACAGATGTGATAATACATCCTTCCTGAGTTTTCTCCCATTGCCAAATTCTGCCCTTCCAGGGCCCGGCCCCCAAATCTCCAAGAATTTCCCAAGCTGGAGTTGACAACCCTATATCCACTTGCGGAATCTACTCTCCTGAGGAGTCTTCCTCCTAAGTTGAGGTTGGGCAGACAGTTCATGTCACCCACATAATAAGACCATTAAGAGACTAAAATTACTTAGCTGCATCAATGCATTGAATTCAATGAGAATTGTAGGACTGCAGTATTAATGAATAGTCAGAATATTTTTGACTGAATCATTTACAGTTTTGTTTAGAATAATTTTGATTATGCTAGTAGACCTGTTCCAACTTTACAAATTGATTGAAATTCATCCCATGTTTTGTCAATGTATCTCAAATATGATGCTGCTGTAATCTGGACAGATGCTAGTAAGTGACTCTTCTTCAGTAGTGGAGAATGAACACATAAAGGATTTGTGGGTCATTCTTGTATTGCAATGGAAACAGAAAAAATAGATTTTGACCTTCTGGCACAATCAACTATGATATTTCTACTATTTTTTATTATCTTAAAAACAATCTTCGACTCTGAGGCCCAAGAATGTCATAATTTTAATTCATTGTTCCTTCTTGTTCAACCAGATTTTGAGTACCATCGTGACCTCTGAAATCTACTGACAGAAACCCGTGTTTCTTGTGAACTTATTCATTTATGAAATACTAACAGAATTCTATATAGTTATCCCTAGGATGGTGGACTACCCTGTTCCATGATATTTACTGAGTCAATATTTGTTGTAATGAAAACAGAATCTTTGGGATGACACTTTTAAGATGTGATAATGGGTTTTCACTTTCAAATCTCTCTACTACAGCATTTTTAAAATCGGATTCTCTGCGGTGATGGGGCAACAGGAGACTATTCAAGTGTCATTATCTGATAGATATATCACTTTATACCACTGCAATTTACAATGCATATATATTTAATGACACTTCTAAGCGAAATTAAATTCTTCTAAGATACAGTACTCATGGAAAACAAATGTCTGTTCTAACAATTTGTTGCTCATAGTATACTTTTTATTAAATAGATAACAGCACTATCTTGGCATGCAATAAGTTATACACTTCCATTTTTGTAAACTTTCCCTTTGGGAATCTAGCCGTTTTAAAGCTGAATGTTCTTTTTTCATATCCCAAGAGAAATGTGGAAATTGACTAAGTGCTTTAAAGTCTGAGGCATCTAAGGAAACCCAATGTTGGACTAATGCAGTCTTAATACATGCTACATTTCCTAGGTATTGGGTAACTGTACAAGTAGAGATAGCTGCCAGAGCAGCTCGGAGACAAGCAGATATGAATTCCACTACTGTGGTAGGATTCTGTTTCAGTGCTGGTAACTCCAGCACTTTTACCCCACTCACAGAAGTAGTTAAGGTAACCAGCAACTTATGTCAAACAGGGGTGTTGCTGAATAGTGACTAAAGCACTAGATGTGGGGAATGCAGGGTCAAATCATAACTCAGCCATGAAGCTGTGTGGCTGTCGAAAAGTCATATTCTCACAATCTAACATAGTTGTTTGGGGGGGGGGTAAAACTAAGACTACCCCTGAGCATGTTGAAGAACAGGTAATTTATTTTACAAGTGTGACAAATGAGCTGGGATGCTTTCTGGGCTGAGACAGAAAGCAGCAAGATCCAAGAATCAGGTCCAGAATACAATACAAAGAAACCATCAGAATGGGCAAACTACATAATCTACTTTGTGATAAAGTCTTCTACAAGGAGGCAATGCTGTGGTAAACATTAATGTGTCTACTCAAACTATCCATTTTCTATCTGTTTTGAAGTACACCAAGAACAGATCATAGTGAATGCCTCAGAAATTTCTGCAGCTCTTTTCATGTACTTCCTGTGGTTTGACCTGATGTTTTGCACAATGGCATAGATGTGCAGGCATCACAAGTCCCATGACAGTGAAGCATCTCAAAGGCGCAGGCCCCATGGGCAGAGCCAAAGCAGCCACCCCCAAAAGATGACAGTGGAAGGACAGGACTGATCAAAGGCCTTTTTTGTGGCACCCTCCAGTCCTTTTGGACCCAGTGAAATAATGAGGGAGCACAGCCTTGTGGACCCAACTAGAAATCTGGAGGACTTTTTCTGTGGCAGAACACAGAGCTGTTTGTTGCTGTCCTATTTGTAAAAATCAGAGTGCCTCCACAACTGTAGACAAAAATTGCAAGCAGCTATGCAGATCCATTGAAAGATTGAAGGTCAAAGAAGACAGGGACGGCAAAGGATGAGATGGTTAGACAGTGTCATAGATGCAACAAACATGAAATTGAGCAAACTTCACAGGACAGCAGAAGACAGGAAGGCCTGGCGTGATCTGGTCCATGGGGTCGCGAAGAGTCGGACTCGACTGTGCGACTGAACAACAAATGCAGATCCAATAGAGGTCCAATCTCAAAGCAACAGGAGAGTAATAGTTTTATTAGGACCAACTAAAAGAGTTTTTTTACAAAACAATGAACAAGTTTTTGAGTTCACTTTGCCTTGCTGGTAAGTTATAATGAATTTGCAAACATGCTAACAGCTTTCTGTTGTTTCCGCTGTTAGTTGGTTCATATCTGCAAGGGCACACCAAGTCCATAGGATCACACATGTTGTTGTTGACACTACATCTTTTTAGTTTGGGAGCCATGCGATCATGCTTTACTTTCCATACCAGTGTTTTAAGCAACAGAGGCAGGAAATGCCTTTCTGAAAGAGATGAATAAGTAAAAACAGGCTAGCTATAAAACAAAAATTATCACAATGGAATCTGCTGTGGTGCTGAAGAAATCTATTAAAAGCACAAGGAGATATTCCTTGACAGAAATAAGTATTTCCAGGCAGAGCAAAATGCACCAAAATCTTTTGAGCTCACGGTGTTTTATATTTCCCTAAACCATTTGCTGCTGTTAGATTGTTTTGATTATTAAGTCTTTAGCTTTAGCTTTATTTATTTGTTGCAGTAATAGATCAGCATCAGAGATACAATAGAATTCAAAGCCACATAATTGTCTGACCTCAATAGTACAGATATAATGAATAAAAAGATTTAACCAGACTTAACCAGCTGCTTCCTTGTTAAACATGCCAAAGCACAAAAATTAGCCACTTTAAAGGTGGTCTCATTAGAACAATTCAAGACGAGGAGGGAAATATAAAATTCATCTGGTCTGCCTAGAAAATGTTATAAGATTAAAGATATGTATAGAGATCAAATGTCTGTATATAGAGGGTAATGCACATGGTCAACTGTTTTAACTATGTCCATTTGGCAAGGACAAACATGTTGTGGGCAGAGATATGTGCATCTCTCTCTCTTCCGAAAGAGTTGGTGGTAAAGCATTAAAATGGCCTAGGGTGAAAGCTCTTCCATATTTAATAATTCTAAAACATATTACATTTTATATTAATATCCCAGTTTTTTGGCCAACAGGATCTCAATGTAATTTTGGAAGCCATGTTTTGTGTGTGTTGATTTTATTTATTTATTGCACCTAATGTAGAATCTGAGCTTCGACTATGAGTTAAACTTTGTAGGTCTCCAGGGATGAGCCTTATAGAGCTGGAGTTAGATCAAAAGCTTAGAAATAAACCCTACTTGAAAATGTTCTGCATTTTAAAATGGGTCAAGGGGTCATAGTGAAGTGGAAGGAGATGAGGGGCTTTGGGGAACTTTTGAGAAAGTTTAACAAAAAGAGCATTGCAGTTTGTCATGCAAGATGAACAAACACTCCATCATTTTAAAATGTAGCACACTTTGGTATGCCAGCTTTTTTTTTTTTTTTGTATTTTAGCATTCTTCAGCTGGATAGTAGAAAACTGAAGTCATTTCCTCCTCCTTCTAAGATTTTTACCTCAAAAGCCTGTTCTGGACCTGGTGGAGAAAGAGTTTGTGAGCAATGAATGGAAGGAATGACAATGAGGGAAGAGTTACATACCAGCAGGAAACTGCTCAATAAGCAAATCAACCCTTAGAGTGATCTGCAGCAATTCACGGAAAGTTGCAGGTTAAAAAGAAAAATAACAAGTAATGCTTACTGCTCACTGCTAGGAATGATCATATCCAGGGCTTTTTTGTAGAAAAAGCCCAGCAGGAACTCATTAGCATAATAGGCCACACCCAATAGCAGAAACACATTAGCATATTAGATCACACCCCTGACAGTGCATCTCATTAGCATATTAGGTCACACCCCCATGACTTCCCTTGTATATCCTTTTATTGTAAGTTGCCCTCAGAGTCGCGGGGGGGGGGGGGGGGTCGCCCTCCCAGAGCTCTCCTCTCTG
>NW_015161954.1:1230143-1258817 GCF_001447785.1 Gekko japonicus
TTTTGGAAGTTCCCCTCAGGGTGCGGGGGGGGGGGGGGGAGGTTTGCTCTCCAGACTTTCCCTCTGTAGCCACGCACACTGAGGTTTTAGCTGTAGTGGGTGTGGCCAACTCTGAAGCCAGCCGGAACTCCGTTCCTGTGTGTTCCTGCCCAAAAATAGCCCTGATTCATATTCTTTAATATTTGTATGATATTTTAAGGTTCCTTTTCTTTGCCAAATAATTGCCAGTTTCTTTTAATTATTCTTTGGCCAGGGCTGTGACTTTTTTTATGAACAGAGACCTGTGTTTGTAAGATAGATATCCACAGATGAAGATTCACAGTATCCAGTGTTAAGGAAAATGTCACCTATTGATTCCTGCCTGTTAGGCAGCTACTCACACAGCACAACATCAGATCAGAGTCAACTCTTACCAGGAGCCTGGGATTAGGCAGTGGGTTTGGATGGATATGAGCCTAGTGGGCCAGTGGTAAAAAAAGTTTTCTGAATGCAAGCCCAAAAGTCAAATAGGCAGATCCGAAACAGTCCTAAGTCCATATACAGCATCTGAGTCAAAGGAAGCAGGAATGCAAGGCCAGGGAGAACAAATATGAGCAGTTTGGGAAAGGAGAGGAAGGCCCGGGAAGTACAGGAAAGGGAACCCAAGTTGGAGCAGATATTGATAATAAAGGGAACAGGAAGGGAGGATCCAGGTCAGAAACAGCAGGAGAGGTGTAAGCAGGCTGTCCAAGTTCCTTCTTATCGCCATCCTTCCTCAGTATGTATGGGGGGGGGGGAAATCCACAGGCCTCTTGGCAAACAGTAGATATACTCTCTGCCTTGTCATTCCTTGACAACACCCTTTTGGTGCCCACACCTACAAATCTATAATGCTTCTCTTTCTCTCTGCCCCTGCTTCATGCCATGACCTCGTGTCTGGGCCTCAAAGATGATTCCGTCCTTGCAAAATAAGCCATGACTGGGAAGGATATACAATCCGGTAGAAGTATCCATGGTAGTAACTACAAGGATGTTATTTGGCTGTGCATGTAGGACCTTGTCGTGGAAGCTGAGGTAGTTGACTTATTCTATCTTCTGAAGTTTTCTAGACTTGGAGGTGTTCAGTGGCTTTTAAATTTTGCTTCTAAGATTTACTGCAAGTAATTATGGTATAATTTAGAATGCAACTTTATGTACAGCGCTGTTTTATATTACAATTTTCAGAAACAACTTTTTAAAAAGAATTATGATGCCACATACTGAGGAAGGATGGAGAGAGAAAAGTGTGAGCCACCACCTGTTCAAGCCTTTAGCAGTCTCATACCAAGATATTTATTATAACAACAACTTCTTTTATAGCCCTCCTTTTTCACTGCAGCACAAGATGGATTGCAAGCTCACTCACTGTTTCAACTGTGGTGGGAAGATCATGGCGGAGTGACAAGACCTCGTCTGCAAAATGGCTCTCAAAAGCCTCACAGCCGATGTCCAATTCCCTAATGTTTGGGCTGCTCTGTAGCAAGACTGTCAAAGACCGAATAGTTCTAAACAACTGGGCCAGGCATGAGCTAGCAGACGCAATCGTGGCTGCATAGAACTCTCTCTTTACGGCTTTGACTGCCATCTTATAGGCTCTCATAAACGTCCTATAAGATGTTCTTGTAGCTTCATTGTGTGACTGCCGCCACTGTCTCTCTAGCCCTCTTAGCCTCTGCTTCATCAGCCGCAGCTCCTGGGTATACCAAGGAGCCAGCCTAGAGTGAGGGTGCAGAGGATATTGGGGAGCAATCTCATCGATGGCTGCTGAGAGACGGCTGTGCCAGTCCTCTACAAACTCATCCAAGCTGCCAGGGAGCATTGGATCCCAAAAGGCCATATGAAGCTGCATAGGGTCCATTTGGCTCTGCGGGTGAGCTAAAAAGTGCTTGCCGCCCAAATGAGGTTGGGGTAACGCATTCACCCGGGCCTTCAGGGCATGGTGGTCCAACCATGGCACTGCCAAAGCAATGATGTTGTCCGACCATGGCACTGCCAAAGCAGTGATCTGGTCCACGGTAACCCCCGCCGCAAAGATCAAATTGAGCATGTGCCCAGCCCAATACAACTAATCTCCAGAGTAGAGATCAGTTCCACGGAGAAAATGGCTGTTCTGGAAATTAGATCCTATGGCATTATACCCCACTGAGGTCCCTCTCCTCCCCAAACTCTACCTTCCCCAGGCTCTACTCCCCAAATCTCTAGGAATTTCCCAACATGGAATTGGCAACCCCAGCCTGTATGGCAGTTATCGATTTTGCAGGGTGCTCCTTCAGGGAGCTTTTTTCAGATGAGCAATACAGTAATCTAAGCCTGAGGTGACCATAGCATGGATCCACTTGGCCAAATCAGCCAAATCGAGGCAGGGCGCCATCTTCAGAGCTAAGTAAAGTTGAAAGAAAAGTAGACAAACAAACCGTGTTTCTTTTAGGAAGCCCTCTTTAGTTACTGATTTAAGACTATATAAAACATAATAAAAGTTAAGTTCTTTATAACATAACATCTGGTAACTCCAATTGTTCCTTCTTCATGCAGTATATAAAAGGCGGTATTTCCCTTTTCTCTCTCAGAGATAAGTAAACACATAAGCAGGGATATGGTCAGTGAATGAAGATGAAAGAAAAATACAGGCCAGCTTCATCTCCAGATATTTCTTACTTACAAAGCTGCTTATTTTAGCATCACTCTGAATAGTCAAGCTTGTTGTTTCAGAACAAGAGTGTCAAAGACCAGCCTCTTAAAGGATTCCAGTGCATCTTGCAGCATCTCTGCCACACTCCACTCAAATTACTGAACCATCTTCATAGCTAAGAAGTTGATGCTTACAGGGCAAGGGGGCAAATTCTGCTGTTGCATGATATAGCATCTTCCCATCTGTTCCAATCCCCCATCCCCAAATTAGCAACATGTGTATTAAGTAAAGGAAAGTGGAGCGGTGTGTAAAGGAGTGCATTTTTAGCATAGAAGTGTATAGTATTTTCTAGAGAAGAGTAAGGTGTGTGTGTATATATGTATGTAAAAAACATCAGTTTATCTAAGTCTCAGCTGTGGATACTTAAATCCGGAGACTGGGGCCATAAACAGACAACACAGATCTTTCTACAAACCTGAAAAATACCCTGAGCAGGCAGAAAAATTTGACATCTAAAAAACAAAGAAAACAAAAAACCAGTAGAGCATTGGGGCTTGTTAAATCCTACCAAAATGATAAAAGAAGTGCTTGTAGCTCTAAGAAACAGATGCCCTCAGTGGCCATTGCTAGGCAACTGTTATGTATTTACCCGCGGTCCGGGTAAAGCCCCGGCGGCCCCCTTTCGCCCTCCGCAAATAGACAAGGAGGCCCTGGCTATCGTGGCCAGGGTTAAAAAATTTCATGACTACCTATACGGCCTCCCCTTCACAGTTGTTACAGACCACAAACCCCTTCTGGGTCTGCTGGCCCCGGACCACCAGACCCCCCCAGATGCTCTCGCCCCATATGCTCTGCTGGTCCATTTTCCTCGCCGGGTACCAGTATGCACTGGTTCACCACCCCGGCAAAGCGATGGGCCACGCGGACACTCTCAGCCGTTTGCCCCTGCCATCCATGGACAGTCCATGATGGACCCGGACCCAGCTTCTGTGCATCAGATCACCCTGCTGGAAGACCTGCTCAACCGTCCCGTCCAGGTAGCTAAGGTTGCCCGCCACTCTGCCTGGGACTGTGTCCTCTCCCAGGTCCTCAACTGGGTGGGGAGTGGTGGTCTACCGGTCCGGCGGGCTCAGGCTCTGCTGCATTTTCCTTGCGCCGGGATGAGCTATCATCTCACAAGGGTTGCCTGCTCTGGGGCAGCCGGGTGGTCATTCCTGCCCCACTCCGCCAGCGGGTATTGGCTGCTCTGCACGAGATGCACCCCGGGATCGTGCGCAGGAAAGCCTTAGCTTGGAGCTATGTCTGGTGGCCGAAAATGGATGGTGAAATCATAAGAACATAAGAGACGCCAATGTTGGATCAGGCCAAAGGCCCATCCAGTCCAACACTCTGTGTCACACAGTGGCCAGAAATACCAGTGCCATCAGGAGGTCCAGCAGTGGGGCCAGGACATTAGAAGCCCTCCCACTGTTGACCCCCCCAAGCACCAAGAAGACAGAGCATCACTTGCCCCAGAGCCCCTAGCTATACCTTGTGGCTAATAGCCCTATCTATACCTTGTGGCTCGAGGACCGGGTAAAACGCTGCCATATGTGCCAAGAGTCCCGACTGGAGCCCCTGAGAGCCCCAGTGTGTCCCTGGGAGTCCGCCCACAAGCCATGGGCCTGCCTACATCTGGACTTTGCCGGCCCCTTCCAGGGACAAATCTTCTTCATATTGGTGGACTACTACACCAAGTGGCTGGAAGTGGTCCCAGTCCCCTCCACCTCGTCTCACTCTGCCATCCATGCGATATGGTGGTTCTTCAGCATGCATGGCATCCCAGACACCTTGGTAATGGACAACGGGATGGCCTTTACTTCTGGGGAGTTCCAGGAGTTCATGAATTACTATGTCATTCATTCAGCACATCCGTTCCACCCCGCAACCAACGATCAGGCCGAGTGCATGGTCCAAACAGCGAAGGAGTCCCTGCGCTGACTGGGGCCAGGTGACTGGGACCACCGGTTCACCACCTTCCTATTCAACCAGCATATAACCCCACACACAACCACCGGGCGCCGTCCCACCGACCTCCTCATAGGGAAGCGCCTCATGACCAGATTAGACTGGCTTCACCCCGACCAGGCCCCGGAACACAGCGCAGCACCCAACAACCAAGAACCGGGTTCTTCCCAGGTGACCCTGTATACGCCAAGAACTTCTCGCGGGGGCCAGCATGGATTTTGGTGAGAGTGACCAGAGTAACAGGCTCCCTGTCATATGAGGTATCTGGGGAGGACGGACAGCTACTGAGGAGGCACATAGACCAGTTGTGACGTTGGCTCATCCCGGAGGACCTGGTGGTGGCCGAGGACAGCAAGGACAAGCTTACAAGCCAGGAGCCCAGTACCTCGGAAGACAACTCGGACCCCACTCAAGCACAACCGAGGGCAAGCGCACTACCCATAGAAGACGGCGGCGAGGCCTTGATACCGGACAGCCTGGCTGAGACCCAGGGCAAGCAAAGGCCTGCACATTCCCCTGACTCGGCATCAGGCCGTCAGGAGCAGCCCCAGAACTGACAAGCCCGACAGCCAGAGTACGCCGCTCGACCCGAGAGCGGTGGAGACCAGCCTACCTCAAGGACTATGTTAGTTAAGGTAGCTCTGAACCTTGGGGGGAGGGGTGTTATGTATTAACCTCGAACTGCACACGCGGTCAGACCAACACGTGGTGAAGCGCTAGGGCTAAGCTTCGCTCAAGAGACAATAGCCGGCTTGGATCCTAGTATGGACAATCAGTCACCTCAGATCGGGGATTGGACCTATGGGTGTTAGGGCACTGTAAATAGCCTATCATGGGTTGTGTGCATGTGTGTTAGGTGTGGTGTGTTTTGGGGATTTAAACAGGCTCCGACCTTGCTACTGTGTCTTTAGTTTCTGATACTTCTAATAAACTATGAGCTGATCACTATGCTACGCCTCGGAACTCAGTATATTTCAGCAACCACAACCTTCCAGACATTATTTCTGTCTGTAGAAGGCAGAGGGAGGGGTCAGGGCACTATGCAGGGTTGCTTTAGCATTTGACAGAGGACTCATCTGGGCCAGGCCCGGCAGCAACTACTGGGCTAGGTTGTTGGGTGGGTGGGAAGGACGGAAAGAAGCAAAAAAAGAGGATGGGCTACTGAGACTTTCAGGAAAGGGGAAGAGGAAACAGTGGGGGAGAGGAAAATGGGATGCCTTCTGCAATCCCTTGTGGGTCCCCTGCTTGTATGTATAAAAATGTCAACATGCCCCCCCCCCCATCTGCAAATACTGAAATCTATGGATCAGACACACCTAGAGAAGACTGAGATTTTTCTACAAACTTAAGAGAAACTCTAGGTTTGCAGAAAAATGGGGAAAGTATTTTAAAAATTGAATGTGGGTTTTAATACCCAACAAACCACCTGGATCACACCATGCAGAAGACTGAGGAGATGGAAGCACAAACACAGCTGTTACCAAGCCAAATATGCTGTGTTGCTGCAGGCAGGCAGGCAGGAGGAAGGGGCAAGCATGAGCCAACCCCTCCCTACAGAGTGGCAGGAAGGAGAATGGATGGGTGGGGGGCAGGCAGTGGCAGCAGGCAAGCATCATGGCAAAGACGGGTGGGTGCACAGAACTTTGGGGAGGAGTGAGGGTGGGCACAGTAGGAGGGGCAAGCAAGATTCCTCCTCCCCTCTGAGTTTGCCTGGGGAGGAGTGGAAGTAGGGGCTGTGGGGGCAGCCATGCTGCAGGTGTGTGGGCAGGTGAAGCAGGGAAGAATACGATTCCCCCTAGGAGTTTCATGACTAGTTGCTTATAAAACTGCTTGTATACAAAACTTTTTAGTCTTCATATTTATGCCATGTATTTCTGAGCCTAGATAGCTGGCCAAATCTGGCAGAACAATTTCTAATTTGTTCAGTATAAGAGATGAATAGGTATCTTGTGGGCAAGGAATTTGAATCTGACGTTATTGGCTTAGAGAGTTTATGTCGGGTAACATCTCTCTCAGGGAGAGGGAATGTGGCATGGTGTAACCCAATCTCCTGAGCTAAACAGGGTCAGTACTTCGAAAGGAAACCTCCCAGGAAGACTCTGCAGACGGAGGCCATGGCAAACCACCTTTGCTTAATCGTTTGCCTTGAAAGCCCCTTAACGGGGTTGCCATAAGTCAGCTGTGACTTGAAAACACTTTATATAGACACACAATGTCTCTCTCATTCTGTTGTTTATTTCTTCAGTGAGGAAACAGCTGCTGAAAACCCCATTTTTTCCCACTCAAATGTCATGGAAAAGTTTATGTATGAATCAATGTTATGTATGAATCAATTTATTATTCATTAACTGACTAGACTTGAACCTCTGATACCTATGACAAGATTCCCCACATTCAGAGCAGAATAGCCTATACAAGTGAAAAAAAATATCACTGATCTTTTTATGGAGTCCCACAAAGTAGTAGCACAAGGTGTACAAGGACATAGGAAAACCTGTGATTAATTAAATTTTTGTCTATCGTATAAACAACCCCAGATGATGCAAGCAACCAACAGTGTCTTATATTTTTCCTGCTGGTCTGACCCATTATACATTGGAGTATGCAAAGCATATGCGCAGCAGCCAAACCATGTGCTGCCTCTCCAATTCCTCACCCTTTCCATGACCTACTGAGGAAGATGGCAGCTCACTACACTTTGATGTTCTCTTCCTTATGCCAGACAGAGCAACCCATGTTGTGATCAGGATTTGTAAAGTCCAGGGGCCACCTCTTAGATTTTTATCCAGCATATATGAATCTTAACCAGCCTAAATTAGGCACTACCTTTCTTCCACATTTGACTGCATGTCTGTTCAGAGGGCCAGAAAATGTAGTACTTGCATGATGGTGTGATGTGACGACTGGCAGATCAGAAGATGGGACTAATATGGTCTCATTTGGGACCAAGTTGAGTCAACAATCCATCAGACTGTTAAACAACCTGCAAGTTAAACTGTATATTATAATTCCAACAGTGATTCTGAAGTGCACTACTGATTTGACTATCATATCCAATATGCATACTGCTCTGGCTAGTAATCAAATTACACACAGCTAGATCTACTGTGGCCCTTGCCACACGGCAGGGGAAAAGCCGCCGAAAAGCGTGGCTTTTAAAAGCCGCGCCAAAGTTGAAACGGCGCGGCAGGATCCCACGGATCCCCTGGCCGCGCCGCCTTTCTCCCCGGCACGATCAGACGCCGGGGAGAAAACACAGATCGGACGGCGAGCCAGCTGAACTGCGCATGTCGGAGCATGCGCAGTTCGCCTAGGAGCCAGGGACGTGCCGACGCAAGGATGCGCCAGCGATCAGACTCCCGGTTTGCGGCGCACCATTGGGATGAACGAACCCCGGTAGGTGGTTCCAACTTGGAGTGGTTTATCGCGTGGATGGGCCAGTTTGGGGACGGAAGCACTACGCTTCCCAGATGTTGTTGTGTGATCGCGGCGATTTGCTCCGCCCCCGAACCGTCCCGCTACTGGCCCAAATCCCCTCGTGTGAACGGGACCTTAATACACTACAGTTTTCTGACATGGATTATTTTTTAGAAGCTTAAGGATACCTTGCTTGAGAAACACATAGCAGTCCAAATACTTAAAATAATGTTAATTAAGTGTTTTGAAACTTGCCATGTTATTTGAATGATGCTACAAAAGTCTCCAGCCATCCAGCTAAATTCCACTTGTTCTCTAATGATAACTTTTATTAGTGTAAGTGCTAAAAAATAAAAGAACACAGTTTGAATCCAGAAGCACCTTGAAGACCAACAATTTTTAAATTCAAGGTAAGCTTTCATGTGCACACACACTTCTTCAGATACAATGAAATGTAAATTACCAGTCCATACATATATTTTATTTTATTTTTTTATTTATCATTACATTTCTACCCCGCCCTCCCCGCAAGCTTGCTCAGGGCAGCTTACAATAGGGCAACAAGTGCCTTCACATAAAACAGCATAAAAACAGAATAAAATATCACATCACACGAAAGGAGATCATACGCACGATCCGCTGCGCTGATGGCGCCCGAACCTCCTCCAGCCAACCGAAACATTGGGAAAAGAAACCTCTGCTCTTTGGAGACTTCTTTTTTGGCATAACACATCATGGTGGTTTACTTCTTTCCAAACCTCCAGGTGGAGCCTGGAGACCTCTGGGGGAGGGGGGCCCCTCCAGGCATTTATATAGATGATAAAGAGATAATATATTCATTCTGGACTTTTTTAAAGGCTTAAATGATGGATTCCATCATCAATGATCATTCCCCCAAGTCCTGCTGCAGTTCCAAGAGCTGGCACTACAGTGCATAAATAGAACTGGGGAGTACTTGGTTCAATTCTCAGTCTGATATCACATGAACTCACTGGGTGACATGATTGGCCCATTCACTGCCAAGACATGAAGTGAAAGTGCCTTTGCCAGTCGAGATATGACATCTTAGTGTGAATTATTGACAGTTATTAGGGAGAACCAACAAGCCTGCAAACTATTGTCATTTGAGCAAATGTACACAGGTTATTTTCTAAAGGAATGACTTTACCTAGAGATGAGGGGATTCAGTTATGGAGATATTATTCTGGAAAAAAATGTTCCTCTTGGGTAAAGCATAATGGTAAAGCACATGTTTGCATGCAGAACATCCTGAAGTCAATCTCTGGCTATTACAGTTGAAAAGGATTTCAGGTAGCACTGGTGGGAAATATCTTTCCCTGCCTGGGACCTGGAGTGTTGCTTCTGGTCAGAAGAGAGGATACTGATCTAAGGAAGATCAGTGGTCTTAATTAGTATACGGCAATGTCCTCTGTTTATGAACTAATCTACAAAAGAAGTGAAAAGGTGAGCATTATCAGAAAGGATTTTTCAAAGCCAATGAGAAGCCAGTGTTAAAGGAATTAACATGCGTAAACTGTCTCTGATAATGACAGATCTTCAAGGAATATATGGCATAAGAAAGTATTCTTATACCAGGGCTGTGTTGCTTGTGCAATAGCTTCCAGTTGGGGGTGCCATTTTCATGCCTCCAAAATGTGCTCCAGTTTCACACAGGAGGGCATCTCTCTCTCTCTCTTTTACTTCAGAAGCAAAATTTATAATAATGTAACTGATTTCTATGACTTTGGAATGCTTCTTTGGAGATAACATTGAAAACAGAATACCTGCTTGAAATTATTAGCTATGGATATACCATTTACAAATCTAATATAGACCCTTTATTGTACAAACAAAGGAGTAATTGTTGTCTGCTTCCTTATGCTGGAAGCCTGTGAGGTAGGCAGGCCATCAGTATCGCCATGTTTCAGCAGAAGATGTTGATTTACCCAAGGCCACCCCTTGAATTTCATGTCTGAGGTGAATCCAGTCCAATGTTCCCTCTAAGCTGTGGAGTCCTGTGAGCAAAAATACTACTTTGTGAGCTACTGGAATTAAAGTTGTGAGCGAGCAATTTGGCTACTGCATAAATTAGTTTGCTCTGGAGCCGTCCCTTCCTGAGCTAAGGCAAAAATGTGTGAGCCGGAGGCTTAAAAAACTGTGAGCTAGCTCACACTAACTCAGCTTAGAGGGAACACTGATCCAATCTCACATGAAATGGTAACAATCTAATGGTCCAAACTGCAATTAGACTTTTTAACAGTGTCTGTGCCTGCAGTCCTAGGGGAAGACTAAGTCCCCCCAATTAAGAAACATGCTTTGAACATAAGTAAGGGCCCTAAGGAAATAGTGGGGAAGTAAGTCTTGGACACAGAGCTTTAGAATTCAGAAGCAGGTTTTGGGGTAACTTTTCAGTGCTCTCTCTGATGAAATGTATAGCATCCGTAATTCTCTCAACATCCCTAGGGGGCATTTTTAAAAGAAAGGTGACACAGTAGCTACTAAGGGGAAAAGTGAGCTAGAGGCTTAAGGCTGCACCTACAGGAGTGAGGCAACCCTCTTGAGTGGGCGAGATGTCGCTCGGGCAGAAGGGCAGCCACTTCTTCGCCTCCCTCCCAAACATTTCTCCTTGGGTGAAATTACTGGTATTCTCCGAGCGCAGAGTCGGTATCTGGCTCAAGCAAACAGGCAGCGGTGGGTGTGGCCAGTTGGATGTCGACGGGAGCTCTCGGCTGCTGCTGCTGGTGCCGCCACCACAGAAAACAGACAGGCGGGAGAGCAACGGCAACAAACACCCTTCCAGCAACGGATTGAAGTGTATTGTTTATGCATCACAAGGTCAAGTCGAGAACTACAGGAGGGCGGACCCGGCTCCTCTTCTTCCTGTGTAAAACTGTGCAAAGTTCTTTCTCTCTTTGCGTAAAAGCAGTCCCCTTCTTAGTAGTTGGGAAAGAGAATTGCAGGAATCGAAACAAACCAGTTTCATGGGACAAGAGGGGGGAGGGGGGATATTTCTTAACCTCCATCTCTCTCTCTCTCCTCCCTCTTGGCGCGGCTACCGAAAAGGAGCAAGTGTTTCACGCCAGCCTGTTCGCGGCCAGAAAGAGGTCTGGGGGATGATTGGAATTAAAACGAGTCCATGTAGTTCCCCCCCAAGGTGGTGGCATTTCAAATCCCACCCTCATCGCCCTTTCCTCCTGAGGGGGGTAACCAAATAACTTTGTGACCCACAGGACACAATTGTGATCGCGATGGTTTCTCCCCTCCCGCCACTTTGTCCCCTCCCGCCCTCACCTCTTGTGCACTTCTAGTTAATGCAACCCCCCCCCCCCCCATTCCCTGCGGGGCTTTTGCTGCGAGGTTCTTCCCTGCTGAAGGGTTTTTTTAAAAAAAATCCTCCCCGCCTTGCACCTCATCTGTTATTTGCAAGAAACGTCTTTTTGACGCAGGAAGAAATGGCAAATTTGAAGTACGTCATTAATATGGCGCCAAAAGATTTTGTTAAGTATAAGCTTATTTTTTGTAAGGTTGCAGCAGCAGGCTAGTGTACGCCTGTGCATAGCTCTGATGAGGTGGAGGGGTGTGTGTGTGATAGAGAGAGAAGGGGAGGAAGCGAAGAAAGTGTTGCAGCTCTGTGATCTGTGTGTGTGTGCACTGCCGCCGCTGTTGTATGTGTGCGAGGCTGAAGATCATTGCGAAAGTGACCTGATCAGGCTTGGAGAGGGAGACGAGAGCGAGGGAAAAGAGGGAGAGCGCGTCAGTGTGTGCAACCCGACCCCTTTCCAGCTGCCCAGGGCACAAGAGAAAAGAGATGGGGACTCAGCGCATCGGAGGGAGGTGAAGAAGAGGGAGGGGTGGGCGAGGAGTGCGTTTGGGGTGGGAGGCAACACATGCCTAACACAATCAGGGATGGGACCCACGTCTGCCGCTGCTCGCGCTGCACCTGGACCTGCTGCTCGTCAGGAAGAAACAACAAGCAAGAAAAGAAGAAATTGAGGGGAGGGGGGGCTGAGGGGGTGGTGGGGGCAGGCAGAGGAAGAAATCGCCAGCATCATCCTAATTCACATACTCCCTTGAAGAAGTCTTTTCTTCGCCAGCAGGGGAGAAAAAAAGGGGGCCAGCCGTAGAATTTCGGGCAATCTGCAGAGATCCGAAAAGTCTGGATTTTTTTAAAAAAAAGAAACAGAAACACGCACGCAGGGCTTGTTGGATTTTGCACCGAGCGGCCATCTCAGCTGGAAGCAATTCTTTCGGGGTTTTTTTGTTGTTGTTGTTGCATCCATGGAGTTACTTTGTATCTAATCCTAAAAAGGAGGGGGTAATCATTTTCGGATCCTTCGGGAGAGGGAATGGTTCGCCCCCTTCACAATGGTCCCGGATTAATCTTTGCAAAGGGATATTCTATGAACGGTCACATTTCTGGAGCATCACCCCCCACACCTCTCTTGTAACCCCAGGACATTCTCAACTCTTGGAGGACGCTCTCTCCCAGCCAAGGTAAAAGGGTGGAGAATTGCTCCATTTTTTTGCAGCTTCTGTTGATTTTCCCCTCCCCTTCTTGCATTTGTTTTAGTGCTTCCTAAGTGAGCTGCTTGCAGAGGACAAAGGGGGACCGGGGGGGGGGGGGAGTGTGCAGCGTTTTTAGACATAGATTGCGCATGTTGGTCAGTCGTTTTAAAAGGGAGGCGGCAGGAATGTAAACAACAACTTTTTCAAGGATCGGGAGCTTCTGGAAACGGTTTCCTCGAATTAATGACTGCGGCAGAGCATGCTCCGAAAGGTCGCTAAGAAAGAGGGATGGGTGAGAAAGGGGTCAAGAGGCACAATTTGTTGGGGGGAGAGGATGATCCAGAAGGGAGGGGGGGGGGAAAGGTTGGGGAATGATACGGACCCGGAAGGGGTGGAGGGTTAAAAGTGTTTGTGTGTCCGCGCGGGTAGGCTATGTAATACGTATGTGTATACAAAAGGGGATAGAGCAGCAATTAAAAGAGGCACGAGTTTCATTTTTGTTGATACGCAGCACGTTTTGGAGCCTTTGCCTTTTCTTGAAGCTGGTGCACCCACATGATCCGCTCCTCTCACGTGCTGAGGTTGTGGGGTCCCTGCCAGCTTCTGCAACAGACACAAACAATGCGCCCAGGAGGCAGGCAGAGGAGAAGCGGCAGCGCCGCCTTTTGCGAGGGTGGGCGAGCCCCGCTGGGCTTTGAATAGCACCAGCTTTCTGGGGCGCCGATGGCTTTTGCAGCCGCGTTGCAACGGCGTGCGAGGGCGGGTGGGTGGCGGCGTGGGGGTGGGGAGGGCGAGAGTCACGCCGCTGGGGGCATGGAGCGGTTTGGGAATGGAAATGTACAGGCAACGGCTGCCACTGAGCTGCGCGGTGGGGCTGAGGACTGTAGGGGGCGTGGCTGTTGTTTACCTTCCGAAACTCCCCCGGCTCCCTACGGGCTCCTCCGGGGGCGTCTCATCTTCTCCTCCATCTCTGCCGCTGAATCACTCCCGCCTCGCCACCCTCCCCCCAGTCTCGCTCGCCACCCGCGGGCTCTTTTTTCCTCCCCTCCCGGAGGCGCTCTGTTTCCCTCCTGCTCGCTTTGCCTGCCTGCTCGCTTCTCTGCATTCCCTCACAGGCTTTGCTTGTGGTAGGCATTTCTTCTCCAAGCGACTCATCATGTTTTCCCCGCCGCTTCTCTCGCAGCCCTTCTCCACCCTCCCTTTTAGCTGATCTTTAAGAGCCCTCTTATCCAGGGCCTTTTTTTCCCCCTGAAGAGAAAACGATGATGATCCCGGGTCGCTCAAGCCCGCCTGCAAGTCGCATTTTCTCTTCTGAAAGCACTCCCCCCCCAGCCAGTCATTCCAGAAGTGTGTGGGCTGACTGGTTTGCACGCCGGTGAGGAAAAGGTACTTTCCACATGCTGAAGCCTCAAGGCCTTTTCTGTATTACTCTTTGGTCTGTGACCGAACAGCTTCTAACCCCCTGCTTTAAACTACAGGTGCCAGTTAGGTTTTCTAGTGGATGTCCCCAAAACTGGCATTCTTAATGGGGGAGATGCCTGTTCAGCTTTCAGAACTGTTAGCTTCCTAAGTGAATAAAATAATGACATATAGATTGGGAGCCACAAAATGCACACAATGAACATCCTTCCTCCACACAACATATACCTTCCTCATGCTCTCTTTGAACCACAAGGAAAAGTGGGATATAAATATTTTAATAAATACAATTTTTTTCTCCCAAAGGATCAGATAAAGTCTGGATGGAGTTTTGTTATAGAGTACTTTTTAAAAACTTACTTGTATTTCCCTCCGGCTGATTGCTCAGACTGCCTGTGTTCTTCCCTTTGACTTGGAAAAAAAAACCCCCCCCCCCCCCCCAGCCTTTCAGGCTTGTAATGCTTATTACACTTGATTCTTGTGGCGCATGACAACTTCCCAACACTGCCTTTTGCCCATTTTTAATACCACCTGAGATGTTCTGCATGTGTGCATTGCGTTGCTACTGTGCTTCACTGGGACTTTCTGACATTTATTTGGAGCACTCCTGTGTTGTTACAGTGCATCCAGACATACCTCTGCTAAGTACCCCTCCCCTCCCCTCCCCTGCTCTCTGTCCCTTTCTTTCTCCCACATGCACACGCACTGCCTGACACTGTTAGACTTTATCTTGGTCTTGTTTATTCTCTACAACGGGGGTGTCGAACTCATTTGTTATAAGAGCTGGATCTGACATAAATGAGACCTTGTTGGGCCGGGCCATGTGTATCATAAAAGGTAATGCCAGGTAGCAGAGATATAAACTTTATAAAGGACAGAGACCAACACAATTCAAGATTTTTTAAACTTTAAATAATACATTTCCAGTGCGTTTGACACCCCTGCTCTACAACCTACTTCTAGTCTTTCAGTCTAGTCTTGTGAGGTATATGCTCAGATACCCATGTTTTTAGCTCTTGTTAGTCCCCACACCAGTACCCATTTGGATCTGTCGTATTCTTGTAAGACTAATGCTCCGTGCTCATTGCTTTCTCTGTGTCCTTTTAAAGCCTGATTTTGCCTTAGTCTCTGGTCCACTCTTCTTATGCAGAGTATACTTCACAACTGTAGATATCTTCCTGTCTGTCTTTGCTTGTGTATCTGTGCTTCTCAGGAAAAGACTGGAAGGTTTCTTTAAATTGCTTGGCAAATGGTTGGGAGCCTCCCAGCTGGAACATAATTTAATCTGTTATCCTTTGCCTTTCACCCTTACAACTTTAAACATTTCTTACAGGCAAAATGTACATCTTTGGTGGTACAGCTAAAGCATTTTTTATTTTAGGAGCTGACTTTATATTTAATTGCCTTCTTGGATGGCGGTGAATCCGTTTGGCAGCATACCCTTTAGAAGGAGATGTAGTCAAAGTGTGAATGGAGTTGGGAAGGTGGGAATGGACTTGCTGATTGTACAAAGCAGCTGAAGTTCAGATAGAGCTGTGTACCTAGAACCTTAAGTGCCTTGAACCTATAATTCCCTCAACTGTCATTAAATGTAATGCAGTAATTTTGTAAATTTACATTGAAAAAATACCAGACAAAACTTTACGGGTGAGTCTTTGGTTCCAGACTGGGCAGCAGTTTCATAGGGGTTAAGAAATCCTGCCCTGCCCTGGATAGCCTGGGCTGGCCCAATCTTGGCAGATCTTGAAAAGTAAGCAGGGCTGGCCCTGGCTAGTATTTGGATGGGAGGTCGTCCAGGGTCCTAATGTGGAGGCAGGCAATGGCTGGCAAACCACCTCTGAACATCTCTTGCCTTGAAAGCCCTGTGGGGCCGCCATGAGTCAGCTGTGACTTGAGGGCACTTTCCACCACACCACCAAGAAACCCAGACAATAAAAACAGCGTTTGACCTTTAAACAGTTGCTGGCCAATGAAGCCGAAACATTTCAGGCTGAATG
This sequence comes from Gekko japonicus, assembly GCF_001447785.1. Taxonomy (NCBI): domain Eukaryota; kingdom Metazoa; phylum Chordata; class Lepidosauria; order Squamata; family Gekkonidae; genus Gekko; species Gekko japonicus. The sequence continues at coordinate 1,246,137 of NW_015161954.1, forward strand.
AGAAATAGTTTATAGAAAGTTAAATTTGCTGTTCTGCAGGAAAGTTTAAACTGGGTTTTGGCAGTCAAGGCTGTTGCTGCAGGGTAGGAAGGTTATCCCTTGTAAACTTATCCCTTGTTTATAGAAACTGATTTTACTTAATCAGATTTTCTCTAGGGTTGTTGCCTACCTTTGCAGGCTTACTTTAGAACAGCCACATTATGGTGATCAGATATACAGAGCTTTTGTCATTTTAATTTTGTGTAGGAAAAGGAGTTGGGGCACTTTTTAGCATGCATTGATAAGAAAAGCTACACCTGCTGGAATTCCCTTGATGACATTGTTACTGAAAACAGGATCTTGTCCTCTTCTGACACTAGATCTTATTCTGAAGTTGCTTCAGTGACTGGTCCCACCTTCCCCACTTGAGTGAAACCTGACCACTGTTACCTTGTTTCTAAGTCCATTGAAGACAGTGGGCTCTGTTACTCATTGGCAGTAGCCTTCACTTTTTCTGAATTTTTTAGTCTGCACACGCATTCTCTGTTTAGAGCAGAAATTGAAATCCTTCTAGAAAAGAAAGGTGGGAAGTTGGAAGTTTAAAGCTTGGTTTAGGAATAGTAATCAAAAGCATACCAGACAGCTGCTTTTGAGTTTTGCCTGTTATGGATCAACTTCGGACAGGGTTGCACAAATGCTTTGGAGAAGCAAGGCCATGGTGAAGCAAGGCTTTTGTGTGAACTCTGCCCTAGGGGCACCTGGCTTTTGTGTGAACTCTGTCAAAAGTTGTGCATCCAGGTAGATGACATTTATTTTGCTCCCATTGCAATTGGAAGTGACTTGGAAAATCACTTACAGTCATTTAGTTGTTTCTTTGCTAGTCAGTTTAGGACTCCAAAGTCAGGTCTTTGAGAATACTCAGAGGCCTTCTCGGGCTACTCCACAGGTTTCCAAGTGGAATTGTTGGATTCTGTATATTATGTAGCTCTTTTTCTTTGTTGCCTTTTATACATTGCTATGTTGGGGATGCCCATGTATCTTCCCCTATATCTAGATTAATATCTTCAGTTATCACTGGCATGTCTGGACTTGTTTCTAAGTAAGCAAAGAGTAAAAAAATTAAGAGTCAGAAATGGAAAGTAGAGTCATAAATAAATGAATTCCTTCTAGATATGGGGAAAATGCAAAGCAGGCAACGGTGAACAGGGCCAAGTTTTGTTTTAAATTTCACTGTGCAAGCTCTTGATATGTGGTCAGTGTAGGGGGGGCAGGAATTAGATATGACAGTTCCTCTTTCTGTGTTACAAAAGAACAAATGTTCCATTCACCTCCCTTCTCCATATTATGTAATGTGCGAAGGTATTCTTTGAGAGGCGTTATAAATCTGTAGATATAAAATAACAATTTTTAGTCTGCCCTCTCTAATTTTTAAGTCATGGAGGAATATAATGCAATTATATTTTCATGATCTGTGGAACCATGAGGTCTAGTTTCTTATTTTTTACATAACAGGAAATAATTAAGTAGTTTTATTAGGGTGACTCCTTTCCCTTCTCGTATGCCTTATGTCCTCCAGCAGAGGGCCTGCTGTTCAGCTTGAAAACTATTGCAGGTTTCCCAAAGAAGAAAATGGAATGGAAAGCAGTTTAAATAGTTAGATATGTGGAAATATTCATTATAGCTTTGTATCTTAATTGTAACAAGGACAGACCAAAAATAATAAATGCAGAGTCAATTCCAGCCATTAAATTAAATATTTATTGAATGTTGCAAAGGGAAGTTTATTTTTTATTGGTCATGGCTTACTTATTTCTCCCAGGTCCACTATCTTAGATTCACTTTACCTGGTTCCCCAACTTAATACTAAGAAGAGTTAGTAAAATGCTTTTGGAAGGTTATCTTCTCCACCTTATCCATCGTGGTAGGTCACTGAGTGGTCTGTCGGGAGTTTTCTTGGTTGATGGAATAAAACTAAGTAACATTTAAAAAAACTTGTTGACAAGATAGTTGTGTCATAGCTTTGCCTTTTGTTTACTTCAAAGAGCAAGGACTGCTCAGCTCTTCTACACTGCAGTTGCTTGGTAAATTCTTCAAGAAATATGTGTGCTCCTCCCGGATATCTTAATTCCTGGAAAACATATAGTGCTGGTATTTTAAGCCATTCTTGCTGCAAAACAGAGCAATTGCAATGCCACCTTTAGCGATACATTGCATTTCCTCTACTCCCAAGGGAGGGACAGTTTGCTGTGGTTTATTGCTAAATTATAGCATAAGGAAAATACCAGCAAATTGCTGTACAATAATTCCTCATGATTCTTGATGGTTTCTGATAGATATGCAGCATGGTTTGCGGACTGGCATGAGGAAGATAGTCCGTTTACTTACCTTTGTACTGTTGCGATCATTGCTAGCATGTAGAATGGAATCTTGGATACTCACAGTGAGAGTTCCTTCTGCTCTGAGGTTAGGAGGGCATCTTGATATGGATGATTCCCAACAATTGCTTAGGGAGGCAGAACTAGACTCTTCAACTTCCTGTCTCCTGAGTGGGCGTCACCCTGGCTCAGTTTGGCTGTTTCACGAACAGGAAGGAACAGAACAGAGAAAAAAATGACAACCAGAACAGGTAAACAACGGATAACCAGAGAAACAGTATAAATGGGATTAAGGAAGGATTAGCGCGAGCAAGCATCTTCCCCCTGCTGCTTGAGCACGTAGGATAGATTAGACTCAGAACTCCTTTTTTTTTTGGTAGACATTCTTCTCTTTTCTTCCTTTTCTATCTTTCTGTTTTTCCTTATTCTCTTTCTGGTGTTTTTTTGGGGGGAGATGCCCTCCTAACTTCAGAGCAGCAGGACTTGGATGTGGTCAAAAATGAGATGGCAAGACTGAATATCGACATCTTGGGAATCAGTGAACTAAAGTGAACAGGAATGGGCAAATTTAACTATTACCCCATTATATCAACTACCATGGCCAAGAATCCCATTGAAAAAATGGTGTGGTCTTTATAGTCAACAAGAGAGTGAGAAAGGCAGTAATGGGATACAATCTCAAAAATGACAGAATGATCTCAGTCCAAATCCAAGGCAAACCATTCAACATCACAGTAATCCAAGTCTATGCCCCAACCACTGACGCAGAAGGGGCTGAAGTGGACTGGTTCTATGAATACCTACAACACCTAGAACTAACACCAAAAAAAGATGTCCTTATCATCATAGGGGAATGGAATGCTAAAGTAGGAAGCCAAAAGGTAACTGGAGTAATGGACAAGTTTGGCCTTGGAGAACAAAATGAAGCAGGCCAAAGGCTAACAGAGTTTTGTCAAGAGAACACACTGGTCATAGTGAACACTCTCTTCTCCCACTGAAGTGGAGGACATCTCTATGGGTTATTCCCATCATTCCTTTAGGGAGGCAGGAAACACTTTCCCCCCCTTCCTCTTGGCGCCTTGGGAATAGCCCCTCCTTCAGTTCTATTCCTGCCTCTTAGGGAGTAGCAGCTAGGGTCAAGGCTCTGCCTTTCTGACTGCTTTTCTGTGTATTTTCCCACAACTTTCTTATCTTTTTCTCCTTCCCAACTTCTCCTGACCTTATTTCCTTCTATTTTTTCTCTTGCTCACTCTTCGACGAGAGTCAAGAGTAGGCAAGGGAGCTTCTTTGAAGACGAGTGCTGCTGCGTGTGGAGATGGCTGCCGCCGCGGCCAACTGTGGGGCCAACTTGCCTTCGGGGCTTGCTCGTGCCACCCCAACGAACCCAGCAGAGGCGGCGCTGAGTGCACAGAAACACTGCTGGTCGTCAGAAGATGGGGAGCCCACCAAAATCGGACGGGTGAAGACAAGTGGCAGCCATCTTGGATCAGCGGCGCGAGACCCAAGCGCCAATGCGGCGCCTCTGCTGGGCAGCCAACAGACCGTGGGAGCCAGTAAGACCCCCGATACATGTCTTCCCAGGCCGGATCCATCCCTTGAGGGGGGGCTCCCGGACCTAACTGGGGCTGTGATCAACCCCCCAGCTATTATGCGAGTGTTCAGACAGGCTATGCAGGAGGAGATCTCCTCCTTCGGTAACAGGATAGGACTCACTGGCCAAGGTGGAGTCCAAATTTCTCCAGCCCAATGTCCAGCCCCCTGGCCTACCAAGGCAGCCCAGAAGGCACCTCCCGGTTCACATAAGAGACGTGGGGGGAACAATGGGAGAAGAAGAGGCCTCTTCTGTCTCCATACTTTAGGACAGGGAGGAGGGCGAGTTCCTCTCTGACGACGAGGAGGAAGAAATGAAAATGTCAGAGCAGGCCAGTAGATTCTTTAAAGCAGAGGAATATCAATATTTCCTCACCAAGGCAATGAAGGCTCTGGAGATTCAGGAAACCCCTGCTACTGAAGAGCAGGTGCCTGCCAAGCCTAGACTCAAATCTCGTTCCAAGGGTCTTTCTGAATTCTTTCCCCCTGAGGAACTGGTCGAGCATGGTGTCCTCCCATTTCCTGAACACTTTGAGAGACAGCTCAGATCAGCATGGGACAGGCCTTCAGCGAACAGACAGTTCCCTGGGTTTGTCAAAAAGTTGTATGCTTTGCCTTCCTATGCGAATGAACTTTTGCAGGTACCACTGGTGGATGGTCCAGTGGCAGCTATTCAGTCCACAGGTCTAGTTTGTGAGGATGACCACGGTTCTATTCGTGATCCGATTGACAAAAAGGTGGATGCTACACTCAAGAAGATCTATGAGCATCCAGAGGTTCGATTGTCTGGATTCACAAGCTAATCCAGCTATTGCCCGAAAACAACAGGGGTCTGCTCGAAGGGGCCTCACACATCATGAAGGGCGTTTCATTTGCAGCAGATGCCACTCTGGATTCCTTAACCTTCGCATCGAGAGCCATGGCTTCTACAGCCCAAGCCAGGTGTCTCCTGTGGTTGAGGACTTGGCAAGCTGATTTTCAGTCCAAACTGATGGTGTCTGCCTATCCATTCCATGGAGATCGACTCTTCAGAGATGCTCTGGATAGAATTTTAGTGGAGACACGAGACAAAAAGAAGGCCATGCCTAGGAATTTTCGCCGGATGGAGCAGCAGTATACGCATTCCTTTCGCTCGCAGCATACCCTCTCCAGGATTCGTCAGGATCAGAAGAAGGGCACTTGGAACTCGTCAAAGCCTCACAACAGAAAGGGACCGTATAACACCAAGTTCAGCAAGTCCCCCTTCAACAGATCTGACCAAGGGGACCGAGACTCTAAACCCAAGCAGGCATGAGTGCGACTCTCTCCCGGTGGGGGCACGTCTTCTTTCCTTTGCTGCGGCCTGGACAGAATCTCAGGCAGACGTCTGGGCACAGGAAGTAGTGTCCCATGGTTACACAATAGAGTTTCTGTGCATTCATCCAGAAAGATTTGTGGTCTGCCGGTCAGCAAGTCCATCGCCAAAAAATCCTTGGTCAACAGAGCACTCCAACATCTCTTAGACATCCGGGCCAGAGAGCCTGTTCCTCTGTCAGAACTAGGACGCGAGGTTTACTCGATTCTTTTTCTGGTCCCAAAGCGGAATGGCGAATGGAGGGCCATATTGGACCTAAAGTTCCTCAACAGGTTCATCCGGCTTCGCCATTTCAGAATGGAGACACTCAGATCCATCACGGAGACCTTGCTGCCTGGCAATTTCCTATCATCCATAGACCTCACGGAGGCCTATCTCCATGTCCCCATTCATCAGACTCACAAGATATTTCTCGGTTTCTGTGTGGGACAACATCATTTTCAGTATCAGGCTCTACCGTTTGGCCTCTCAACAGTGCCCAGGCTGTTTTCCAAGCTTCTCATCAATCCGGTAGTCCATCTCAGGAAACGGGATCCACATATACTCCTAGCTAGACGACCTGCTGGTGAGGGGCAACGATCTGAATTCAGGCATCCAGAACACCACGAGGACGGTAGATTGTCTGTAGGAGCATGGCTTCATAGTCAACTTCCACAAGAGTTGCCTTCTCCCATCGTGTCAAATCGAGCACCTGGGAGCTGTAATAGATACCACGTTCAATTCTCTCTTCCTGCCTCTAGACAAGGCTATCAAGATTCGAGACATGGCAAGCTCGGTAATTCGGAGTTCCTCGACCACCCTGATGTCTCTGGCCAGACTCCTGGGTCTGATGATCTCCTGTATAGACATGGCCCAGTGGGCCCGCCTCCATTCCAGACCGTTACAGTGGTTCCTCAGGCCATATCAGCGCCAATTCATGGAACGCAAGGTAGTGAATCTACACATCCCAGCGCAGGTCAAGTCCAGCCTTCTTTGGTGGACAAATTCACAGAACTTGAGACAGGGCAAAGTCTACTATACCCCGTCTCTCAAGGAAATCTTTGCAGACACCAGTCTCAGGAGCTGGGGGGTGGTCTTGGAGGGGATCTTCATCCAGGGTTGTTGGTCTAGGGAAGAACAAAGTCTCCCGATCAATCTCCTGGAACTGAGAGCTGTTCGTCATGCTCTCAACCATTTCACCCAGGCACTACGCAGACAACATGTCTTGGTCCGAACGGACAACATCTTGGCCAAGGCCAACAACCAGGGTGGCTCCAGATCTTCCTACCTGCATCGGGAGGCGGTACTGATTCTCAACTGGGCCGAGAAGAATGTGGCATCGGTCTGGGCCGAGCACGTGAAGGGTGTCACCAGTGTGCAGGCAGATTGGCTCAGTCGGGAATCCATCCTTGAGGGGGAATGGGCTCTTCATCCAAGTCTGTTCAGCTTCATTGTGCAACATCTCGGACAACCACTGGTGGGTCTCTTTGCATCCCCAGGAAACCATCAAGTATCCTGGTTCTTCATGAGATATTACCACCCAGAAGCGGAAGCGACAGATGCTCTCACGGCTCCTTGGCCCCAGGGGCTCCTCTACACATTTCCACCACTTTCTCTGATCCCAAGAACTATCTGTCAGATTTGGGAGGAGAGGGCGCAAGTCATCCTGGTGGCTCCTCTATGGGCTCGACACCTATGGTATCCAGCTCTGTTGGAACTAGCCATTCGTCCTCCTCTACCTCTACCAAAGTCTCCAGACATGTTGCTGCAGGGTCCCATCTGGCACCCTCATTTGGAATGGCTCTGCTTGACCGCCTGGAGATTGAGCGGCAACAGCTCACTCAATTAGGATATTCTCCACAGGTGATGGACACTATTCTGGCTTCCAGGCGGCAATCCACCATCCGTATCTACAACACGACATGTAAGGCCTTTGTCAGATGGTGTAGGAGAAAGAAGATCAACGCTCTGTCACCCACAGTAGCATCCAAGATGGGGCAGAGAAAGATCATTCTTGCATCCTTTGCAGCTGCTCTTTTTAGAAATTCCATAAGCTCAGCTGAGCAAGGATTCCACCAGCCCACTATCTCGGGAGAACTGTAGATATCCCCTTGATGATCCATTCTCGTGGTCAAGGAGTCCATATGGGTCATGGGGGTTCCAATGGAGGAGCCTGGCGTGACATCGTAGCCCTCGGGCCAAACTAGCTTTCAAGAGAGCCATTTGCACCTGAGGAATTTTCCCGCCTTTTTAAATGGTGCATTTTTAAGCACCTTGTTGGCTCTGGGCTAGTCTGGCCAGGCAAGCACTCCATGAGGAACATATGGCAGAAGAAGAGGGTCTGTGTCCTTTTTAGAAAGGAAAGGATCTGTTCCAGGTTCCTCCAAAGTCTCTCATCCTTTTGCAGGGCCATTAAGAGGAAGGAAGGGGGACTTCTGGTTTATGGCGACACGCAGGCAGACGCATCTCCCGGACGTCCCAGGGATGCAAACTGCACACCAGCGTGTAGGAGGGGGTGCGACTGGTCTCTTGGTAAAAGGCTCCTAGCCAGGGGGCTTTTGAGGGGTGACCTGTTTGATGGCGCAATGCTGGAGAATTGAGGCGCTCCTCCGCCCCGAAGGTCCCGCCACTGAGTGACCGCATGGTACTAGTGCTGCTGACCGGGACAAGCATTGGAGATCAGGCGGAAAAAACGATGCCGAGCGAGGCTGGCTGGCCAACAACAAACTGCGAGTCGGGTTGAAGCGAGCATGAAGATTTAAAAAGAAAGCTGCCACCCTTAAAGTGCAACGAAAAGCGAGCGGGGGAGGGGGCCCTACCACACGCACAAACGAAAACACGGAAATAAAAAGGGAACGGAAAAATAAGCATTTAAATTTGTTTTAAGAGACTTACCAGAGTGCAGATAAGTGTACAGGCGAATATCAGATACTTTAGTAACTTTTAGAAAAGTAAACAATCCAAAAAGATGGCAGGGAAGAAACTGGATAATGACAAACTGTTGAAAGCGAAACTGGTGGGCAGTCCTCGAACAGAAAATACCACTGAGCTTTCCAAACTGTTGGCAGATTCCTTGCGCCCCCTGCTGGATGAGATGACTAACATCAAGCAACAATTGTCAACAATTGGTCATAGTTTGGCTTCATAGCAGCTACAATTGACTAAATCTGTAAATGAAACAGAGCAAATGGCAGAGCAGATGAAGGAAATGGACGCCAATACTAAAAAAGTCAAGAAAAATGTGCAAAAACTGGAAATGAAACAAGCTGTGGAAGAGTCACAACTTTTACAGCTGCAAATGGAGAAAGCAAATTTGGTCCTACGGTTCCAAGGGGTCCCGGAAAATAAAGGAGAGAATCTGAAGCAACTGTTGAGTGATGCAATAGCCCCATTGAGAGATTTGACAGTGGAATATCTTTACAGCGAGATGGATGTGGTCTACAGGTCCTATTCCCTATACATCAAGAAAAATAATCTGCCTGGGGAAATAGTAGTCAGATTCTCTAAGAGACATGTAAGAGATTCCATCTTGAAAGCAACTACGGGAACACTCTTGAAAACCCGGGACAAAAACATCAGGATCTTAAAAGATATTCCATTTGAAATAAGATGGAAGAGAAAGAAATATAAAGACTTAATCCTTTTCTTACAAACAAATGGCATCAGTTACAGATGGTTAATCCCAGAAGGCTGCCACCTTCAAGCTCCACTACAAAAAATAAAAGATTGACTCTGTTCTTAAAGGACGTGAGTACCTGAGAACACAGCTGGGCGAATCAGCGGAGGACAAGAAGAAGAAAGCAAATCGGATGGCGAGTTAGGCTCGGTGTCTTCTGACGGGGACTCTCTCTGATAAGGGGGCGGCAGCCCCCCAAAGTCCATATAAATTGAGGATAAGAAAAGACAAGAGAAAATAGAGGCTGAAGAACTCTGAATTGTGCTTGAAAATTTAGAAATAATATTTGGGATGCTCTTGGGGTTTCATATAACAGATAACTAGATGGTTAAACGATAAATGATTTAGCATAACCGCCTATGTTCAATGTATTACTAGCATTTTAGATTAATATGGAAATAAGGTGATGTATTGATCTCCTACTCCTGGGGTTTTAGTCATTAGTGGGTTTCTTTTCTTTCTCCTTAGTGGTAGTTTCCCTCCTTATATTTTCAGTTGTAGTTTGTAGTGGTGTAAAAAACTCAATAAAAAACTCCCCTTAGGGGGATGCAAAAAAAAAAAGAGGAAGGAGGGGGGAGCAGAGAAAGCAGCAGAGCCAAGAGGAGGTGTGCAAAGAAGGTGTGAAGAGAAAGAGGGACAGGCTGGAGAAGTTCGGAAACTCCCTCAGGTCTAAAATCTCTCTAGGAGAAAGGCAGGTAAAAAAGATAAAAAAGGAAGAAAAGTTTTGCTACAGAGTTGCTCTCCTTAAGAAATCAGGAAAGCCTGGATGACGCCCTCCCAGGAGACAGGAAGTTGAAGAGTTTATTTATTTATTTAGATTTGTGTCCTGCCTTATCCCACAAGCGGGCTAAGGGCGGCTCACAACACTTGACAAAACAATAAACATTCATTAAAACTCAAATCATTTTCTCCAAATATATATTTCAGTATGGCGGCAGTTTAATGATATCTGACTGCAATACATGCTGCAACAATGCTGGGAGTCGTATTTCTCTGGTATCAAGTTGGTATAGGCAGTACAACTGAGGCAGATTGAGCCGATTAAGAAGGGAAGGCCAGTGTCCTGCGGACATCTGCTGTCTCATTTGAAAGCCTGGTGGAGCAGCTCTGTTTTGTAGGCCTTGTGGAACTGTAATAAATCCCGCAGGGCCCTGATCTCAACCAGGAGCATATTCCACCAGGCAGGTGCCGGGGCTGAAAAGGCCCTGCCCCTGGTTGAGGCAAGGCGGGCATTCTTCAGGCCGGGGACTACCAAACGGTGCTGCTCAGAGAACACAAGGCTCTTTGGGGCACTTATGGGGAGAAACTGTCCCATAGGTGTGTTGGTCCCTGGCCACATATGGGGGATGTGTGGGGGAAAGTACCATCACCTTGAATCTGATCCGGTACTCAACCGGCAACCAATGCAGTTGGCGCAGTACCTCTCTGAGCAATTGGTGGGAATTGCCCATATCAAGATGCCCTCCTCCTCAGAGTGAGACCAAGTAATAACAAGTATATTAACATGTGCGGAGTGAGCTGACTCAGTCCTTAATGAGTGGGATCTTCCTACCTTTGCCTTCATACCACCAGAGATTTGGCAATCTACCAAGGATGTAATATGAACCGCTAATATATCACAGCAATCCCCGAAGTTTGGACATCTTACATCCTTCACAAATTCAGCTCTTTTTCTTGTCCTCCTTTCCCCCTTCTCCTTATACATCTTATTCCTAGCACAAATACCCTCTGCCTCTCCTGACTTTTTCATTTTAAATATTCTTGCCCAAAGCGATTAACTTTCCCTCAGGAAAAACCTCTGTCATTTGACAAATAAGTATCACTCCAGAAGCTTTGAACTCAGGAAATAATGCCTTCTTATTCTTAGGAAAGGCTACCCAGCTGATTATACTTACCCAGTGGGAGTTAGATGTGAATGCTGGACATCTCCGCTTCATGCTCAACCTGTACTATGTTCCACAATAATGTAGCAGGGCCTTGATAAAATCTTGAGGTGGAAAACAAGGAATAAATCCTGGTTTTTAGTAGCTCTGTTTTGTCTGTGAAGAAAATTCTGGTCTCTCTTAGTGATCTGGGAAATAAACAAGCTTACTATAGATCATGTATGACAGCATGAGCTTTGAATTCTCATTTGATCAGAAATCTGTCTTAACCCCAAGACCCATTTGTTTCAAATTGCACACTTAAAAAGCAATTCTTGGGCTCTTGTTGAACCTGTGGCACATTTGAAATTTTGAGAGCAGGGAGTGGGCACCACAACAGAATGGCTGCCACAAGGTGAGTTGGACCAATCACAAGATGGCTGTCATGGGGGCTGTGTCGAATTTTAAAATGTGGTGAAGTTCCACAAAAGGTTCCTTCCCAAGCACCTTCCTGTCATGGCAGCTGTTTTGGAATGGGTGCTTTCTGCAGACATAAAAGTGATGCCTCCTGGACTCTTCTGAAGCACCTCCTGCTCTGTTGATGTGGGGGAAAGGCAAGGGTGGGCTGTTTGCTTTGATGAGGAAATGTTTGGACTGAGATGCCTTGGTGCGTCTCTCATTGTTTCAGAAGCAGCTACGCCCTCTGAATCCATACAGGGTAGGATATTGCGCTTCCATTGTGCTATAGTTATCATTTACTTCTGGATTCTGCTGTGTAGATGAGATAATCCAGGAGATCAGTGATTATAGTAGCACAACATTCGGCGTATGTGGATCCAGCATTTACCCACCTTTCTCTCATCTCATTATGACAATGGACATGTTTAATAGGAAGTAAGCACAACTACATCTATGAAAACTTCAGGGAGTTTTTAAACTTGACTCATCACCTTTAGAATGCACTAATTGTTGTAATTATGACAGGAAATGTTTTCTGTTTTTTATTATGGCAGAAATAATTTTATCATGTAAAATAAGTTTAACATTTTTTAATCTATAGTCTTTCTGTATATATACTTCATGTTTTAGATTTGTGATTTCTCTTGTCTCTATTATAAGCTAAGACCTTGTTCTCACTGAGGTGGTAAACTTATGTATGGGCCATAACTCTTCAGGCCGCTACTGAAGGCTAATGTGATTGATACAAAAAAGTTATCCACATAGAAAACTAGATGTCAGGGAGAGGCCTTGTGACCTAGCTTTTCCCAAACATGCTCGTTGTCTATGTGCAGGGATTTTATTTTTGGTATGTACTAGTGAGCTAGAGTTACCAGGTCCCAGTGGGGGTTCCCCTGCTTTGGGGGGCTTCAATCAGCTGCTGGCCAGCTGGCTGTAGGGGGAAATCCCCCCCAAAAGGACGTTGTCACATGATGTCCCTGACATGATGGCATCACTTCCTGGTGATGTCATTGTGCCGGGGATGTTGAGCGCCGATGCTCAGGTTTTGGGGCAAACTCTGTGGTTTTGAAGTAAAAAAACCATAGTTTTGCCCCCAAACCAGAGTGTCATGTGCGATGTCCCCCCCCCACCGGAACGCCACCCCAAATCCCCCTGCCATCATGGTGAGGGGACCTGGCAACCCTGTAGTGAGCCCCTTACTGGATTGAAGCCCAGATATGACTTTACTACCTCAGTGAGTCTTGATTGCACCCCTATGAAGATGGAACATGGGAAGAGAATTTTAATCTTGTAGGAGGCTGGCTATTAGAGTGTACAAGTGGAGACCCGCAAGAAACTTGCAGAATGTTTATCCTATTCCTCACACCTTTGCTTCCTCCTGTCTCCCTCTACCTCTCTCACACTCTT
>NW_015161954.1:1259492-1266467 GCF_001447785.1 Gekko japonicus
CCTAGGCTTGGCAACCTCTAAGTGGGGCCTGAAGGAAAACCTCCCCCCCCAGATTTACAACTGAACTCAAGGCAGCAGAGATCTGTCTCCCTGGAGAAAATGACTGCTTTAGAAGGTGGACTCTGTGGCATTATACCCAGCTGTGGCCTCTCCCTTCCCCAATCCCACCTCAAAACCTCTAGGAACTCCCCAGGCCAGGCCCCAAGGCTCCCTCCCTCCCTGAAAAGCCAAAGGAGGCCTGGAAAAGGGCCCTTCCCCCACACCCTTTGACTCACAGAGCCAGTTAGAAGCCTCTTCCTCCCCCCCCCGCCCTGAACGTTCTAACCTCTCTCTCACAGTTGGTGTCTGAAGCAGATCCCTGCAGAGGCCATTTCAAAAGGTTTTTGGGGGAATTCAGCCATCCCTGGAGGGATTTTCTTAGTTTTTGCATTTTTCTGCAGATACAGGAAGTCTACTGAGTATGTAGGAGAAGCTCCTGGGCCAGAGGGAGCTTCCTTTTCCTGGGACTAAGTATCCGCACGGCGCCATCTGTTGGAGATTAGATATATAGATTTTTTAATAAATAGAAATATTTCCTAGAAAAATAACAAAAAAAATCAGCTTAAAAGTTAAGAGACATTGAACTAATCATCTTGGCATCTTTCTTGGCATCAAGTCACAACTGAGTTGTGGGAACCCTGTAGGACTTTCAAGGCAAGAGATGTTCAGAGGTGGTTTGTCATTGCGTGCCTCTGCCTCGTCAGCCTGGACTTCCTTGGCAGTCTCCCATCCAAGTACTAACCAGGGCCGACCCTTTTTAATTTCTAAGATCTGACAAGATAGGGCTATCCTGGGCTATCCAGGTCAGGGCAATAGAACTGAAATACCTGAAAAAGGATTTCTAGAGAGGTTTACAGAAGATTCCTAAGATGTCACCAGGGTGCTGTTTTCTTTTTTTTAAAATTCAGGTATGTGGGAAAAACAAACAGGAAAGGGGTTTCTTTTAGCCTCACTACAATTAAAGAGAACATTGAATTCAGTGTGTGCTTTTTCCTTGACCTTCATTGGGCCAGAATTTACTAGAGATGGGAAAATATGAGCCCGGAAAGAGACCTTGGATAGTCAAGGTGCTCAAAAGCCAGATTATTTGATGACCAAGTAATTTTTCCTTTCCTGCAATTTGATGTCCTAAGCAGGTATTTAAATAAATTAACGATGTTAAAGATAGACATTCCAATCACACCTTGGAGTGGTTTAGGAATTTGCACATTAGGGTTGCTGTATAATTCTCCCTTTCATGTTAAAAAGTGCCGCTTTGGGAGAGACTTTCCAGTCAAAAGTATGTTAGGTCTTATTAGCATCTCATTCAGCTTCTTAGTGACCAGCCGTAGGGGGAAGTCTTAGAAGCTGCCCCCTGCTGTTAGCGTTGTCAACTTGAAGTATATATGGGGGGGGGGAGGACTTTGTTATTGAGGCAATGGCTTCATGCATCATAATACTGCTACAAAGCTTATTTTTACACTGGATAGGGTTGCTAATTGAGCTGTGGGAAGAATTCAATGCAGAGATGTACTAGTTTTGTGGCATTTTATGCAGGATCCTGTCAGATTGATACAAAATATTTTTTCAAAAGCTATGGTGCTTGAGATAGGAGTTCTGGAGTTAGCTACTAGACATTTCTAAAGACATGACTTGTGTATGCATTTATACTGTTATATCATACTTACTAGGGGACATGCCCGTTGCTGGAGGAGGCAACGGGACCTAGGGAGAGCTGTCGGCCTGGGGGCTGGGCCCGGTCCCGCCCGGCGATGCAGGGCCGGGGCGCAGCGTCTGGCGGCCTTCCCCACCCACGAGCATAGCCGGGGCTGGCAGAGTCCCCTCCAATGCAGGGCCTGCAGCCTGGCTGGCGAACGCCGCCCCGTGTGACAGAAGGCCGGTGCGGCCGCCAGAAAGAGGCCTCGCACTTGGTGGGGCCACAATCTCGCCCCACTGAAGGACTTTGCCTCTCACCGGCGGAGAGGTAAGAGAGCGAAGATGTGCGTGGCCGGGGCGAGTGCCTGGGGCCATGCTGGATCATCGTCGTGCGGTGCATGGAGATGGTGGTCGGCGCGGCGGGAGGGGGGCTGCAGCCTACCAGTCCCCGGGCACGGCGGCCGCCTCCCCCATCCTTGAGGCCAGGTGGCCCAGGCACAGGCCCCCCCCCCGCCGAAGAAGGTGGTGGAGCGAATGAGCTCCTCACCCGCCATCCCCGGCCTCTGCCGTCCCCCTCGCTGACATTCCTATTCTCCGGGGCTGCTGCATCCTCCTAGCGCCGGCCCCCACCCAGCCCCGTCGCCTGGCCTCGCAGCCTCCCTTCCCCGGCTCCTGGCAGCGGCGTTCACCTCCCACCTCCCAGCCAATGGCACGCCAGCAGCCTCGAGCGGCAGCTGGTGGGCCAATCGCTGACGGTGTGCATTTTTTCTCCGCTCCCTTACTCAATTATAAAAAGAAAGGAGAGATATTTTTACTGTATGTATAACACATTGGGGGATAGCCACTGGCTATTAGCTTTGATAGTTAGGTAGAACTTCCATGTTCATTGGCAGTACTCACTGAATAACAGATGCTAGGGATAGGCAGCAACAGATGGCCATGCAGAGAAACACATTTTCTAGAAATTTTGAAAGTAATGGATACAATAGTAGCCGACCCACACTACAGTCCAGCAAAAAGTACTAAGTACATAGCTCCAGAGTAGCATGTAAAAAACTATTTACATTTATTTCACAGTGCCGACACCAGATACTAAATGAGAAATCAGAGGTATTCACATACCACAAAGTATCAGCTTAAATAAATACACAATGTTGGTAATTTAAAAATCCAAGTTGGCAGTACTTTACTGAGAAATATTGTAAATATTTATAGTAATCAGCAAAGAGATGTTGATGGGATGCGGTGCCAGCTCTACTCCCGTTTCGAAGTTTTCTTCTTCAAGGCAGACCTCTCACATTTCAGTTGCAGCAAATCAATAGCTTATCACTATTAGTTGTAACTAGCGAAACACATTTAATTCCTCCCATGTAATAACAGTAATAAAATAATACCAACCTTTCACATTTCAATGTTCCAAACAGCAGTCGTAAAATGCTCACATGTGGATCAATAATAAATACCTTGTTAAAATAGCAATTAAACAATATTACTTCATTACATTAAACATTCACAAGCATCAGCTGCAAACATCTCATATTCAAAGGATGGTCTACTTCTTAAAGATACAGCGGGTCATATATAATACCATATTGTTTAAACAAAAGAGCTCATTCAACCCAAATGGAATCACAGAATGCAAAGTATAAATCCAATAAGATTCTCGTTGTAAACACTTGACTATATTTAATTGATTGTAGGGATGTTTAATTAACTTCTCAATAACAAAAAAATTAAATCAGTCGGACTATGTCCATTTGATATAAAGTGTATAACCAAATGAGTAGCTAAGGAGTCATTTTTAAGGTGCTATGATGTTCTGATATTCATGTGTACGCTTGATATACCTGCATATAACAATTTACCAGGACAAATCAAAACATATAATACATCATTTGAACCACAGTCTGAAAAATGTGTCAGTCGGAATCTATGAGCATTCTGTGGATGTATAAATTCCTGCACCAGTAATGTTTGACTACAGGTAATGCAACCCATATATTTATAATGCCCTACTTTCTGAGGGGGAGTATGTGCTGTTAAAATACACGCGGTCCTTATCAAACTCAAACTTATTTCACTACTTCGTTGAATTTTATGTTCTTATTTATCACAGTGCTACTTTATAAATTGACCAATTTGTGAAGTTTAGAAGTATAAATGCTTTAGGACTGGTCAAACAGAATCACATATATACACAATACTAGACACAGGGAAAGATAAAAACTCCTGCATTCTGTGCTATCTATGGACATATACTTTAGTTTCTGCCATCTGGGAAGTAGCAAACAATAGCTATCTCAAGCAGGTTCATTATTTTGACTTAGAAAGCCTTCATATCATCACAGTATTTGGGACTACCAGCAGTTTGGGATATTGAGTTAACAATAAAAATATGAAGGCCTCGGGGGGGGGGGCTGACTTAGGGGGATCCCTCCAGGGTTTCTTTTAGGACTCCCCCCCATTTTTCCAGTGGGAAAATTGGAAACTTTGGGTGAGCAGAACTCTCCTATGAAATATTTTCTCTTTTAGAATGAGTGAAATGCTTCTTAAGGCATGGTTTTCATACTCAAAATGTATAACATGAAAAAGTCTAAGGATTTTGGGGGGACGCTGAAAAAACCCTCCATTCTCTTTCTGAGTGAGAAAAACCTTGCCTTAACAAAGTTTTTCATTCTTCCTAAGTGAACTGTATGAAAAAGTCGGAGGACTTTTTCAATTTTTGCATATTATGGGTAAAACTTTGTCTATTTATGAAAATCAAGAAGGAACTTTAATTCCCCTGTTGTCTTTCCAAATTTTAATTTTTGTAGGAATAATTTAAAAGCTTCTTGGAGAAATAACTATTCCACCCCATCCCTCTTTCCTCATGCTGTCATACCTCTGTGGCCATTACCCTCAAAATGGGTTGGAGCTTCTGGAGGTACCTGGGTTGGCTATGGCTGAAAACACAGAGCTGGACTTGGATAACTTTTGCATGATGTATCAAGGAAATTCTTGTGGCCCTGCGTGAAAGTTTTCAAATAAACATGTCTGAGGATACAAGCCATTGTAAGTCTACATTTTCTCTGCCTGGCAGAATGAAATGGCTAACGAGTAAAGCAGGATAAAGA
Organism: Gekko japonicus; assembly: GCF_001447785.1. Lineage (NCBI taxonomy): Eukaryota > Metazoa > Chordata > Lepidosauria > Squamata > Gekkonidae > Gekko > Gekko japonicus. The sequence continues at coordinate 1,264,280 of NW_015161954.1, forward strand.
ATGTAGGGAATGTTATTTCTTCTGTTGGATGGAGTAACATAGTAATCTAATCAGCAGGTGTGGTTATTTAGAGTCTGTGCAGCCACATATACTGTTCAAAACCTGGCAGGATTGATTCAGTCATTCTTCTTCCAAGTCAAACAAGGAGAGCAAAGTGGCAGTTTGCTGTTAGAGGGGCCTGTCAATAAAACCTTTGAAAGAGTATTTATTCTTGTTTCTTTTGGAGTGCTGTAGAAACACCCCATATAATCCTGAAGAATAAGGTCTTCAGCCCCCATTTCCTTACGCTTACAGGACGTGGGCAAGATGCATTTATCAACCAGGTACAATGAGATTACTGTTGGTAGTCCTCTATGTACCTAAGACTGATTTTCTGCTGATTGCTGGAATCACTGCCAGCACTGGGGCTTCCCCTTCAGCCCTTCTGTGTGATTTTTGCTATGCAAGGAATGCTGACGAGGAAAGTCTGCTTCTGCCCCCATAGTGTGCCAGCCTTTGATTGAACAAATGCTGATAAATGCCTGCGCTCCCAACATTCAGGAAATGTAAAAGGTAAATACAGGTCTTGTTCTGTTTTAAATAGATTGTGACAAATGCATCAAGAGAGTGGTAAAGACCTCCTTTGCTGCTTAGTTCACACACCAGTGCTAAAACATAGATATTGTATGCCAAGCATTTTGGACACACTAAAACGCTATATAAATGCTTACGATTATTTATTATTATTTTTATTGTTATTACCTTAAAAAGGCTTTTCAAGCATAATGCAAATATGAGTCAACTAGGAATAAGGTCCGTTGTGGAAATAAATACAGTGAGCTCTAGAAAGAGGCTCTGGGAGAGTGCCAAGGCCTTGGGCACTCAGCGCCAATGTGCTGTGGCGACCTCAGCAGGGTATAATGACACAGAGTCCACCATTGTCTCCAGAGGAACTGATCTCTGCTACCAGAACAGCAATTGTAATTTTGAGTTATCTCCAGCCCTCACCTGGAGATTGGCAACAATTGTTACCCAGGAGGAAATGTCTGGTTTGGAGGGTGGAGTCTATGGCATTGTACCTGTCTGAGTTCCCACCTCTCCTCAAACCTCACCGTCTCCAGGCTCCACCCCTCAAATCTGCATGAATCTTCCAACCTGGAGCTCCCAACCTTCCAAGCCAAGCACCAACCTGCCGTTATCTGCTCCTCTGATTTCAGCTTTCCGTCTCTCCCCCCTTCCTGGAGATCAGTTGTAATTCTGAGTGATTTCCACCCCTCTCCTGAGATTGGCAACAGTGGTTCCCCAGGAGGGAATGGCTGTTGGGAGGGTGGAGTCTATGGCATTGTACCTGTCTGAGGTCCCACCCCTTCTCAAACCTCACCATCTCCAGGTTCCATCCCTCAAATCTCCAGGAATTTCCCACCTGGAGTTGGCAACCCTATCTCTGTCCCAGCCAATCATCAACCTACCTTTATTTCCTCATCACTCTTCAGCTTTCCATTCCCTCCCACACACACCTGCAGCCGCTTCCGTGCTCTGAAGCCCTGACTGCCACAGAGTCCACCATTTTCTCCAGGGGAACTGATCTCTGCCATCTGGAGAGCAGTTGTAATTCTGAGTGATCTCCAGCCCTCACCTGGAGATTAGCAACAATGGTTTCCCAGGAAGAAAAGTAGTCTTTCTCTGCAATGGGGACCAAAGCAGCTTACATCATTCTCCTCTCCCGCTTTTGACTTGCACAACAACCTTGTGAGGTAGGTTAGGCTGAAAGTCCGTGACTGGTCCAAAATCACCCACTCAGTTTCTGCAGCAAGAACCTGGATCTAGCAGACCCTGCTCTGAAGCACTATTTGCTAAGGGTAGCCAACCTCCAGGTGGAGCCTGAAGATCACCAGGTATCACAACTAAACTCCAGACAACAGATCTCTCTCCCCAGAGAAAATAACTTATTTGGAAGGTTGGCTGTATGGCATTCTGTTCAGCTGAGGCCTTTCCCCTCCCCAAACTCTGGCTTCCATAGACTCTACCAGAAAATCTCCAGGAATCTCCCTACCAGGAGCGGGCAACCCTAGTCAGAACTGGCCCCAATGAGTTCCTCACAAAGGCCAGCAAAGGGTTTCCTTCCTTTGTTTGAACCAAGCTTGATTGTCTACTGTGGTGAAATGGGCTCCAGCTTACAACTCAGCTGTTTGCCTCCCACCCTCGTCAG
>NW_015161954.1:1266658-1287026 GCF_001447785.1 Gekko japonicus
ACACACAATATACCTCTAGAGGTTGTGAGCTCAGGATAGGATCTCTCCTTGGACCGGCCTCTGGCTGTACTTCAGCCTCTCTCAAGAGAGCAGGGAAAATTCCATTAATTCCCCAGTCCTGCCGACTATGGAGTGGCGGAATTTATGCTGCCTCCCAGGGTCGAAGACTGCCTCCTCACTGGATGTTCTGCAGTCTATATTGATGCTGCCCCGCCCGTTGGGACAGTCCCTGTTTTCCCGCACTTTTTGGCCTTGGGGCAGCTGGGAACTGTAGGCCAGCAGATGAGGAAGCCCCATTCAGCCCAGTGAGTTATACCCTTGCAGGCCCCTCTCTGGAACTACAACTCAATTAAACCTGATGGGGAAACATTTTAAAGAACCACAACCATCTTACAAACACAGGTAACTGCCATTTCGTGACACCTACCAGCAGCCACTGAGGGGAAAGTTAGTCCCACACAGGAGGCAAGCAGGAAAAGTGTCTTCGTCAAGAGAGAAAGCTGTTTGCCAGTAATTCTGACAGGGCACAGTGGCTGAAGGGGGAGTGGGTGGGGAAGAGGAGCAGGCGCAGCACCTGGCCAATGGCACGCGAGTACTCTTGAGTGGCGGCTGACGGGCCAATGGCTGAGGGGGGGCATGGAATGTTGCCTCTCAAAAACAGAATTATATATAAGGAGAGATATGAGCCTTTTAGCCAGCTAGATGGAAAGTGGGATGGGATAAGGCTTTATTAGTGTCATTTTATAAATAAATTTGGTGATGTTGGTCAGGTGGTTAATTTACAAATGTGAATTGTACCAATCTGCAATGGAATTCCCATAAATGCTAACTCATAAAATCGTAAGCACTTCCTTTATTTCCAGCACATGTGCAATGTTTTGCCATACCCCTATGAAGGATAATAACAGTGAGTTGCTGAATTGGTGCAGGTATAAAGATTCCAGAGCGCAGTGCATATTCATGGAGCTCCTTCAAGGGCTTCCCCATTCAGTTCAGTAGATGTAGTAGCATCTTGCATGCGAAGGGATACACATAGAAAACTTTTCATACTGTTGAAGTAACATATAGGACACTGAATTTAAGTATATATCTGTGCTGCCAAAGAATTAAGTTCTCAGTATAAGGTGATAAAATTAAGACAGTAGAATTTTATGAATCAGTAGATCTGATTGACTTTCTTAACTAGATTTTTCTTCTGGTTGGATTAGAATTAGTTTTAAAAAACAAGCATTTTATTCCAAAGATCTTTGGAGATCTTAAAATCTTTGGAATCTCTCATCCTTTATAATCTCCATGTAGTTCCAGGCAGGCAATACTCTATTGCGGGGGGGGGGGGGTACACAAACATAGAAGTGACCTGGTCAGCAGAAAACTAGGAAGGTATTCAGTTGGAGTTTTGGCATCATAAACTGTCTTCAATTCATCTGCACTATCTTTTTCTCTCTCAGAAATCTAATGGCCCTGAAGTGTAAGGCTAGTTTAATAACAGCTGTTTCCCTGAATTACTGGAGAAAAGTATTGATATAACCATATTGTCAAGAAGTAATTTTAGTCATGTTTTGACAGGGCAATTCTTTATCACAGTGTTGTCAGTAAAAATGTTTATGTTACTTCGCTGTTATTATCCTTCATAACGGTATGGCAAAACATTGCACATGTGCTGGAAATGAAGACAGTGCTTACGATTTTATGATTTAGTATTTATGGGAATTCTTCCGCAGATTGTCATCTTCTCTGAGGGATAATAGCATCCTGTGGTCTTGGCATCAAGTGCAATTTTCTCCTAATGGATGTTATGATTAAACCACAAACAAAACTGTTTTCCACAGTTTTGTTGTTCCTTCCCTCGTTGATCCTAAAAATATGGAGCAAATGCTGTCTTAGACATTGGCATCTGAGAGAATACCAGCTTGGTGGACTGAACTGTCTTTTCATGAGATATTTTTACTTGAGTACAGACAGTTGTATATGAAATACTGCTTTGAACATAGGATTTCCCTTGAAAATACACAGAAGTATTTAATAGGCAAAGATCCAGCCCATGGCTTCTAGGATTGTCAGGTTACAAAATGATGAATGATTATGTAACTTGAAATCCCAAGATGCAGTGAGAAGAAGGAGCTGGTTTTATACTCCACCCTTCACTATCCGAAGGAGTCTCAGAGTGGCTGACAATCTCCTTCCCTTTCTCTCCCCACGACAGACACCTGTGAGGTAGGTGGGGCTGAGAGAGTTCTGAGAGAACTGTGACTGACCCAAGGTCACCCTGCTGGCTTCATGTGGAGGAGTGGGCAATCAAACTCCGTTCTCCAGTAGGAGTGTGCAAAAAAAAAAAAAAATTCGGCCCATTCGGATTTGGCCGAATCGGGCAGAATCAATTTCAGCTGGCAGTAAGACTCCTGCATGTCAGTTTACTCAGTACTAGCAGATTGGGGAGTGTTTTGGCCAGCCGAATGTCAATTTCAGCCCCATTATATCCTATGGGCCATTGAAGTCAATGGCGAAAACATAGGGTATATTCTGGGGGCTGGAGGAGAAGGGGGCTTGAGGGAGAGACTCCAAACTCGCAGAGTAGCTGCTGGTGCCTCTCCCCAAGATACCAACCAAGTTTCAAGACCATTGGACCAGGGAGTCCAATTCTACGGGCCCTCAAATAGGTTGCCCCTATCCCCTCCATTGTTCTCTCTGGTGGGAAGCAAAGTTACTTTTTTCCCACCATAGAGAACAATGGAGGGGATAGAGGCAACCTGTTTGGGGGCCCGTAGAATTGGACCCCCTGGTCCAATGTTCTTCAAACTTGGTTGGTATCTTGGGGAGAGGCACCAGCAGCTACCCTGCGAGTTTGGAGCCTCTCCCTCAAACCCCTTCCCCTCCAGCCCCCAGAATATACCCTATGTTTTCGCCATTGATTTCAATGGCCCATAGGATATAATAGGGCCAAATCTGAGTAGGCCTGCAGCAGCCCAAAAGGGGTCCGAATGGGTCATTTTTGGGGGTGCATTCGGTTCGGACGAACCGAATGCACATCCCTATTCTCCAGATTAGAGTCTGCCGCTCTTAACCACTACACCACACTGGGTCTCCCGCATGATGTACCAAACTGGGATCTGGGAGAACTTGGATTTCAGTCCTCACTCAGCTATGGAAGTTCCCTGGGTGACCGTGGACCAGTCTCATTCTCACGGTCTAATCTCCCTCAGAAGGTGGTGATTGTGAGGATAAAATAGAGGAGAATGATATTGTAATTCACTTTGGGTCCCCATTGTGGAGAAAAGTACCACATAAATAGCTAAATGAATGTTTATAAGGTATTTTTATAAGTCCTCACATATTTTACCTGTTCCTCCTTTTCACCTTTCTCTTCCTTTGTGTTGTGATGTGCAAGACCCTAGCTTTGCCATACAGTTTCTGGAGGAAGGGATGTGAATAACAGCATTGAGCAAAGGAACAATCAGAGGGACAGCTGTAGCTGCCTCTTCTTCCACAGCATTTAACATTTAAACTGTATGCACATTCTCCAAACTGCAACCAGTCCTATGTATTTTAAAGGAAGAAGCTGAATTTGAGACAAACACCTCATGCAATGGATTGTCTGTCTCAAAGTGAAACCATATTTGCAGTTCTGACAAGACAGTGTGCCTTGATTTATCTTTTTATATAAGAGGTTAGTAATTTGGATGTGCAACTGTTTATGCAGATAGTAGAGATTTGGTTTTGAATCCAGTTACTGTGCAAGCAGCTGTTCAGCTCTTCTGGCAAATAAATGCTTATGGAAAGATTCAGTGAGTGTTGCATCCTGAACGTCCCCTAATGCAAGTGGGGTGAGATAGTGTACTTGTGGTCAAAGAACAACAAGCTGTAAAGGGAGTATAATGTACAGGAGCCGTAGCAAGGATAGATTTGCTGTGATTACACTGCTCAGAGTACTGCTGTAGATGATTCTAAACAAGTGGATCACTTGAATCTGGAGATCCCCAAAATGTATTGCTTACAGCTATCATTCTAAGCCGATAAAAATAAAATAGTACCAATCCTGTCAACAGCTTGGGCCATATCTATGTCACATACACACTGCAGGGAAATCTGTTTTTGATGCACATCTGACCTGTGGGCTCTGCACACAGATGTTGTGTATACACCAGTCAGTGGTGCAGCATGTAGATGTAATTGATTGGCATACAACTGTGTATCTGGTACATTTCCTCCTTTTAGGTATGAGAGAGGTTTAAAGGCATTTTTTCAGCACTGTGTAGGACCAGCCTGAATGACACTAAAGGTTGCTCAAGGTGGCCATTGAGATGTATACTCATGTTCCCACTGTGTGTGAGATAGTACAGGGGACAGAACTGATCTCTAGAACACTAGTACTGTTCTGAATCTTTGAGGATTAGTTTGTTATAGTATTTTGCATTATAATTAAACTGAAGTAAAGATAGGTATCTTCACCACATTTTTCTGAATAGCTTGGGAATCCTTTGTTAAAGGCAGCATATAAACATAGTGAATAAATAACATGAACAAAACATTTCTCCACTGAAATGTCAGTTGAAGAGGTTTTCTTAAGTACCTATAGTTTAGCTCCATTTGAAATTTGTTCTTAGGTCATTGACTACTCACACAAATCATTAGCCAAGTGATGGTCCCTTGAAACCAGACTGCATACAGGATACTCCTTTTGGCAGAGCACATGAGCTGGCCACCCATAATTCACAGAACAAAAGAAAGAAAGCACTCTAGAAATAGTTGTGAATATAAAAATATTGATGCACAATGAGATACAGTGAAGAGTAGTTATAAACAGAGCGGTGAATATAGCATATAGCAGATATAGCACATTGGGTAAAAAAAAAATCCCAGCATCAAGTATCGACTAATGGAGTCTGAACTTGCTGAGACTGATAGGGAAAAAGATCTTGGGATCATAGTAAGTAGCTCAACGAAAATGTCAACCCAGTGTGCTGCAGCAGTGAAAAAGGCATACTTTATGTTAGGAATTATAAGGAAAGGGATTGAGAATAAAATGGCCGATATTGTAATGCCCCTGTATACCCTGTTTCCCCGAAAATAAGACCTACCCAAAAAATAAGCCCTAGCAGGATTTCTATGCATTTGTGGTATAAGCCCTAGTGTGTCTTCTTGAGAAAAAATAAATATAAGACAGTGTCTTATTTTCGGGGAAACACGGTAGATCCTATGGTGCAGTCTCATTTGGAATACTTTGTACAGTTCTGGTCCCTGTATCTCCAAAAGGACGTTGCAGAGCTGGAAAAAGTACAGAGGAGGGCAACCAGGATGATTAGGGGGCTGGAGCACTTTGCCTATGAGGAAAGGCTGAAGAGTCTGGGACTTTTCAGGTTAGAAAAGGGATTTATAAAATTACGTATGGGGTGGAGAAAGTTGACAAAGATAAATTTTTCTCCCTCTCCCAAAGTACTAGAACTTGAGGGCATCCAATGAAACTGATGGGCAGTGGTTTCAGGATGGACAAAAGGAAATACAACTTTACACAGAGAGTTATTCAAATGTGGAATTCGCTACCAGAAGATGTAGTGTTGGCCACAGGAATAAACAGTCACTCAATGAGCTTCCATAGCACACGTGAGGATTCGAGCCTGGGTTTCCTGTATACTAGTCTGACTCTCCTAACCACTATATCACACCACACTGCAATCCTTTGGCCCCTCCTCCCTCTGTAGCTGCTCCTACTTCTCTTACTTTCTCCATTGAGTCAGCAAGACAATCTGAGAGCTCTGCTTCAGTTTCCTCCTGTATTTCATTATCTTTACTTATTCTGTACTTACCTTTTCTTCCTCTTCCATTATAATCCCATCTACACTTCCACGCTAAACACAAAACAACCTCCTCCCTCCTCCCATTATATCCCTCTCTTCTTCTTGGCCTGCTGATACCAATGCCATGCTGAGGCTATGACCAGTCAGCCTACCCTATCAGATGTCCCTGGAGCAGTGACACAAAATATTGGAGATTTGATTCCTTTCCTCCCCAAGCCATGGGGCAGAAGAGTTGTCCACTTAAATCCCACCTCTACAGAAGACATAGCAGAGTATGCAAGTGGCATTACCAGCCACAGCCTGTCTGATTTGGGTTCTGAAGATGAGGGAGACAGTTATCTTGAGCCCCCCGCAGACACCTCTTGGGGCTGTCCTCAGCAAGCAGTGAGACAGGACACACCTCACTCATCTAGAATTAATCAGGATGGGGCCCAGGAGTCAGAAGAGGAGGAAGTTCCTACCAATATTAGATGCTGGATGAAGCACTATATGAATAAAGACCTGGTCTCTTGGGAGCAGCCAAGCAACGGGGGAGCAAAGGCACAGGAAAGCATCTCGTCTATTGAGATCCACCCCCGTTCTCCCTGCACCAAGTATAGCCAATTATCAGGCTCCCCCAACTCCTCTCCTCCCACTTCAGGCAGATCTTGGCCTGCGAGAGGCCTGTTGCTTCCAGGCCCCACTCCTTGGAGAGCTCCCCTTATAGACATTGGTCCTCCATGGAGAGATACAAGGATATAAATGAGGATTCAGACGGATAGGAGAGTGAAGCTTCCAGTGAGGATTCCATTGACCTAGAGAAGGTTTATTTGCCCCAGATAACCTTCCCCCCCTTATCCTCAAGGTAATGCAGGTTCTAGAACTCAAAGTGTCGAATTTAAAAAAAAAGTCAAAGGGGGAAAAGATAAAGGATCCTTAGGAGGCAAAGACTTATTCAGTTTTCGGCCTCCCCCCATTTTTGACCCTCCTCAAGAGGCTTGAAAAGATCATTCAGGAGGCGGCGGCTGTGATGTGTCCTATATAATTGACTGAGATGTCCCTGGTTGTCAAACTGGGTGGAACTGTCTCTTCAACCTTCTTGGCTCTGTCCTTCAGTTCATTGGAAGAGTCTCTGTCTCCAGACACCCCCAGTTTAAGACATTTCTTGAAGAAGCATTTCTGTCCAGTTCTTGTATGATTCATCTCTTTCAGTCATGTTGACTGAATATGGTGCTCCAGACCTTACCTAGACCTCCCTTTTGAACTGTTAGGAGAAGTATCTTTTAAGTTTCTGACCTTTGAAGTCTTATTCCTGGCAGTCATTATGCCAGGCAGAAGGATGTAGGATCTCAATGCACTCTCCAATATATATCAGGAGACCATCTCCATTTAAAAAGCTGTACTCCTCATTAGTGGCATTTGACCTCATTGCTCAGGGCAAGAAAGATGGCTACATCAAAGTATAGTGGCACCAAAATACAGTGGCAGCCTATGAAGCAAAAGGGTACTTCCTCTTATGAGCATCACAGCACACACACTGTGATGTAAAGCCATACCCACTGCCTTTGACACAAATGTTCCAGTGGAAGACATTTGTAGAGCAGCAATGTGGGCATCTGTGTCTACACCTGTAAGACACTGTAAGGTGGATATGTTGACCCAGCTTTTGAGTAGAGGATCCTAACAGAATGTCCTGTGACATGATTCTGTGTATTATAAGTAGTCCCACCCTGGGATTCCTATATAACTGTTAGACATCCCAACTATCAAAATTATGCCCTCAGTTCCAGATGAGAACAGAACATTGGTCACTTATTGTGAAGATTCGTTCTGTCTGGAATTTGTCTTACCCTGAATGAAGGGAGGACATTCTGTTTTTTTCAACATGGGAGAGCTAATATTCTCTTCACATTTGCCATGATTTCTGTAATTTAGTGTATTGTCTTCTTCCTTGGTTTCTCCTCCAAACTGTTTACCACCTGTTGTGGTTACATTATCAGTGTGGGAGAATGTTCCTCCTTATTTAAATGGGTGTTAGTAGGTTCTCTTGGAACTCTACTTAGTCTCAGAACTAAGTAGAAGCAGCTACATAGAAAGGAGAAGCCAAAGGATTAGAACTTGTTTCCTGCCTCAAAGGTTGATGGGAAAGTCATCAAAATGATGCCCTCATGTTTTGGTAGAGGGAACCTTCATATCAAGTGACCAATGTTCTATTTGTTACATCCAATTGACTTACAACTTCAGTTATAATTCTGAAATCCTGATGGTTAGCCCTTTTGGCATGATGAAATTAGCTCACTGCAGGGAACAGCTATCCAGTGGTTTGGATTTCAAGCAGCTGTTAGTGTGACTACTTAGTTACACAAGCATTTATCTGCCATTCACACACGTTCCATAGTGCAGTGTTACAAATCAGATGTCACATAGAAAGCTTGTTCATGATGCAACTGTGGTTAGATCAGGAAGTCTTCAATCTCAGCTGTGTGTGAGGGAACCGGGAGGGACCATGTGATCTGGAGCATTTCTGGATTATTCAGATCACTAACTGTGGTTTAATGTAGCCCAGGCATCCTAATGTCCAAAATGTTCTTTTAATCCTTAAAACAGAAACTTTGCAAATCAAAATAATCACGACAAAGTTCTGTGAAGCTGCTGAATGAGGCCTCAGATACTTTCCCAAGGAAATGCACCAGACTTTCGTTTCCTGGTTTGCTCCACTGCCCATCATTGCAAGCGTTGTAGTATTTGCTTTACTGTTTAGATGCATGGTGTTCTTGAATTTTCTGTGCCATAGTAATGGATATTTCTTCAATATAAATTTGGTATAAGATGCTTATGGTTGCCATGAACTCTGCACGATAATATACATACACACATCCAGGTGAAATGAGATTTGGAAGAAAAGATGTTGCTATGCCTTAAACTGGAATGGCTCAGTGATGTTCTTTTTGACTTGTTAAGCCCTTTGGTAATTCTCTGTCATTACGCTAAGTATTCACTGGTATGGTTGGGTTAATGCAGTGTGTGGATATCCTGAGATAACACTGATTTGGCACCATAATGAGTTTCCTGAACTGTAAGTGTAATGTTCAATTTCTTTTGTTACAGATGGAAGAGAAACGGCGAAAGTACTCGATCAGCAGTGATAACTCAGACACCACTGACAGTAAGACCTTTAATTCAAGGCTTTGAACAAGATAACTAAACGATTCACCTCCAGCAGGGAAAGCATTTGAATAATTACTTTGCAGACAGCTGGGAAAGCTACATTTCACTGGGTAGTCCCTGAACAATAAATTGTGCTCAGGGTATTGCTTTTCAAAAAAATGTGGTACTGGTGTATAAGAAGTTAATATCTATTTACATACCTCATACCGAGCGCCTTTCATTTGATGTAAATGTCCTTCACTTCCCAGAATAGTGTAGGCAAGAGAAAACCATAAACTTGATAACCAAACTTTAACCCAGACCAAAGCCCTTACTAGACAGCATGTTGCAGACTGTCTTTTCACATGAGAGTGTACCCAAGAGGCAGTTAGATTCAGTTCAAATGAAGCTACTTCATGACTTTGTTCAACAGCTACCTTAAGGTAATCTTTCCGCCTCAGTCACCATCAGTAGAATGTCCAGATTTGGCTCGTTAGGCTGAGGGCAGAATGGGCAAAATAAAAACAATTGCATTTGGGGTAAACTGGAGGAATTTGTTTAGCTCATAGAATGTGCATGGGACCTACAACATGTGCATATGCTGTTACAGGGTACAAATGTAACCAAGCCAGTGGATTGCATCCTATGATTTGTGGACACAAGGATTGTGGATCTTCCCTGCATTCTCTCTCACACACAAACACACGCACACACATGCAGACACAGAGTCCTTTCTAACTCAGTAAGTCTAACCCCTTGGTTACTGAGCATTTCTAACTCAGTAAGTCTAACCCCTTGGTTACCTTAATCAAGCTGCAAGGCATAGCAATTAAAATGGTGTGACAATATACAGCCACTGTCTTCCTGGAAAATGAAGGTCATAGTTGTGTTTATAGATACTCTGCAGGAGAACATTTATCAACAGCTAAAATATCACCTATTGCATAAGTACCAAAGTCCGACAGAGATAAGGCTGTGCTGTTTAATATGTTGATTAAACAGTGAAAACCCTCAAAAGCACTGGTGCAAAACTGCAAGGTATTTGAGGGGTTATGGTAAGACAAGATCCTTGGTCAGCAACTAGGCTGGACCACTTTGACAAGGAGGAAAAGCCCTGTGTCCATCCCTTAGCATAGCCTGCTGTCATCTCAATGTCACATCTGTGGATCATCCAAATTCCCTTTTCGCCTGTGAGGCTGGTAACTGGAGGCCAGATGATACCATTCAAGGGGCCAGATTGGCCTGTGTGCCCCCATGGCTAACCTCTGTAGTAGTAGGAGCTTTTAATACTGGGGAGAAAAGTGGAGTACTCTTAAATAGTACTTAAACTAAAAGTTAATTAGGAAAAAACCCAAATGTAATTAAATATTACATTTAAACAAATTCAAAGTTTGGAAATTACTTTATTGGAATAATACTTTTAAACATTTAAAGCCAAAAGCAGGGTGTACTTCCCTAACATTGTTTAAATTTAAGGACACTTGAAGGTACTGAAAACTAATGACGCACTAATTTCAAATGTGTATTATATGCCATCAAGTTGCTTTTGGCTTGCAGCGACCCTATAAATTAATGATCTCTAGAACAGGGGTGGCCAACCTGTGGCTCAGGAGCCACATGCGGCTCTTTCACACATATTTTGTGGCTCCCAGCAGTGCAGCTGGGGAAGCGAAAGGGAGGCATGCCTCCCCGATTGGTCTTCCCTTCCCCAGCCAGTGTTCCCCTTCCTGCGTAGGCTTGAGGCAGAGGGGAGCAGAAAAAGAAAGCAACTTTAGCTTGAAATGTGTTCTCAAAGGCCCCCACCCCCACCCTACAAATATCATTGGACAAATAAATATCAGTATCCGTATCTATTTTTACCCCTTTTGTTTTTATTTTTGGCAGTCTCATCTAAAGCGATTTTGCATATTTTTAAAATAAAAACATGTCTGTAATGTTTGTTCATGTCATGTGGCTCTCAGACATCTGACGTTTATTCTATGTGGCAAGTTTGGCCACCCCTGCTCTAGAACATCCTATTATTAACAGCCTTGCTCAGGTCTTGTGAATGGAAGTCTGTGGTTTCCTTTATTGAGTCAATCTGTCTCATTCTGGGTCTTCCTCACATTGGGTCTTCCATTAACTTCTTTTGTTAAACTGTGCATGATATGCTGTGGAAGTGGTTGTCCAGTCAGATGAATTAATAACTTGATTTTTTGTTTGGATTATTACATGAATTTGTGGATGTATTTCCCCCTTTCCCATTTTCAAATCAGTAAAATGTACATATGCTCTCTCACACAATTCCTAGGGATAATCACCTGAAAATAACAAATCTGGAATTATCACACTTGCCTAATAATGTATTGGCAGTGGGAACTATTTATTAATATGAAACAAGGAATCTTAAGAAATTGAAAATTTGTCAAAGAAAAATAAACCTCTGGAAAATAGTCCACTTCACATCTCAGCCTAAACATAAGGCAGAAGCGTCACAGAGTAAGACATTTTGCCCTCCTGACTCCAGAATAAAATAGAGCATGTTCTTGGCTGAAAAAAACAAAAGAGACAAAATCACAGCTTAAAAATTATACTTTATGATTTAACTGAAACAAGTCAAGTAACAAGAATATTTTCAGGTTGAAGGATCTGTACCATGAGAGTAATGTCTTTCTCTAGCAGAACACTAACTCTTGTCGTATCTAATCCTTCTTTTATCAAGGAAAGGGGTGAGAAAGAACTTTAAAAAAAATGTAGAGGTGTGCTGTCTGGTTCTGGAGAGGATCATCACAAAGTCTCTTAAAAGGGACATAAACTGTTTTAAGTGGAAAGACAGTGTGATGCGCTTCTCCTGTGGGCTTGGGGGGAACCCACCAGTGGCCGTGGCGCCTGGCTTCCCTGCCGGGTAGACGATGCTGGGAGTCGGAGGTGGATTGCCACAGGGAGCTGTGGAAGGACCTCAGACAGGCAGGGGATGGGGTTAATGGTACCCCTCAAGTCCCTCTGCCTCATGTGCCAGATACGGCTCCCTTTCTCTCTCTATCCTTCACCTTTGCAGTTTCACTTCCTCGCACGCTGTTCCTCCCCGGTCTCTCCGAAGAGCTCCTCTTTTATTTCCCCCCTCCACTCCCGGCGCTGCCCCTCCTCCCTGCCTCCCTTCCTCCCATCCTGGCCCCGCCCTCTTTTATATACACAGACGCTTCCCATGCTTGGCCTCAGCTCTCCCTTGGGGGGCTGGAGCCCCGGTTCCTGGGGTTGGCATGATGCAACGATCGCTGTGATGGTCTTGCCCTGCCGGCGTTGCAACTGCCGTCCGAGCGGCTGGGCGTCGAGTCACTGTGCCGTGTCCCCTTCGGGGCCTGCGGTGCCATCGCTTCTCCATTCCTCTGCTGCCGTCGGGGTGAGTCGAGGCTAGGGGTGTGCAAAATAAATTTTTTTGGCTGATTCGGATTCGTCTGAATCAGGCAGAATCAATTTTGGCCGGCAGTAAGACTCCCGCATGTCAGTTTCATCAGTAGGAGCCAATTGGGGAGTCTTGGCCAGCCGAATGTCAATTTCAGCCCCATTATATCCTATGGGCCATTGAAGTCAATGGCAAAAACATAGGGTATATTCTGGGGGCTGGAGGGGAGGGGGCTTGAGGGAGAGGCTCCAAACATAAAATAAATGCTTGGGTGCTGTCTGCTTGCCTGCCTTAAGTGCTGCTGGCTGGATTTCCCCATTGGAAACAATGGAGGTAATGGGGGTAGCCTGTTTGGGTGCCCATAGAATTGAGCCCACTGGTCCAATTGCTTTGAGACATGGGGGATTATGTGGGGAGAGGCTCCTGAAGCTACCCTGAAAATTTGGAGCCTCTCCCTCAAACCCCCTCCCCCCCCAGAGCCACTAACAGCACCATGGGATAAAATAACCTTTTTTCCCTACCATAGAGAACAATGGAGGGGATGGGGGCAACCTGTTTGGGGGCCCGTAGAATTGGACCCCCGGTCCAATGTTTTTGAAACTTGCTGGGTATCTTGGGGAGAGGCTCCAGCATCTATCTTGCAAGATTGGAGCCTCTCCCTCAAATCTCTTCCCCTCCAGCCTCCAGAATATACTCTATGTTTTTGCCGTTGACTTCAATGGCCCATAGGATATAATGGGGCCGAAATGCCGCCGAATTTCAGCAGCAAGCCGATTCAAATCAGAGAATCTGAATCGGCCAGCAGCAGCCCGAAAAGGCCCAAATGAGCCATTTTCGGGGGTGCATTCGGTTCGGACGAACCGAATGCACACCCCTAGTCGGGGCGTGGGGGCGTCTCCGGGTGTGGGGGGTCCAGTCCTGTGACTGGGAAACCGGGACAGACCTTTTAAAATACATTTAGGAGCCATCAACAAACGGATGGTTTATCAAATACCCCTCTCTAGCATCTTAAATCAAATTGGACAGAGGTGATATAATTAACAACAATTTGCAGTCTTTGGCTGTCTGGAACCTGTAAAATGCACTCATTCTGTGACCGGCTGTACAGGGCACTTGGCACTTCTTGCAAAGTGTTCTCTGTGACCAATGAAGTAAAGGACTTGTTGAAGACACTTAAGATCCCACAAGAGCTCTTGCCAGACTGCTTCACTGAAGACCTTGCGTTTTCACTATATCTAAAAATGTTCATAGTTGTCACTTGGTAATCATTTCTAGCAACACTCCACTCAGACTTCTCTTCCATTACTGTTGTTATATCAGCACAGATTCTACCTTGTCACTGAAGACGGTGTTTGAAGTTCTGTTCTCTACAGCCTTAGACAGATACAGCAAGGCCATTGTTATAATCAAAGTGATTCTAAAACAATCTTTGTTCATTTCAAGTCTTTCCCCAATACTCTCTTTTAGAACTTCAAGTACAGCTTAATGTATTGTGATGGAGAGTTTTGGGCTTGTTGCTTTTTCTGCTATAGCCACTATCAGTGTAGTGTAGTGGGTTATCTGGGAAAATCTGAATCAGCATTTTTTGTATTCAAATTTAAATAGATAATTGAAATAGTTAAATAATGTTAGCAAAATTTAAATAATGTTAGCAAACAAAGGCAAATATCCCATGTACAAACCTGAATCATGTACAAGGACTGGGGGTTATCCATGCTTCATATCCCACATTTAGCACATCTGACATGATGAATTTGTGGCACAATAGTCCTGAGAACTATAGATAAACATACTGTATTTTTGTATGTGGGGTGGAAAAATTTTCATACAAAAATATAACCTCTAGCACTTAGCCATCTTATTTCTAGACAGAAAAGTCCCAGAAACTTCTGCCATTCCTCAAATGAAAGGGTTTCTTCAATCTACTTAGTCATCCTGTTTTGTACTTTTTCAGCTGTGCAATATCATTTTTGAGATACAGCAACCAGAGAACTGCACACAGTATTGCAAATAAGGGTGGATCATAGCTGTATACAAGGACTTTACAACACTGGCATTTTATTTTCAGTCCCTCTTCTAAAAATTCCCAGCATTGAGTTTGCCTTTTTCACCACTGCTGCTTACTGAGTGAACATTTTCATTGAGATAGCCACTACATCAAGTCAGTTTAGACCAATGTTCCCTCTAAGCTGTGGAGTCTTGTGAGCAAAAATTCTACTTTGTGAGCTACTGGCATTAAAGTTGTGAGTGAGTAATATGGCTACTGCATAAATTAGTTTGCTCTGGAGCCATCCTTCCTGAGCTAAGACAAAATTGTGTGAGCCAGAGGTAAAAAAACTGTGAGCTAGCTCACACTAACTCAGCTTAGAGGGAACACTGGTTTAGACCCCCATCAGCATAAATTTAAAGTTAGGATTTTCCCCCCAGTGTGCATCAATTTGTACTTACAATTGAACTTCATTTGACATGTTATTGCTCACTCACCCAGTTTAGAAAGATTGTCCTGTAGCTCTTTACAATCCAGCTTGGTTTTCGCCATCCTGAATAATATTGTTTCATTTGCAGACTTGGCCACTACACTCTTTACCCTGAGTTCCAAATAATAACTGGGCAAATTAAATAGCATTGGTTCCAATTCTGTGGGTCCCTGCTGCTTATTTCCCTCCATTTTGAGAACTTTTTGTGTATTACTGCTCTGCTTCCTATTGTTTAACCAATTTCTAATCCATAACAGCACGTGCCCTCTTATCTAATGACTGTTGTTACTTAGTATTTATTTATTTATAATCAAATTTATACCCCGCCCTCCCCGCACAGCAGGCTCAGGGCGGCTTCCAACAACAATACAACAATACAAAATAAAAGCATAAATAGTACAGAATTAAAACACAACAATTAAAATAATGCATTACAAATGTTACAAAGTACTGGCAGCAGATAAAATAAACAAATGAAATGTTTTCAAATAAAGCGCTTTGATGTTATTCCACATAAGTGTTTGAATGTTATGTTGCTCATTCTTGAGGCAGCTGCTGATGTCAACATTATGGGCCGTGCACTAAGACGGTGGCAGCCCCTAGTTATATGCCTGGTGGAAGAGCTCTGTCTTGCAGACCCTGCGAAACTTTGAAAGGTCTCGCAGGGCCCTGATCTCCTCCAGAAGCTCGTTCCACCAGGTAGGGGCCGCCACCGAGAAGGCCCCGGTCCTAGTAGCAGCTAGCCTGGCCTCCCTCGGGCCAGGGAGGGTCAACTGATTTTGAGACCCAGACTGTAGTGCTCTCTGGGGTATATAGGGGGAAAGGAGGTCCCATAGGTATGTTGGACCCCGGCCATATAGGGCTTTAAAGGTAAGAACCAGCACTTTGAAGCAAATTCATTATACTATTGGCAGCCAGTGCAGTGTCCTCAGCACAGGCTGTATGTGCTCCCATCTAGGGAGACCTATCAACAGCCTGGCCGCGGTATTCTGCACTAGCTGCAGCTTCTGGATCCGCGACAAAGGCAGCCCCATCTAGAAAGCATTACAGTAGTCTAGTCGTGAGGTAACCATCGTGTGGATCACTGTAGCCAGGTCAGCACGGTCAAAGAAGGGAACCATCAGCCTCAGATGATAGAAGGCCCTTGGCAGTGGTGGCTACCTGGGCCTCCACGGTAAGGGAGGAATCCAGGAGCACTCCCAAACTCCGCACCTCCGACGCTGGGACCAATGAGGCTTCCCCAAAGGTCGGGAGTGGGATCCCCAACCCTGAACCGCCCCGACCCAGGCACAGGACCTCCGTCTTCGCGGGATTCAGCTTCAGCCGACTCAGTCTGAGCCACCCAGCCAAGTATATAATGCCCCCCTTATCCACATGCTTGTTAACCTCCTGAAAGTACACCAAAAGGCTGGTGAGGCAGGACTTCACAGAAACTATACTGATTTTCCCTTAGCAGGCTTTTTTCCCTTGATGTGCTTAATAATTCTATCTTTAATAACAGTTTCTGTTCATTTACCTGGAACAGATGTTAGACTAATTGGACTGTAATTTTTCTGGATCCCATCTGGACCCCTTTTTTAAAAGATTAGTGTTATATTTGATATCTTCCAGTCTTCCAGCATGGAGGCCAATTTTAGCAGCAATTAACATAAACTGGTTAGTAGATCAACAATTTCACATTTTTAGTTCCTTAGAACCCATGGGTGTATAGCATCTGGACCAGGAAACTTACTCGTTTTCAATCTACCTACTAGTCCTAGAACTTCACCTCTTCTCATCTCAATTTGATGCAGTTCTTCAGATACTCTTATTGAAAACAGCAGTTCTTTGGAGGCTGAAATGAGCAAAACCTTTACTTTGTGTTTTAAAAAGTTGTTTCCCTGCTCTCTGTGGGCATAGAACAAGCAGGGAGGAGGAAGTCAGTCAGTGGCTTACCAGGCTCACCTCAGCTGCCTCTTAAGAAATGCTAATAGGTCTAGCTAGAGACAGTAGGAAGGTCCAGTCCCCCTCCAAGCAGGGAACAGAGACTTGGAGGTGTTAAATAGTAGAGAGACTTCAGGAAGGAATTCCTGAAGAATCTCTAGGAAAAGCTTCTCTGACCCGGCCTGACCTCGTCAGTGGGTGGGGAAAACAGAGGCGATAAAACTCCTGGAAGCAAGGAGGAAGTTCTCTTTGGGTGCTGCGTCCATCAGAGCAGACAGAACTCTTTAACAGGTCTGGAGGAGCCGGCCATTACTTTGTGGTGGCGTAGACAGCCGGAGGAAGTTGCAAGGTAATGAAAACTCTGTAGTGATCTATAACTTCCTAAGCTAAGGAGCCCATCCTATATTTTAACATCTGATAGGGCATATGTAGAGAGAGGGACAGAGGAATTGTGTTTTACCCATTTCTTTTGAATCCATTGCTCAATCTGGTGCTGTGCTGAAAGTATGCTTGTGAACATTTTCTCTTTAATAAATACTTTATAACTTTTGGTGCAGGTGGTGTTTCTCTGTACCACATAGACCTACACCGCCTTGGGCACGCTATTTTAAAAGGAGTGCCAGGGAGGAGGCAGTCAGTTGGCAATTGGCTGTTCCTTCAGGTGTGCACAAGGCAGTAAATGGTCCCTGTGGTGACCAGGTTCTGGGCAGTGGGAGACACAGAGGCAAGGCCTCGTAACTTGAAAGGGAAGCTGGGAGTCCTGACCCTCACAGCAGGCAATTCCTTACAAAGGTCAGGTGGTGGCAGTGGTTCTGAGAGAGAGAGAGAGAGAGAAGCCTCTCCAGGTGTTGGGAAAACCTTGGAGGGCACAGTGGAACAGGGCCTGTGGGCCTGAGCAGGCTCGTTTTGCCACAGTTACATATAGGTGTGTGTGTGGGGGGGATTCATTGTCAGGAAGGGCTAATTAGAATCAAGATGAATAAATACAGCTAAGATTGGAATAATGCAGTTGGTAAGATCTGTGAATAGCAGCAGATTAGCATACGGACAATAAAAGAGGGTCAAAAAGAACCGCAACAATGAAGAGAATGTAGTAGAATGACATGTGCTGCTCATAGAGTCATAGGAATACTGCACATTCTAGCCCACTGACCCTCACACTCAGGCTGTCCATCTGCAAGGATCCTGCAACCCCGGGAGTGATCTTTCTGGAAGTTAGACAGAACTGCAGCAAAGGAAGGAAACATGGGGGAACTGTGTGCCTTCAGCACAAGGGTGGTAGGATACTACTGCACAATAGTAGGAGCTTTTGTTATTGTTTTTAACTGGCATGGTGAATAGTTTAAACATCACCACCGAGGAACAACCCATTCTAGTTGCCCAGGTCCAAGGAAAGTTTGCTTTTCTTTCTTTAGTGAAATTCAGCTGTGTCAGCTTTGTGCCATGTATAATTCTGAACCTGCAGTCCTTGTTTTGAAATCTTGCTGTGCATGGATAGCAAGATTTATTTTTATTTTACTTTTAGATACATTAAAAACAAGCTTTCTGTTCTTGGGGACTTTCATTGAAATCAAGACCTTCCTACCATTTCCATAGTGCTAGCTTAACATTTAAAACAACTAGTTTCTAGCCAAAAGTTTCTAATGAACTCTGGCTAGTATCTTCTCCAATTAATTGTAGGTGTATGACTAGTGGCAGTCCCTTGTTATATTGGTAGGTATAGGAATGGATGAAGTCTCAGAAACTTGGAGTCTCAGAGCGGCTTACAATCTCCTTCCCGTCTTCTCCCGACAACAGACACCCTGTGAAGTAGGTGGGGTTGAGAAAACGACCATTGGTTACTCACTGTTAAGGGTCCTTCTCCTCTGAGGCTTGGAGAACATCTTGTGGGTGATTCCCAACCATCTCTTAGGGAGGCAGGAACTTCAAACTGTTTCCTGTTTCCTGTGGTGGGAGTCACCCTCAGCTCAGTTTTGGGACTCGGAAAGCAGTATGAACATCTAAATAGCAAGAAAAGCTCAAAAAACAGTATCAACAAACGGATTTAACTGTATAGAACTCTATAAGATCAGGTGAGAGTAGAATTATATACACAGAAAGAGAAGTATGACGACCCGGGAGGGCCAAGATGTCCTCCAAGCCTCAGAGGAGAAGGACCCTTCACGGTGAGTAACCAATGGTCGTTCTCCCTCTGAGGTGGAGGCCATCTTGTGGGACCTCCCAGAGCAGTGTCCCTAATCTTGGGAGGGAAGGTCGTCCTCAAGAGACAGGATAGATTGGAGAACCTGTCTCCCAAAGGCTGCGTCAGCAGAATCAAACACATTTATTTTATAATGCCTGATAAAGGTAGATAGTGAGGACCACGTAGCAGCCCTACAGACTTCCTCTACTGACGCCCTGTTGGCGAATGCTGCATTAGCCGCTGCACTCCGCAGTGAATGAGCCGTGATTCCAACTGGTACTTGTTTTAAGCTCCTGTACGCCTCTGCAGTGCAGGATCTGATTGTGGTGCTAATTGCTGAATTTGACATCGTCCTCCCTGTGTGCGGAGGAGAAATAGGGCTTCTGTTTTTCTGAATGTAGCCGTTCGTAGAAGGTAGCACTTAAGAGTTCTTCTGACATCCAGGGTATGCCAGATCCTTTCCTTTGGATGCTTAGGATGAGGACAGAAGGACGGGAGACAGATCTCTTGAGACCTATGAAACTTGGAACTAACTTTCAGATGAAAGGCTGGATCCGTCCTCAACACTACTTTATCTTTATGAAAGATACAAAGTTCCTTCTGGATGGACAGGGCACCCAGTTCCGAAATTCTCCTAGCTGAGGTGATGGCAACCAGGAATAATGACTTCATCCTTAGAAACTTGAGTGGAATCTCCTTCAGTGGTTCAAAAGGATGTTTGGTAAGCGCTGTGAGTACCGTGTTGTGTCTCCACGTAGGAAATCTGTGTGATCTTTTGTTGAAGCTCCTCGAAGAAACCGCACAATATGAGGGTGTTGAGACACTGGCGCTCCTTGTGAGTGCGGAAGGACCGAGGCTAGGGCTGCCATCTGCCTCTTGAGTGTAGGTTCTTTGAGGCCACTGGTTCTGCCGTCTTGCAGAAAATTTAGAAGAGAAGCAATGGATGGGCGCAACGGATTAATCTTTACGATGCGCCCAGCGCACGAAGGCTTTCCAGATGACATTATATATCCGTGATGTGGATGCTCTTCTTGATGCCATGATTGTGTCAATGACCGCCTCTGCGTAACCTAACTTGGAGAACCGAGACCTCTCAACTTCCATGCAGTCAGACAGAACCACCCCGGGTTGGGGTGGTGAATCAGTCCCTGTAGCAACATGTCGTCCGAGACTGGAAGCTTGATGGGAGGCGACACTGACAACTCACGGAGTGTCGTAAACCAGGGATGACGTGGCCAGTATGGTGTGATCACAATAACTTCTGTTGTCAGAACCCGTATTTTTTTAAGAAGTCTGGCCAATACCGGAAGTGGAAGGAAGGCATACAGAAGGCCCTGTGGCCATGGGGAAAGAAGAGCATTCGTCCCTTCTGCCTTTGGGTGGAAGTATCTGGTGTAGAAGCGTGGTAGCTTGTTGTTGGTGTGGGTGGCGAATAGGTCTACCTGTGGCATTCCCAACTTGGATGTTATCATCAGAAAGACCTTCT